>NW_027528872.1:8022996-8023338 GCF_008692635.1 Crocuta crocuta | reverse complement strand
ATTTGGCGAGGGTCGTGCCAGCGGGTCCCCATACTCCGTGGGTGGAAAAACGTTTAGGCAGGCGATGAAAGTAGTCGATCCGAGCCATGGCAGGCGAGCCCCGGATTTCTGCTGCTTCTCCCCAAAAGCGGATCTGGAGCAGAGGACTTAAGGCGCTCAGGACCCGCTCCTAGGAGAAAGATTCTGGGAAGCGGACAAATCGAAGCGACGTTCTGGGTGAAGAGACTGGGCAGCCTCGCGGGGCTCGGAGTGGATCCGAGAACTGACCCTGGCGGCTCGGCAGGCTCTCGAAGCCACTTGGGGGCCGCGGGCGCAGCGCGGCGGGCGGGTGCGGGTGGGCCA
>NW_027528872.1:7983595-8022945 GCF_008692635.1 Crocuta crocuta | reverse complement strand
GCTAGCTGCGAGGTGCCGCAACGCGCGGGGGGAGTCCCGGCTGCGGCCGAGTGCTGGGCGGGCTTGAACTCGGGCGTCCTGGCCGGAGCAGCGGGCTCTTGACCCACAGGCTCTGTCTGCTCTTCTCCCCCGCTCGGCCGGAAAGTCCACAAGCCGGACCGCCAGTGCGATGTTCAGCCTGGGAAACGGGGGCGCTCTGGGTCTTCTGCCCTCGCCCCACTTGTCCCGGGACTTCTCCAGCGTGTTGACTTTTCGGATTTCAAGGGCTCTCCAGCTGGTGGAAGTCAAAAGCTTCACATTTTAGGCAGATTTGGGCGAACCTCCCCTCCCCAAAGATGAGAAAATGATGGTGTTCAAACACAAGATATATTGAGGCAAAGCGCTAGCCGCTAGTCCCCTCGCTTACCCAGCCATCCCGCCCTTCCAGAGGCCTCAGGGCCTTAGGGGAGGGGAAGNCTTTCTCTGGGGTCATGATCTCCCACTCAAGCCGCACCCCCAGCCCCACCCTCTACCCCTATGGCTCTAGCCTAGTTGGGGCTGTGAGCGAGAAGTCCCCACGAGGGAGGGAGGTTATCCCTGTGTCCAGCTAGGGTAGAAAAGTGTGTAAAGGGGTTGTCAGAGAGGAAGATTTGAAATTTCCTTTTTGTAATCTTGAGCCGGCGGTCCCACCTTCCGCACCCCTCCTTCCAGGAGCCACACGGCGCTTCTGGGGACGTAGAAGACGCCTGACCTACGAGTGGCTGTGGCGANCTGGGGGGGGGGGGGGGGGGAGCGAAGCTCCAAGGCTGTTTTCTTGCAGGCTTGGAATTCGTGAGCTCTCCCGCCAGGAGCCGGTGGGCGGGAGGGAGCCGTGACCCCACGGAGACTCCCCAGTCACCGCCTCCCCTTTGTGAGCGCGAAAGGCATGAAAGCCCAGAGAAAGAGAAGCTGCTCAGAATAAGGGGCAGGGGGTTACTGGAGGGAGATGGGCTCGGCCACCGCTCACAGTAAAATGCCTCGTGCAAATTGCACTGAAGTGTACCCAACTTGAGACTGGCTGTTTTATGATCCTTTCTGGGAGTTTACTGCTCCATGCTTTTAAGTCTATAGATTGCTTTAAGTTAATGAAAGTGCTGCTTTCAAAAGGGGCTTTTATTGTGCGGCCATGGCTAGTGGAGTCCCTCCCCTTTACTCTTCCAAAATGGGCCTGTTTAAAATGAGGGAGCCTCCTGGAGTTCCCACACGGACAGAGCTTGGGGGAGGACGCCATGCGACAAGGGGGATTAATAAAAAAATTGATGTCCAAGTAAAGCAGAAAGGCGAGTTTACTTCTCTTCCAGGCCAGTGTCATCTGTGTGTTCTGATATCGCCTTCCGGACTCTCTCTGAGTCTGACTTTAAATGCTGCTTGGTGCCTCCCCCTTACACCCTGTCTCATACTGCTTTATGTGGGCCTGACCCCGTTCAATTAAACCCAAACTGGATTTCAGGATTTCGACCGGCTGCCAATTCAGAGGGCAACTAAAATATTTACTTGGGGCCTGGGGGAGGGGCTTCGCCTTGCATTGAGTAAGATAGACGCGTTAGAAGGTCAGGGAGAGAGGCTGGGAACCCTGAGAAGAAACATGGAAGGGCTATTTTTCAGCGCTTTCTCCTTTTTCCATCTATTTGGCACAAAAGGTGAGACAAGGTTTTTAACTGGGTCCTAACACAGAAACTGCAGTGGGGCTGGGCTGTGGCTTTGACCGCATGTCATAACCATTTAAACTGTGGTTAGTTGTTCAAAGCTCAAAGCTTCTCCAGGCTGGGTTTCATTAACTCTACACCAGTTGCCTGGAAGTTCAGTAGCAATAAATTGTATAAACACATTTGAAGTAAGTTAGTGATGAAATAGGGAGAATTACTGTCTTGTGAGTGGAGAATCCTGGATTCATGGAGTTTTAACTTAACTGGAAACATACTTCTTCTCCCTTGGCCTTGATGTTTATGGGTGCACCGGAGTGTGTGTTAAATTTCTTTCTGCCATGTCCATCTTCAACCTGGGACTGTAACTCATTAGGGACCGAGGCATGCCTAGAAAGCAAAAAGGCTGGGTTTTAAAGGGGCCTCTATTAGCCTAGTTTAGAAACCAAACCAAACCCATCAACCTGACTTCCTTACCCTGTGTGAACGCACCGTGCAACATTAAACAGCAGCAGAGCAGGCCAAATTAGATTTTTAAATGTTAGCGGCTTAATAATACCGTGTTGTTAGCAATCGAATTTGTTTTTATTAAAGAAACAACCTATAAAATTTATAGGCTTCCAACATGTTGTAAGATTTCCTTGCTCTTTATTTAGCGTTCCCCCTCCCAGAAATTCTATCTTCGATTTCAGACTTTTGTTCCTGATTTGTTTAATTTAAAGCACATTTTCTAAATTAGTTGGAGGAAGGTGAGAAATGCTGTTATAAGTTTTCCTTCTTCCTATGCTGCGTGGCACAAGGACTGCGATGCTGTAAGATATATATAAATGTGCGATGCACTAGCTGGAGGGTGACGGCATGTGAAGCCAAGTGTCTGGATCAAACAAAATGCAGATGAGAGGATGGAGAGGGCGAAGTGATGCCACAGAGGAAGAGCAGAGGAAGTTACATGGAAAACGAGATCCTCACAAGCCACCGTTAGCCTTGGTTCTAGACAACACACCACGCTTTGTATAAAACACTTCACATGCGATCTGTGACTTATTGAAGATTGAATTATATTGAGAAGCAGAATTGAGAGGGAGTAGCTGCCCTGGCTGGGTTCTGGCCAGGCTGCGTGGCCAGGCTTATTGCGCCACGGATCTGCTAATTTAATTAAATCTAATACCTGGTGGGAACGGGAGGAAGGAGATAATCAAGGTTGCCAGGTCAGCGTGCTGAGCTAGTGGTAAAGCTGAAATTGGGGGGTTAGCAGTCATATGCCCCGTCACTGTCTGGCTCCATGACTCCAGTGGGTCACCTAGCTCCTGGGTCTCAGTTTTTGTATCTGTAAAGTGGAACGTATGGCACGAATTCCTCCTTAGGCTACAAGGGATGAATCTGGTGTAACTCCTGCTCTGGTGTGCTCGAAATAATAAAGGAAAAGGAGAGAGGTTTCTGAGCAGCAGAGTCATATTCTTGCCTGTGTTTTCTTTCCCTGCCTGGCTCCAGACCCTCTCCCCACAACAAGTTCTAAGACTTGGGCGAAGGGGTTGAACGCCTCCCTTTCTTTATGCCCTAGAATTTGAAAGCCCTGCTGTGATTCCAAAATCCACCTGCACTTTATCAGGAGGGGCAGTGAAGTTGGGGGAAGCGGCAAGCTTCGCCCCAACAGGGCTACCTGGAAGAGCTCTGGTACACAGAATCTGACTTATCAGAAATTCAGTCCCTTCTCTCTGTGCCAGTGGAAAGAAGAGGTCTGAGCCTGGACTGGTGTGTGACATCTGGTCGGGCTGGGGGGGATGGGCGTGGGTCCGGAGCTAGCCACAGCTTGAACCCCACTTAGCAGTTTCCATGCTGGCAGATCAAAGCAGATTCTGGGCCAGAGAACCAAGAAGTTACACCCAGCACTTATACAAAAGTGCACCCGTGCTCGGAGTGTCCTTCTGTTCCCATGCCTGATCTTTCGACGCTGACACAGGAGACGTGGCTCCCGTGGAATGCTTGCCTTTAATTCTCCCTCGTCCGTGGGGACTCCTTGGGGTCATTTCCCCCTCCACATATCCTTTTCCAGCAGCCTTGAGCAACATCTTGGTCTCCCTTCTGATTGGGGGTGAGAGCAGGGAGATGCCAGGGTGGAGGCAGAAGAGGCAACAGTTTTGCTAAGAGAATGCACATGAGTTAGAAGGCATAGTCCTTCCACCAGAGCTCAAGCTTCCTCTCCTTCCAGATCCCCCAGGAGCACGGGGAGAAGCCAGGCCTCGGGCAGCTCTGGAAGAGCTCGCCGCAAACGTGTTGTGTTCATGGGGAATCTGCTGTTTGGCTTGGATGCCTCGCGCGGGCCCTGCCTGACCAGGTTTCCAATTACAAGAAGGCCGTTTCTGCTAAGACCTATCTCACTAAAAACACATCCCTGTGTGTAATAAGAAACCCTAAACCAGGCAGGATATTTTAAAACTGAAGCAATGAAGATTAGATTAAGTCTCCACCAAACAGCTTCGTTCTCGTATTATTTTTGGCTGGAATGTGGAGAAAAGCAGCTGGCCCTGGGGCCCAGAGCAGGCTCCTCTGAGGGTTCGGATGGGGCTGGACTGGGTGGTGTAACTGCTAGTTTCTCTGCTTAATAGGAAGGTGGCCAGTTTCAGTACAGCTCAGTCAAGGCAGTGGGGGTACCCAGCGGGGGAGGAGGGAGCCCTGGGGTTGGGGGAGAGGCACGATCCACATGGGGCCCCCAGCAGATGACAGAGCACTGAGACCACTTTTAAATCCCCTGCTCATTAGGATCTCAGTCTTTTGTGTGCAGCTTCTGCTCCCACACTGGGTCTGAGGAAACCCACCCATCCTCCACGTGGCCTTTGGAGGAACTTTTATATATTTTGGGTACTTTTCTGGTTGGAGAGCGGGAACAAATGGTTGTCCAAGATTCCTGGAAACAGAGCCTAGGAGCCTGACATCACGAGCCCCTTTTCTGTCCTGCTGGGGAGAGGCAGCGTGGTATTCATTCATTCCTTTGTTCCGTCATTCAGCAAATATTTATGGAGCATCTCCCAAGTGTATGCCTGGTGCAGTTCTAGGCACTGAGGATACAGGCAGCAAAAACAGACTGGACAAAACCATGTAACCGCGGAGGTCCTGTCCTCCGGGGGCTTGTCCTCTCTGGAGATGGTGCAGAGTATGGGCTTAGCATCAGGTAAAGCTGCACTGAGAGCCTCGCTCTACTAGTTTCCAGTTGTAAGAATTTAGACAAGTCGCTTAACACTTTCGATCTAGCCTTTCCGTCTGCAAAGTGAGAAGTAACAGCAATAAGCTCAAAGAATTGTGGAGAGGGCATGTGTAAAGTACCTGGCAGTGTGTGGCACACAGCAGAGACTCGACCAGGTTCCTTTTCCTCCCCGTGTTACTCTGGACTGGAGATCCACCTGGCGGATTACCCAGCTTCCCCATTCCCCTTCCTTTTGCTTCCTCAGGACGCGGCCTGGGGCCTTTCGCAGGTCACTGGCACCATCAACAAGTATTAAACAAGCAGCCAGTCGCCCGGTGGCCTGGCGCTGACCACTGTACAAAGACCCTGGTGAGGGCCATGGTAGGAATAGACCCATAGACCCTGTCCTCAGGGGGACGCACAGTTTGCAGGTAGACAAACTCAACACAGAAGCACATACGAGATGACACGCAGGCACGTGGAAGTGACATGAAAATGGGCACAAGTCAACTGTGAAGCAAAGGAGGCAACGGTGGGATGGGATGCTGCCCAGCGGAGGTGAGCACTCAGCAGTGTCCGTGCAGGGGTGAGGGTGAGCGCCGGCCAACCAGGGCTGGAGGGGGAGGGGTGGGAGATTCTTCAGGTCGCAGAGCTCAAAGGGATTGCTGGAGGGCAACCTGAGCTAGAGTGAGGAGTCGGGGCCCTCCTGAGGGCCTCCCTGTGGTGGGGCTGAGGGGTTTCCGAGAGGACTATTCCTGGTGACTTCTCAATGGGGAGAACTCAGGCTAATGACTCAGCGCGTGAAGCAAACCAACTAATTCCATTCCCGATTACAACAGAACTCTCTTACCCACCATCCCTGCCTTTCCTGAGCCAAGAGAGCGGACACTGTAGGCCCACACCCGGGCCTCTCAGGGCCCATGACACTGACCCGTAGCAGAGCGGTGGGGGCGGTGGAGAGGACAGCAGCTGAACGGGGAGTCAGAGGGTGGTGGATTCTGCTCTAGACTCGGCCACCAACTGGACTGTGTGCCCTTTAACAAGTGGCTGACCTCTGGGTGTCATTTCCCCACGTATCCAGTCAGGAGCTTGAATTTCCTCTCAGAGGCTCCCCTTCAACTCAAAGTTCTATGACTCTCTGTTGTGTCCCAGCTGGACTGCTTCATGATGAGGCAGCCCGTGAACCTGCTGCTTCTGCCGCCAAGCGCGCACCGGGACGCTGCACAGCCGCAGAGGCATGCACTGGGAGGGCTTGGCCCCTGGGTTGCCCTGGAGCTGTAGGGTCTCCACAGTAGACGGGGGTGGCCTTGACCTTCCTGATTGCCTTCCTGGGGGCAGATGGGTGTGTCCTAGCAGTAGCGGCTGCCTCCAATGAGGGCAGTATTGTGAACCTGAAGACTCACTAGCCTCTTCACCAAAAGTGACATTTGCTTCTTTTGTTGAGACAGTGTGGTGTTGGGAGAAGGCACACGAGCTTTGGCGCCAGATTCTGGGTTCGGATCCTGGTTCTGCTACTACTGAGCTGTGTGTCCTTGGGCACATCGCTTAAGCTCTCTGAGCCTCAGTTTTCTTGGAGATATAGTTAGGATAATAATGACACAGAGCACATAGGAGTGATATGGAAACTCTAGAATGGAGTATCTAAGTAAGCTCATGGCACTTATTGATTCTCTTTCTAATAAAGCCCATCCTCCGGTTCTGTCTCATTTAATCCTCTCAACTTTCTGAAGCAGGAGTGATGGGTATTGTTACGTCATTTTATAGAGGAGAGGAGATGGTGCTCCGAGAGTGGCCACAGGGACTGGTCCGGGACGGGACGGTGGATGTTTCCACCTGTTCATGTTAAATAGGGACCCAGCTTTACCTTTTACAACAAGAGTCATTTCCTTAGTCTTTTGGAGACAAAGCAAACACCTCACTGAGCTCTGAGTACTGCTTGGCCCTGACCTCCCTGATTCTCTCCTGAGAATCTCTTTAAAGGAACCAGCAGAACCCACCTTCTCTGTTACCCATACCTTTGGCAAACTAGGGAGGGCCATCAGCTCTTACGGAAACCAACATCTAGAAGAAGATCTATATTTTTACTTCCACAAGGCTTTAGTGACAGGTGGGGCTGAACTGGCCAGCAGAAAAGATAGAAGTACATTTAGGGGCCGGAAGAGCTCATGATGGCAGGGGGTGAGTGTGGCAGAGCTTCCCAGGCCATAAGCCACCCTGCTCCACCCACCCCACCCATGATGGGAGGCTGGGGCGAAGAGAAAGGAGGCTCACGCCCATGGTCCTCTGGGACTTGTGATCCTGACAGACACCAAGGGCCATTGAGCTCATTAGCGGTAGGGCCTGCTAGCTCTGGTTTAGGTGTGCGGTGGGCACCGTCTCCCTGATTTCAGAGTAGCACAGTGGGTCTGTGGTAGAACAGAGGGGAGTGAGCCCCACGCCCAGAGGCTCCTCTGTCTACACTCTAACAGCCCGCTGGCACTGAGTACTACTCTCTACCCGGATCTGTGTTAAGCCTTGGGAGTACAGGGTTGTTCCTGCTGTTTCTCAGGTGAGGCTGTGCTCTGTGTGGACTGTGAGCTCTACTTCCAGGTCAGAGGCAGAGAGAAGCCTAGAGAGGCCCCTGTGTGCACCCAGGGCCCCGTGGTGACAGGTGCTTGTTCTCACTCATGAGCCCTCCCTGGTGATTCATCCGTCCATCAACAGGCGTGGCCCAAGCCTACTGTTTCATGAATGCCCAGGAGTGTACTGCACTGGACTGAAGGCCTTTTTTCTCTAGGAGCGATACGATCTGACTGCAGAGCCCAGACAGATGCATGTCAAGCTGAAGACAAACTGTGTGACTTTTGACATGTCTCTTAACTTCTTTGGCTCTTAGCATCCTCATATTATACAATGAGGAAGTTAGCTGGAATTGTCTTTGAGGCCTCTTCGGGGCCTGCTATTCTATGACCCAGTGGGCTATAAATGCTAAAATGTGTGGTCCAGACCACTGAGCCCCATGTGCCCTGGAGAAGGTGGTGGGGCCCCCAGGGACACTAAGCCCATTATTGGTAGGACCTGTCTAGCTCTGATTAGGTGAGGGGGATGGAAAGATGTAGCTAGAACAGCAGTTGAGCCTCACCTATTTGGATGCAGGGGCTGGGGGAGAGCTCCTGCTGGTGGGCTGTCTGAGTGCTCCAGTCTCCAGGGAGACTGCAGGGACAGAAATCAAGCAGGGAACCTCAGGGATACGGGAGCTCAAGTCTGCTGCTCTCCTGTGGTCTGTACAAATGGTGGTCTTGTCCCATTGCCATGATGGGAGCCTCTCTCCCAGCTCTGGGAAGAGAGAGCCAGACTCACAGGGGGGCAGTAGTCCCTGGGGGCACTCCTCACTTGTGTTTGATCTGGAGAAAAGCCAAGGACTTGATGGGATTCCCCCAGCCTTCCCTGGAGGCTGTTCCCAGGGAAAGTGACTTGTTCCTTGCACTGGCAGACGCTCTCATTGGGAAGGCACCCCAATTCATTAGAGCCTCTTGGTGGCAATGAGATGGGGACTGCTACCTCCTGCCGACTTCCAGATTGCTAGGGAGGCCCCTTTCCAAGCCGGACATCTGGTCTCCTGGAATACTTTTCAAAGTCTATTCCATTGGCTTTGGAAGGGAAAATGGAAGGAGAACTTCATTCCCAGGCTGTGCTCTGGGGAGTGCTGTTGGCTGCTGGCACAGAAGAAGGGAACTTCCCTGGCATTCTTCTCGCACAGAGTTGTGGTGCCTTGTCCCTGCGTGGGCACAGCAGAACTGGACTTATCCGGGGAGGAAGGAGATGGGCTGCCACAGCTAGCTTGTGGATCAAGGGGAAAGGATTTGTCCCAAACGCTGTGATTTCTGGGTAGCTGTGCGAGGCCACGCGCTGGGGGTTCCTGGACTATGTACTGGGAGCTCTCACCTCTTTATTTTATCTAGTTGTCACCAGAGACCTGAGAAAGAAAGACAGGCTCAGAGCAGATAAGAGAGAGGATTTGCTCAGCATCACAGAACCGGTTCTGGGTCATTCTGGATCCGCAGGTCTAGAATTCTAGCCCAGCATGCTGCCTGCTCTAGGGAGGTGCATGTTTTGGGGGAAGTGGCTGGATTCCTTGCTGCTTTCCTTCTCCATCTGCCTCCCACCCCAGCTCCCCCCCAGCCCCCGTTCCAATGCACGTGTAGCTCAGTGTGAGATCCAGGGCTCCAGCCTGGATGGGTCACGGGCAGTGTGACTATAGCATGGCAAGAAGGGTGGCTGAGTCAGGACAGTGCCGGACAAGCCAAAGGCTGGGTTTGAGCTTTGACTCAGCCATGGTTACTGTGTGACCTGAAAAGCTGGCCCCACTTTCCCCATCGGTAAAATGGTGGCAATCATGCATCCTGTCAGGGCTGGGGACCAAGCGAGTGGACGCATGTGGGTGTGTTATGCACATTACATAAACATAAATGAAAGCGCCCACATAGTGCCTCACATGTAATATGTGGGGGAGAAAAGTGGTTGGCAACGATTTTGTATTTCTTATTAAAGTGGAGCATTTGTGCCGACACATAGCTCCTCTCACACAGAGTGATAACAACTGTGTTTAAGTAATGAGAAGCTGGCGGGTTGGCCTTCCATGACCACCCGGTGGCTTGGGCACGAGTGGTCCCCTCTGGGGGGTTTTCCAGGCTCTGGAAGAGAGTTGCCAAACCCGAATTCGTGCCTACTGTGTGTCCATGGTTCTCACTTATGCCTTCCCATCTAACCCAGTGCAGCAGCTGTCTAGCGTCTGGTGTGCGTGTGGGGGGAGTGGTTGACCTCTGCCAGGTCCCATCAGCCACTAGGTCTTCATCTGATAGATTTTTATTGAGTGCCTTCTGTGTGTCAGACTCCGCAGAGGTCCTGTGGATAAGACTGTGAACTAGACGGATGGCTTCCTACCAGTAGAGTTCACAGTCCCTGGGGGGATGGGCATTCAAGTTCTGAAGGTAATTACTGAAATTGTTATAAAAGCCATGGAAGGATGCCTGGGTGGCTCAGTTGGTTAAGCATCTGACTTTGGCTCAGGTCATGATCTCATGGTTCGTGGGTTCGAGCCCCACATGGGGCTCTGCATAGATAGTGCAGAGCCTACTTGTGATTCTCTCTCCCTCTCTCTATCTGCCTCTCCCCTGCTTGTGCTTTCTCCCTCTTTCTCTCAAAATAAATAAACTTAAAAAAAATTGAAAAGCCATAGAGAAGTCCAGGAAGCCATGGGAACATAAACAGGGAGTGTAACTTACTCTCAGGGTCTTGGAGGGCATTCTTGTGTTTCAGTCAACCCCTCCGTCCCTGGGGACTCGTTTTCCATCCCTAGCAAGGGCGGAACAAGGCTAGAGGAAGACAGTGGGCACCAGAAAAATCCTGCCAGGGAGTTTTACTCCCATCTGAGTTTCCTGTCCTGGCCCTCAGCCCACCATCATGCTCCTTAAGGGCATAGCGTTCAGGAGAAGCCTTTAGAAAAAGCGGGCATACCTTCCCTATTCTTCCTGAAGTCCTAGTATCTGGGGGTACCTGGTGATGTTCACATTGATATCATACCTGAATCTGATTTCTGGAAACTCCTCATGGGTAGCAGCTGTCAGCTTGAGGGGAAAGGCTCACCTCTCTCTCTCAGCACCAGCTGGGGAGATTATATTTATTGGAAGATCTGGTCCCCCTTCCTCTTTGTGGGATGGAATCAACTTCTTGACATTGTTTCTTTGGTGCATTAGTAAAAGCCATGCCATCCTCTCAGAAACACTGGGGACAATTGGTGACAATTTTGCAGTCTTCTACTTTGGAGGGGGTAGTGAGGAGAGGGACGAGTGGCTGGAGAGATGAATGGACTCAAGTTGCCAGGGCTGCAAGTCCATTTGCATAAATATGAAAAGGAAAAATGAATTCAAGGGAATGGCGGATGGTTCAGGACGGATCCTTGGCGAGGTTTAGTCATTCCCGGGGGCTGGCAAGAGCATCTGTTTCAGGGTTGGACAGGTAGGGGTTAAAGCCCAGCTTTTGCTACTTGCTGGCTGTGTGACCTTGGGCAATTTTCTAACCTCTTTGAGCCTTAGTTTCTTCCCTTTTGGGAAATGGGGATGACAGTGGCTCTCTGCAGGGCCACACAGATAACACAGCAAAGAGCCTGGTCTAGTCCCTGGCCTCTAGAACGTACTCAGTACATGTGAGTTGCTTTCCTGTCACTTCCTTCTCTGTCCTCACAGTGCCGGATATCGAAGAGACCAAAGTACCTTTTTAGGAAGCAGGAGGGAGTGGGGTGCAGGAAGACCATGGGCGTCTCTGGGGAACACAGCTAGAATGGCCATCTGAGGGCACCACAGGATGGAGACATCGATACCAGAGCCTGGCAAGATGTCCCTGAAGACAGGGAAGGCGTGCTCTAGGTTTCTTGGGAGAACCAGGACAGCACAGGTAATCTCAAGGTGGGCTCTGAAGCAGAGTCATTGAAACAGGGAAGTGGATGGACGGATGAAGTCAAGAGGGGAGGGAGGGACTAAATATTTATGAAATGTCTGCCCTGTGCTTGGTGTTGGGCCAAGTACTTTAGCACCCATTGTTTAATTTTTACAAAATTAGAAGCAGAGAATCTTAAGTCGTGAAATCTCAGAACTGGGAAGGACATATACTCTGCCTCTGTATTTTATACCCAGAAAATTGAAAGTCAGAGAGGGACAGGAACTTGCCTAAAGTCACACAGAAAATCAGTGGCAGAGCTGAATTTGAAACTGCCCAGACTAGGGCAGTTGGACCAGAGCAGAAAGAGCACATACCTTGGAATCAGAAAGACTAGGCTTGACTACAGATATGCTTACAGAAACTTCCTTCCTTCCTGAGCCTCAGTTCTCTTAGCTGTCAGGTGGACTAGTAATCCTCAACCCTAGTGGTGGCCATGACAATGAAGTGAGCTATAACCAGTATAAAGGCTCCTGTGTAGTATCAGGGACTCTGCTGGCTCAGATCCTTTCTCTTCCAGTCTGGGTCCCTTTCCCCATGGCTTACGGCTCTGGCCATACCCAAGAGGCCCTCTAAAGAGTCCTGAGCTTGTCCCACCTTGTGCCCCCAGGGGGTTCAATAAACAGAAGGCCTGGGACATTCAGTTATTCTTCAAGTATTTATTGGGCACCTTGAGTGTGTACCAAGCACTGTTTTGGTGCCTGGAATACAAAACTGAGCAAAAACAGACCCAGCCTCTGTCCTGATAGAGTTTACAGTTGGATGGAGTAGAGCGGTCTTAAAAAAAAAAAAATCATACAAATAAACATGAGAATACAAGTGTAATTAGAGCTTTGAGGGGAAGAACATGAAACCCTGAGAACATTTAACAGGAGGAGTTTATTTAGAGAGAGTAGGAAAGTGTCTATCTAAGAAGTGATGTTTGAATTGAGTCCTGAAGGCACAGTAGGNGAGTGTGTACCAAGCACTGTTTTGGTGCCTGGAATACAAAACTGAGCAAAAACAGACCCAGCCTCTGTCCTGATAGAGTTTACAGTTGGATGGAGTAGAGCGGTCTTAAAAAAAAAAATCATATAAATAAACATGAGAATACAAGTGTAATTAGAGCTTTGAGGGGAAGAACATGAAACCCTGAGAACATTTAACAGGAGGAGTTTATTTAGAGAGAGTAGGAAAGTGTCTATCTAAGAAGTGATGTTTGAATTGAGTCCTGAAGGCACAGTAGGACATCAGTGAAGTAAGACGTAAAGCAAGAGTGTCCCGGGAGGAGGGGGGGGCGGTGCAGTGGGTGTAAAGGCCCTGGGGAGAGAAGAAGGGATTGAGGGATGGTAAGGGGGCTGAGGCAGAGTGACAGGGTCACGTGTGATCACAGAGCAGAACCTTGGGAAGGTTTGGAAGGGATACAAGGAGTCTGACTGTGGACCAGGTTGAAGCTTCGGGAGAGGGGGGAGGACCCAGTATGAGATTCTGGAATGGAGACCAGGTTCAAGTTTGCTATTGGCCTGGAGAGAGAAACAGCTATCTCCAAACCTCAGTTTTTCTGCCCCAAACGAAAGTAATAAAAATAAAATCATGGAAAAGGTCCTTGGCCTTCATCATGTAAATGTCAAATTCATTTATGTTAAAGCTTCAATGATTTGGATTCATAATTGAATAAAAGCCAGAGTTCTTACCAATCTCCACCTCCCCAATTCAACTCCTGTCACCGTCTCCCCCAGTCTTCTACCCCAACCACTAACCCCCGACCTCCCTGTGGTGACAGGAACAAGTCAGGCATGCTGCTACCTCAAGACTTTTGCACTTTTGCACTTGCTGTCCCCTCCGCCTGGAGCACACTTTCCTCACATATCTGCCTGGCTTGCTCCCTCAGTCTCTCAAGGTTTCCACTCTGAATTTATCATCTCAGTGAGGCCCTTCCTGAGAACCCTATCTAAAACGAAATAAATCCCTTTTCTCCTATCCCTGGCTCTCCCTACTCTTTTGTTTTTCTCCAATATTGATCAGATTTTGTCTCTTTTTTTTCAATCCTCTAATCCAGAGGAGTCCTTTCATATAATGGGAGCCCAGTCAGTGTTTGGGGAAGGAATGACTGAATGAAGAGAGCTAGTTGCTTGTGAAATGAATGGTCAGGTTCATACAAGGCTGCTTTTTCCCTTCCTCTGAAATGGAGACATGGAATGTCAGAATTGGAAGGAACTAAGTAACTGGTCTTTGAACAATCATCTCATTTAATAACTGAGGAAACAGAAGCCCAGAGACGTTAAGGGGCTTATGAAAGGTCACACAGTACAGAGCCAGGATGGGAACTCAGGTCTCTGGGATTCACTCCAGAATCTCTACAAAGTTTTGGCTTTTCTGCATGACATAGCTCATGGGGGAGGAGGGGTTTGCTCTGTGGGTCCCCAACTTCTAGGGGGTGGCATGTTCAGAGGGCTCCGGCTTCCTTGAATTCTCTCCCTGGTGCCTCATTCCAAGATCTCTGTTGCTGCTGCTCGTCTCACTGGGAGGCACTTCGGGGCCATCCTTGGGGCATTTGTCACTGGCCACTGACAGGCAGACATATTTCTCTCCCCAACTCTAGGAAGTCAAAGGAAGGAGCAGTCAGTCTTCTGTAAAGGTCAATCCACAGGAAACGATTATACGGCTCTTACTTGGTGTGAATCTGCCTAACATGGGGAATAATGCCAAGAAATATCAGTTTCTAGTCCTGCATTCCAGGATCTTCTAGTCTAGCAATGGTGACAATGCTTTATTAACATCGATATTATTATTAAAATAATAAAGCAAACATTTATTGAATACTCTGTACCAGGCATTGTTCTAAGCACTTAATGCCTTGTGACTAATTTAATTTCTCACAAAGACTCTTTGAGGTGGGTGCCCTACATCTTTCACTTTTTAGTAATCTGAGGAACAGAGAGATTAAGTCACCTGTTTCAAGTTACCCAGCTAACTTGTGGGAGAGCCAGGATTTGAACCCAGGTAGCCTCTCACCAGTGTTCACCTTCTTATTCAAAGTTAAATAATAGATAGCACAAGGCAAGAATGCAAGACACATCATGCAGAGGTGGATGTGGGGTTGGGAAGGAGGCTTCGCTGCAGGCTGAAGTAGTCCTTGATTACTATGGCTTCCTGGAGGAGGTGCTGCCTGAATTATAAGAGGTATGTTTGGATAGCTGGAGAAGGGCTTTGCCCTTTGTGTTTTCCATCTTTGTGTAGAAGAGAACAGTGGTTAGGAGTGCCCGGTGAAGGGCTTGTCGTTGGGCAGGTTCCCTTCTCCCTTGGCACGTGCATACATACGCTGGGAGACAAGAGACATGAGTGAGGTTCTCTACCAGCCACCCAGTGAGGGCTGGGAGGAGGGCCTGGCACAGCCTGACCTCTGTCCCCATGGAAACGGTTCCCCATGAGCTTGTGTTGTGGGGATCCTGCCTGGATTCCCAGTAAGGAGGTGTCTGAGCAAGACTTTTAGGGTCCAGGCTTCTTCAATGTTTGGGAGACCTCCAAGAAGATCCTCTAACTGGTCTCCAAAATCGTGGCTGTTCTATCTATGAAATGGGCTGGCAATCCCCTCGTATAGGGTTGTTGGGAGCATTCGATGAAGGCAATGCCTCAAAAGAATCTGGCCCAATTGGCTTCAGTGACCAAGTACCTGATCTCACCTATCCACTCCCATCAAGCGTCAGCTCAGCCCAGACTGGCTGCTCTTGGTCTCAGCCTGGAGCTGCGATGCAGAGAGGAAAGGAGAGTTCTCTGTATGACCTGGCCTTTTGGGGCCGCGTTGGAGAACAGGCCTAAAGCTATTCTCGCACTCAGAGTAGGAGTCGTTGATAATGTCTCTCAATTACATTTGCGTCCTGAAAACGTATTTGCTTTCTTTGGAATTACAGAGCACAAGGAAGCCTCGGGTATAGGATGACCAGCCATCTCAGTTTGCCCAGGACTGTTTCACTTTTAGTGTAAAAGTCTCATGTCCAGGGGAACCCCAGTCCTGGGCAACCTGGAGAAGTTGGTCACCCTGTGAGCCAGCAGGGAGGGAGAGGATGGGTACAGCTGAGACCCCTGTACCCACTAAAGGCTGCCCCAGTGCGCCTTCCATTTGGTTTCTGAATCTCCCAATGGCAGACGGGAATCAATGGAGGGCTTCAAACAGACCAAAATTCAAATCCCACATCCGCTGTGTATCAGCTTGACTTCAGCCAAGTCTCAGTGTCCTCATTGGTCAAAATGGGGACTATAATCATTACATTATGGTGCTGTGTTGGGACTCATGTGGCCTAATGCATGGAGCAGCTGACATATGATAGGTGTTCTGCATAACAGCCTAAGCTATCGGAGCCTTTACTCTTATTCCCCATGTTGGGGCTGGGATAATAAGTAGCTAAGAGAGCCTGGGCCAGCATAAGGCCTCCCCAGCTTTGCCAAGTCTTCTGCACCTGGCCTGCTCCATGGCAGCGGCCTGGCCTGGCCGCAGCCCCTCAGAGGGGCCTACAAGGACCCTTGGAGGATTTGGGGGGAGAGAGATGGAGACAGGTGACCTGCTGTTGTCCCTGTTCTAGAGGCTGGGCTAATGGCCTGAGTCCAGGGTGCTTTCAACGTGTCTCTTCTTCTGATGAATTTGACTTTCTAGAATCAATAAAACTTGCAGGAGGACATTGGGGAGCTTCTAGTCTAATTTGGTCTCTTCTTGGATGATGACGTAGAGGCCAGGGTGGTCATGACTCATCTGAGATTTGACCGACGGTCAGTTACTCAGAGAGCTTCCTGGCTGAAAAGGCTGGGGAGTCCTTGAAGCTCTAAGGGACATGGTGCATGAAGGCAGCAGGCACCACCATGTTTTCTGACAGTGGATTGTCTGCTCGGTGGATTATTGGTGACACAGCTGGCCAGCCACCCTGTGCCACTGCATCATTGCAGACTGTTCCTCGCCCTCCTTTGTCTTAATGGAGGGAGAGCTGTGCTCATGGGGCATTGACTCTCTCTTTTTTTTTAATTAGTTTTTTTACATTGACTCTTTTCAATTTTGTCAAGTGAAAGAGGGGAGACCCCATTTCCAAAGACATTCTAAACTTCACAAAACGAGGCGTTTCCTTCAGATTAACTATTTTCCTGATTAGCCACAGTAGCTGCCCTTAGTGAGCAGGGGGCATCAGCAGATTTCATTCATTCAATGAATGGAGTGTTCATTAAGTGCCAGTATGGGCAGGGAACAGTTTCATCCAGAGCAGAGTATATGAATGTGTTCTGTTTCCTGCAGGGTTTTCCTCTGTTGCCCGTGGACCCTCCATTTGGCTCAAATATATTTTCCATTTATTTAGTACCCACCCTGTGTTAGCCACCATGGAGGAAGACAAAAGATGATAAGATTTGGTCTCTACATGAAGGAGCTTACGGTTTGAGTGGGGGAAATAGGTGTGAAAACATGGAAAGGTAGATCATTTTGGAGGAGTGACATAGCAGTACACAAGAGTGGCGCATGGCCAGAGGTGTTACAGGTCAGGAGGACTCATGACCAAATGAGAGATACTATTAAGAGTGAGGCTCTCAGAGGAAGAGGAGATCAAGTGAAATGTGGGGATTGGAAGAGACCTCATGGAAGAGGTGGGTGTGCCAAACACCTGACACTTATTACCTGATAGCAGGCTTGGTGTGTGGGTATGTGTGACTGTCCCCGTTTTCACATATGGCAAAGGGCCAAGCCACACAGAAGATTAAGTTTGGATCAGGCCCCAGGTCCATCTGCATCTAAACCTTTTCCATTAGAAATCCTGTCTCCCAAGAGCCAGACCTCAAAGATTAGGTAGGATTGAACTGAGCAGAGGGAGGGAAGCCTTAAGCAAGGGTGTGCATGCAGGCATACGTGCATGGATGTGTGTGTGTGTGTGTGTGTGTGTAGGAAGATAAAAAGCAAAGACCCTAGAGCATGGAGCCAGAGCACAGAGCCAGCCAGCATGGAGGGAGGAAGGCTCCTGATGGAGTAGAGATCTGCGCCTCTGGGACTTTGCATGTGCTGACTGCCCTTCCCTGCTTTCTCCTCAGAACCTTTCCTCCCCACACTCAGGAGCAACTGATTGCTTTCGCTGGCCTTGCGTTGGAGGCTGGGTAGGGCTGGCATCTTCCAAAGAGTCCTTCTAAATCCCTAGTGATCATAGTCATGATAACAACACCATCTCACACCCATATGATGCTTTTCCATCTACACAGCACCTTCACTTGAAACCTGAAACAAACCACAAAGAAAGACATCCTAACGGTTGAGCACAGGCCAGGGCTCCCAGCCAATTCTGATTAGACTTCAGAAGACAGGCCAAGTACAAGTTCCTCAGGCAGGTTATTCACTGTTCATTGGTGTGTGTGCACAGTGCCTGACACATAATAAGTGCTCAATAAACATTTGTAAAGTGGTTGCAGTTTAGGGGAGTCCCACCCCATTTGTGGGTACCTTGCAGAAAGCAAGCAGCAGCCCCGGTCCTTCCTGCCTGGGGTTTGTTCAGTGTCCTCTGTGCTCAGTGTCCCCATACCTCAGTCTGAGTAGACTTTGTTGCAAAGCCTGTGTGTATTTATAACTACTGAGTTCAAGGCTGAAAGAAATCTGGGATTTTTTTCCTTTGGTTAGGCTCTTTGGCTTCAATTTAATTGTCTGTGAGAAATTAAATGTATCATATATACGGCCAAATTTGCCATTAACCATTTTTAGGTATACACTTCAGTGACATTAATTATATTCACAATGTTATACAGTCATCACCATATCTATTTCCAAAATGTTTTAGTCACCCCAAACAGAAACTTTCTACTCGTTAAGCAGCGACTCCCCATTCTGCCCTCCCTTCAGCCCCTGGTAGCATCTAATCTCCTTTCTGTCTCTATAAATTTTCCTCTATAAATTTCATATAAATGGAATTTTAATATATCTGTTTTTTTGTGTGTCTGGCTATTTCAACATAATGTGTTTAAGGTTCACCTGTACTGTAGCATATATAAGAATCTCATTCCTTTTTGTGGCTGAGTAATAGTCCATTGTATGTGTACACCACACTCTGTTTATCTGTTCCTCTATTGATAGACACTTGGGTTATTTCCACTTTCCAACTATTGGGAATAATGCTGCAATAAATATTGGCACAGGTATCTGTTTGAGTCCCTATTTTCAGTTCTTGTGGTTATATATCTAAGAGTAGAATTGCTGGGTCATATGGTAATACAATGTTTAACTTATTATGTGTCAGGAATTATCAAACTGTTTTCCACAGTAGCCACACCATTTTAAGTTCCAACCAATAAAGCACACAGCTTCCAATTTCTTCATATCCTTACTAACGTGTACCATTTCCTGTTTTTGTTTTTGTATGTTTACGACCAATCCAGTAGGTAGAAAGTGGTATCTCAATGTGGTTTTGATTTTCCTTTCCCTAATGACTAATGATACAACTTTTCATGTGCCTATTGGCCACTTGTATATTTCCTTAGAGAAATGTCTATTGAAGTGCTCTGCTCATTTTTAAATTGATTTGTCTTTCTGGTGTTGAGTTTTAGGAGTTCTTTACATATTCTGGATATTAAACCCTTATCAGACACACAATTGCAAATATTTTCTACTATTCTGTAGGTTGTCTTTTCATTTTGTTGGTAATGTTCTTTTATGGACAAAATTTTGAAGATTTTAATTAAGTCCAATTTATGTATTTTCTTTTGTTACTTAAGAGTTTTCTCTATATATAGAGAATATATATATATAAGAATATCAATATATTCTTATATAGAATATATAAGATATAAGTATATCTAAGATATAAGATATAAGTATATCTAAGAATCATTGCCAAATCCAAGGTTTTATCCCTGTGTGTGTGGTTTCTTTTTTTTGAAAAGCTTTATGGTTTTAGCTATTATATTTAGGTTGTTGATACTTTTGAGTTAATTTTTGTATGTGGTGTGAGTAAGGGTCAAACTTCATTCTTTTGTCTATCGAAATCTAGTTCTCTCAGCACCACTTGTTAAAGAGACTATTCTTTCCCCCATTGGATGGACTTGACACTCTGATAAAATTAATTAACCATACATATATTTCTGGACTCCTGATTCTATATCATTGGTCTATGTGCCAATCCTTATGCCAAAGCACACTGTTTTGATTCCTATAGATTTGTGATAGATTTTGAAGTTTGGAAGTATGAGATTTCTAATTTTGCTCCTTTTTTTCTCAGGATTGTTTTTGGATATTCAGGGCCTTTTGCAATTCCATATGAATTTGAGGAAAAGGCTATTGGAATTTTCATAGGATTAGCTTTGGGTGGAGCAGGGCTCTTAATAGTAATAAGTCTTCCTATCCATGAACATGGAATGTCTTTCCATTTATTTAAGTCTTCTTGAATTTCTTTCAGCAACATTTTTCAGCTTTCAGTCTACAAGTCTTTTACCTTTTTGATTATATATATTCCTAGCATTTTTTATTTTAGTTGCTATTTCTTTTTTTAAAGTTTATTTATTTTTTAGAGAGACAGAGAGAGACAGACAGACAGAGAGCATCAGCAGGGGAGGGGCAGAGAGAGAGAGAGAATGAATCTCGAGCAGGCTACACATCGTCAGCACAGAGCCCCGCTCAGGGCTCAAACTCATGAACTGTGAGATAATGACTTGAGCTGAAATCAAGAGTAGGATACTTAACCAATTGAACCACTCTGGTGCCCCTAGATGCTATTTCTTTCTTTCTTCCTCCCTTCCTCCCTTCCTTCCTTCCTTCCAAGAGTTGTTTATTTTTGAGAGACAGAGTGAGACAGAGCATGAGTGGGGGAGGGGCAGAGATGGGGGAACACGGAATCCGGAGCAGGCTCCAGGCTCTGAACTGTCAGCACAGAGCTTAATGCGTGAGATCATGACCTGAGCCAAAGTCAGATGCTTAACTGACTGAGCCACCTAGGCACCCCTAGATGCTATTTCTTAATATCATTTTCAGATTGTTCCTTGCTGGTGTATAGAAACACAGCTGATTTTTGCATGTGATCATGTACTCCCCAACTTTGCTGAATTTGTTTATTAGTTCTAGTAGCTTTCTTATAGATTCTTTGGGATTTCCTATATATAGGATCATGTCATTTATAATTAGAAATTGTTTTACCTCTTCCTTCTAATTTGGATACCTTCTATTTCTTTTTCTTGAGTAATTACTTTGACTAGAACTTCCAGTCAATGCTGAATAGCAGTGCTAAAAGTAGGCATCTTGTCTTATTCCTGATCTTAGGAAGAAAGCTTTAAGCCTTTCCTCATTGTGTATGATGTTAGCTATCTACTGCCTATTTGATGATGGGCCACTCCTAGGGCCCTGGCTCAGATGAGGGTGGGGGCAATGATCTGCTTTATTACCCAACAAATAGATTTCTCCTGAAGGAGAATATCTTTGTCTGTCTTCACTGCTGTAGCAAATTACCACAGACTAGGTAGCTTATAAGCAACATAAATTTATTTCTCACAGCTCTGAAGGTGGAGAACTCTAAGATCAAGGTGCAGGCAAGTTCAATGTCTGTTGTGGGACCACATCCTGGTTCACAAATAGTCAACTTCTTGCTAGAATCTCACATGGCAGAAGGGGCAAGGGAGCTCTCCGGTCTCTTTTATAAGGAAACTAATCCCATTCATGAGGGCTACACCTTCATGATCTAATCTCCTCCCAAAGGTCCTGCCTCCTGATACCCTCACATTGGAGATTAGGATTTCAACATATGAATTTTGGGGACACAGTCTATAGCAGAACATCATATTTGGGGTCATGTTGAGAGAAAATATTCACTAATTACAAAATACCAACTCCATGTTAGCACTAACCACACTGTTAAAATGTCAGCTGAACTAAAACCCAAACATTTGTTAAGTTTCTACTATGTGGCACACACTTTTATTACTTCATTTAATCTTGCAACAGCCCTTTGGAGAGCAGCTCTATTACTACCACTCCCATTTTAGGGGTAAGAAAATGAATAATAAGGGGGCAAGGTGGTTGACTTCTAGATTGGCTTCTTGTTTTCTGTCCACTAATTCTCAAGGGGAGACAGTGAGTACCACTCTTCTTTGTGTGATGTATCAGAACTCCCTGTGGGTTGGAGGGCAGGGGAAGGCTTTCTCAAAGATACCGCCACCCTTCATCCTGTTCTGATAACTTATTCGGGGGTGCCCTGCCCCTAGTAGGGACCCACTGCTGCAAGGATCCCCCGTGGCTGTCAGGACCTTGCCACAACCCACAGGTGTGCGCAGTAGACAAAAGGTCGAGAGCCACTACAAACAACAGCATCTTCTTTCTTCTGTGATATTGGTGCTGCCAGATCAGCTAGAGAGACATGTGGAGTTGCTTCTATGAGAAGGTTCCAGAGAGGAGGTCTCTCTGAGCACTGGTAGCAAATTCTCTGTAGCTCAAGGAGAAATGCTGGGCCAAGCAACCTTGCCCTACTCCAAAGCCCTGTGCCGTTAACTCAGCAGTAATCAACACTCTTGGGGAGATTAGCTTTATCAAGTAACTGCAGCCCCAGGTACCTGGATAATTCATAGCCGATGTTTAGTTTCTGCCTCAAATTTCTGGGTCATTGAAGCTCTATAAGATCCTATTCTAGACAATGTTATGGGACCTGACCAGTGGGCCTGTATGTCTGCCGCAGATGTGCAGGCACGAGCCACAGAGCAGAGTCCTGATATCAGGGGGCTACGTCTGTAGGGAAGTTCTAGGTTTTCTGAGTCCTGGCGCTGGGCACTAATCCTCAGCCTGGAATAAGACACAGCAGAAGTTGCTGTTGATGTTCTGATGGGGACTCCTGCACACAAGAGTCCAAATCAGCCCAAGGCAGCGGAAGGCTGCATGTTTACTCTTGATTTTTCAGCTTGAATGTTCTCTTTCTTCTGGCCTCATTTTCTGCATTTTAGCCAGGAAGAGGGGGGCATGGTTGAATTTAATTCCCTGCTCCTTGTCTCCTGCTTGGAGGAAGACTTGCTGGGAGTCCCCTGCGAGGGTTGGCCACTTCAGTGCCCCATTTATGTTTTCAGCATACGTTAGAATTGTCAGTTCACGAGGTGTCCCTGAGCTGCAGATGGCCACGGGACAAAGCTACCAAGAGGTGGGTCTACTGAAATTCTGAAAACATACATATCAACAAACAAAATGAGGGGGAAGGAGTAGCCCTGCCTCTTATGGCCCCAATAAGCAGCCCTCTTTGAATGAAATTCAGCAGGCTGGTCTAGCAAATGTCTGCGCGATGATTCAGATAAGATGCAGCTCTTGTCTGCAAAGAATTCAACCTCAGCTCATCCCTCAGTTGCAAGGAACTCCTTTCATCCCTTATTTCTCTATGGCTCTATGCCCCTTCCTTCCACCATCCCCCGCCCCCAGCTCCTGTCACCACTCCTATGTTTTACTGTGCTGCAGGCTTGAAACCTTGATGTCCACCTCACCTTTCCTGTCCTCCATTCTCTGCTCTGGAGAGTAAATATACCTCCCAGTTTGCCCAGGACAGTCCTGGTTTAAATCTGCTGTCCCCGTGCAATTGTAATGACTCCCTTTTCACACTCAAAAGTGTCCAAGTTTGGGCAATCAATGAATGATCCATCAGTCTGTAACCTTTCAGAGACCAAGACTATCCTCCTATCCTTCTCCACACCTGGCATGTGGCTGCCTGGTCACCGCCACCACCCGGGTCCAGATGCTGACACCTCCTGACTGGATTACAGCAACTGCCTTCTCCCCAGCTCCCTTAATTCCCATGCCTCACACTTGCAACCCATTCGGCAAATCATTGCCTGATGAATTCGCTTGAAACGCAGTCCCGTGCTGTTCACTTCATTGCTTCCTTGCTGCCTACAGGATGCAATTCAAACCTCTTACCCTGGTGCTTGAAACCCTTTGCCTCTGCTTTTGTCTACATGAATCTCATTTCCACTCTAACTGGCCGATGCACTGTCCCCTGACCCCATCCTTTGCTGGCCACCTTTGCTCCAAGAAGGTCCGCTTACCTGGCCATCTGCGCAGATGCAAATCGTGCGCGCGTGTGTGTCCTTCGGGCCCGGTGACAATTCCCACCTCTTAAGCACAGCGTTCTGAGACCAGCCCACCGCTTAGCACCCTATCCTCTGAACTCCTTGGCCTAGAGCAATTATTGCCTCCACAATCCATTTGGTGTCTAATCATGTACTGCCTCATGACTTTTCATGTATTGCTATCTTGAGCTAGAGCTGAAGGTATTTGCTATAATTTCACTTTTAATTCTCATATGCCTCTCTCTTCAATGAAATTGCGGGTTCCTGAGGACAGGGACTCTTTCTATTCCTTATGGTACCCAGTGCCTAGTGGGTTTTCTCAGAAAACCTCAACTGGTATTCACTTAGGAATGCTAGGCCTGGAAAGACCCTTATAATCATGTAGATCAAACCAAAAAAAAATGAAGACAAGAGAGGTCAGAAACTTGCTCAGGGGGACTGAGCTAATGCAAATGGCCGGGCGGGCTTCAGATGCAAATCTTGTCATGGAGGTCCGGAGAACTCTCCCCATCACCAGGCTACCTCCTGTGTTTTGCTTTTATTTTGTGAATGGATCACAGCCATTGTCAAGTTCAATAGGGGGTTAGAAAGCAGAAGGAAAGAAGGCAAGCAAACCAGGAAGGTATGGCCTCAGCAAAGTCCCAGACACAGAAACTTGCCTGGCATCATCTCAGGGCGTGGGGGGTGGGGAGACAGAATTTAGGCCAAGATAGTTTCTCTGTAAGAGAGTTGTGTGGAGGTGTGGGTCAGGGAAGACCTCCAGTCCCATGATTTGGGGTTGTAAGATTTCTGTCACAGTCAAGCCACCTGTCCACACCTCAAACCAGTGTCTTCTCTCTCTACTCACTGTTCAGAAGTTATGGGTATGTGTGTGTGTGTGTGTGTGTGTGTGTGTGTGTGTGTGTGTGTGATGTGCAGGAGGTTTGGGGAGTGGGGGACCGCTCAGTGGGGCCTGAAGAAGACATGGGGAAGTGCCTGCTTGGTAGCAGCTGGGTCATATTCGCTTTGGGCTGTAAAGAAACCTGGCTGCAGTGGTTCTGAAAAGGGTATTGAAAAGTGCCACCGGTAACGCTGTTATATATAGCTTTCAACTTTAATAAGGTGTTGCAAAAACTATGAAAATACATATAACTAAAAACACATTTCACTGGAAGCTTGATCTCAAATCCCTTTCTACTGCTCCTGTGTGGTGCTTCATGCTGTCAACAGAGCTGTTAAAGCACAATGGAAAGTGGGTAATTGTGCATTATATGGCTTTTGTTTTCTGTTATGAAATATTGACATCCGAAAAGAAAGTGGGATTATCCAGGCGGAGGGCACTGGGGAAGAGACATGAGAGGGAAGGCCGGGAGAGGAGGGCGGAGGGTGGGAGAGGAAGAATCTGGTGCTTCTGTTCAGCGGGTCTCTCCCAGTCTTGGCTTTTCTAGCCACACACCCGGGCACATTAGCCCAGCTCGGCGGTGTGAAGAGGCTCTGAGCTGATAATCAGCTGATAAGCAGAGGACTCCGGGGTCCTGACATGATGACGTGCGAGTCAAGAGCAGGTCTGCGGCTGGAGAATGGAGGCAGTTTGGGGAGATCTGGGCAAATTAAGTGAGGAAAGAGGTGCTGGAATTGTTTCGCGGGGCCAGTGTCCACGCCCGCCTGTGGGCTGCTGCTAGGGATTCGCAAAGGATGTCCTTTCACCTGACGCCCGAGGCCTGGCCTTGACTCTGGTGGAGACTTGTTAAGATGCCCTCTGCCTCAGGCACACTTGTTCCTCCTACAAGTAACAACAGCCGTAAAAGAATAATAGCGGCTCTTTATTGAGTGCTGGGTGGCAGGTGCACCACAGACATCTCCTTACTTGGTTCTTACACCAGCCCCACTTGCTGGATGGAACCGAGGCCAGGTTGGAGAACTCTCTGCTGTTGCTCCCGAGTGTCCAGCCCTCCCGGTTTCTGAGGGCCACAGGGAGAGAAGGACACTGGGCGAGCACGGAGGAAGCCACAGCCTGCTGGTCTTGTTTGTTTGGGAGGAAGGAGTCAGCACTGGCTGGCAGGGGAAGCAGCTGTGAGCCGTCAGTGGGCTGAGGGTTGTTCCTGGGAGGCGAGAATTGCCTTGTGATAACTTGGTGGCAGCCCTGTCCCAGGGTAGCCTCAGTGGCACCGGGGTCATCTTGGACCGTCCCCTGTCTCCGTACAGGTAACCCACTTGCTGCGGTGGGGCCTTCGGGGTGACTTCTCTGGGCGGAGCGGCATTGCAGGGTCTGCCGTTGGGTTTGAGGGACGACTTGTCTCTCCAGATAGATTACATTTGGTTTGCTCAGAAGGCATTTATGGCTTTATAAAGCTCTTAAATTGGCTCTTTTCCCCCCTCAAAACATTTCTTCAAGCTTACAAGGCCAGTTTTAGAATAGCAATTACCAGCCCCAATATCCCCCAGCAAACTCACGCTGTGCTGTTGTATATAAACTGCTTGGGACATTTGTAATGCTGCCACACAGCGTATGTGCACGGCGGAAAGCCCCCGTCTATACCCAGGAATGCTGCAGAGGCCCTTCCTTGGCTCTAATTTATGGGCCACATAAAACTCTGTGAAGTTGCCCTGCATCTTTCTGAGGCAAAGTTGAGGTTTTTTACTGTTTCAAGCTGCTAATTTTTACCATTTAAGGCCAGCCTTCTGCCCGTGCCAGTGTGCATGTGTGCATATAAGCTGGCCACTTTAATTTATGTGCCTCTTTCTCTCCCTGTGATGCTCATAATTTACAAATGTGTACGGAGTATGCAGCCCGTTCTTCCTTCTTATTATGAGAGGCTTGGCTGCTTTGTCCTGTGCTGTGATACCCTGGACACCCCTACCCCTGTTCGGTCCCGGGGCCTCGGGAGGGGTGGGGAAGCCTGGTGCAGAGACTGACACCGATCTGGGAATGGGAGCTGGCAGCAATCCGCCCAGNGCGGGGAGTAATGAGGGCAGCACTGTGGGGTGTAAAGAGGAGGGTTGAGGATTTAAGGCTGCAGTGAAGAACATCCCTGCTGTGCTACCTTGGGCAAACCTGTAACCTTACTGAGCCTCAGTTTCCTCATTTGTGGCATGAGGGTAGGATTATAGATTTCTCACCAGGGTGTTGTGAGTATCACGCATGCTAATGACCGTGAAGGCCCTTCATAAGCGAAGGCAATATCTGAGCGCTGGTTGGTAGCTATTCCAAGCTCTAAACTGCTGGCAGGGCCCCCGAGAAGGGGGAACGGCCAAGAGCAATGTGATGTCTCAGGGCTTTCCAAAGTCAAGTGGAAGTGCCTCTGGATGAGCCTCCCTGGGCTCCACTGAGCCTGGAGTGGAGAGCCGCTGGGTAATGCAGGGCAGGAGGTGGGAGCTCTGCACACTCAGCCCCTCCTTTCCCTCCAGGGTCCTCCGACCCCCTTGATAAGAGCATCTTGGCCCCCCTCTCCCACCCCCGGGCCAGCTCCCACCCTCAACCTTTCTTGGGAGCAATAATCCTCCCCTGGTCTTTGTGGATGCTTCTCATCAGGAGACAACACGGGCTGGTTCTTCGAGCAGTCTCCTGAGAAGATTGTTCTTCAATGGGTTGTAGGGTCTAGAGGCAGGGAGGTCCCTGTCCTCACAGGAGGGTCCTTACTACACTGCAGGGAAACTCCACCCTCTTGTCCCCTCCCTCTCCCCACGACCCCTCTGGGTTGGGATAATCTGGCTGATAGACTGGGGGTGTTTGGCGCCTCCTCGGGAGCGGGTGCCTAAATCGGAGGACCCCCCTCCCCAAATCCCATTCTTCTTTCAGTGTCCCCCGAGGCCTCATTCCTCCTCCTAAGTGCTTCTGTTAGAATGCTTCCACTTGGATATTTTACCAACGAATGCAAACTCCGTGAGTTTAAAACAGGCTAATTCAACACATTTTTAGTGAAGGGAAAGATGCTGTCACCTACTGACCGTCTCCTCTATGCCAGGCAGTGGGCAGGTGCTTTGTGTGCCCCAGATAATTTATAAACTCTGCTGGTGAGAATAACTAAAATGCATTCAGCAAGCATTTACTACATGCCAGGCATTGTTCTGAGCTTTTCCTGTGAATTTAATCCCCAGCACTTCTGTGAGATTGATATTATTGCTATCCTCTTTTAGATTAACAACGATAAAACCAAAGCACAGAGAGGCTAAGGAAGTTGCCCAAGGTCACACAGCTAGTAATTTGGGAAGATGGGATTAGCACCCAGAGAGTCTGGTTCTGAGCCTAGACTCTTAGCCACCACACGAGAAATATGGCTTCATCAAGAAATATGCTTATTTTTACCCCCTTTCGTAGGTGTAAAAACTGATTCAGAGAGTTTGAATAACTTCCTCATTGATACATAACTAGGAAGAGGCAGAGCCACAACTTGAACCTGGGTTGGTCTGGCTCCAAAGCGTATGGCCATTCTGCTATACCCTCTATTCTCTTGCTTACTGGTTTAAGTTACAGATTCAAGACACATGTCTTCCTACCCTCAAATCGTAATATTATGAGCAAGTGAGCAGTAGCGTAAGATTGCGGTTTTTTAAGATGAGGATGGTTTGGAGCTGGGAGGGACGGGAAGCAGGAGGAAAGGGAAGGACTCTACGGTGGTGGTGTGGTGATGGGAGAGTGAGTGAGGTCCAACTTAGGCTGGCGGAAATAGAAAAGAGGCTAGAAAAGAGGAAGGGGTTAAGAGCTGTTCTGAGAGCCGATAGAACCTGTTGAAGACCAGACGTTGGAAGTCCACCTTAGGGTGGAATCCCCAGCCTGAACACTCAATGGGTTGACATGCTATTCATAAAAATGAGAGCAATGTTCTTGTGGGACACGTGTCCCATTTTTTATTTTTTATAAGCCTATTTATTTTGAGGAGGGTAAGGGCAGAGAGAGGGAGAGAGAGAATCCCAAGCAGGCTCTGCACTGTCAGCACAGAGGCCGACACAGGGCTTGAACCCATGACCTGTGAGATCACGATCTGAGCCGAAATCAAGAGTCAGATGCTCAACCGACTGAGCCACCCAGGCGCCTCAAGAGTCCTGTTTTTAAAATGCACAGAGGCACAATTCCTTGACGGATCCCAAACTGGAATCCCTAGGACATAAAGACCCCAGGTTAAGAACCTTGGCTCGGTCTAGGGCCTTCATCCCGGCTGAGAGCACCCAGGCTCTACCAGCACTTGGATGGACCACTGGCTCTGGCTGGGAAGCTGGAGGACAGGCACTTGGAGAGCCTCAGCTCTACCTCGGGGTAGTGGGTATTGGGCATGTGGGTTGTTCCAAAATCCCTGGAGGGGGGTACTTTTCCATTTCAAAGTGTGTGCCTGGGAAACAGTGTGGCTCAGTCTCTGAGCCAACCGGAGTGTGGGCTTGTGTACCCCTGTGTACACCCTAAACTTGGCCTGGAGGTTTGTTCCATTCATTTATTCATTCATTCATTCATTTGTTCCGCTGCATGCTGAGTGTGCATGCTGAGTGTGTACCAGGGCTGGGCTGGTTTACCTCCTTGCCCCCTGAGGACTGTGGCTCAGAAAGAAGAGGGCCTGGAGTAGGGCCTGAGCTGAGGAGACCCTCTCCTGCCCCCACACAGCAGACCCCTGGGCACTCCCCACACCCTCACCAAGTGTTGCGTACTTCCCTCACTGAGAAGCTCCAGTCTGTACTTTGCTGGCCAGGCCCTCAGGGGACAAGCGTGGAAGGGTGGCTGTCAGGGAGGGGGGCTGGTGTTCAGAGGTAGAGCAGGAAGAGGAAAGTCATGGGGCAGTGAAGTCAAACCTGGGTTCTGATGGCCCTGCTGTGATTTCATCTGTGACTTTGGGCAAGGCATCTCTCCTCTCCGGGCTCAAATTCCTCCGTCAACAGAACAAAGGAGTTGGATCTGATCACATCTATCCATGTTAATTTTCCATGACTCTAAGTGATGGTCTGGGGCCACCGCTGATCACTGGGAAGGATAAAAGATGGCCCTGTTCCCAAGCAGGGGCCCTTGTGCTGCATTACTTAGAGAAAAGGCCTTCCTTTGTGTTAGTGCTGCGTAGACATGAAGAAGGTACTTCCTGGAAAACACTAGCTTTTGCCCGTTTGGGTAAGGATATGGTAGCCACTGCTATGTGCTTGTTTAAATTTAAATGAAATAAAATGAGATCACATTAAAATACTAAGTCCCTCAGTCTCACTAGCCATGTTTCAAGTGTTCAGTAGCCATATGGCCATTGCTGTAGAAGGTTCTACTGGACAGCGCTACTGTGGAAGTTAGCTCCAGGCAGCCTCCCTGGTTCTCTGAGGGGGACAGAGACCTTGCTTCGTTGGGAAAGGCAGGTGTTTGGAGGAGTTCAGTAGCAACACCTGGGGAGAGCTTGGTCTTTGTGTAATTCATTACGTCTTAGATGGGAGGGAGATGAAATTTCTCAATTCATTACAGCCGCTTTGACCTTCAGAGTCATTTAGTTACTGTCCGGGCTCTGAGGACCTGTGAACAGCAAACGCAGACGTTGTTCCTGGTGCCCCATGACTGCCCGCATGGATGCTTCCAGCTGCCCTACCAGGTCCTGGAAGGTGCCCAGACCAGGGATCTCTCTTTCTGAACCCCCATTGGACGGGGGCCCAAGAGCATTTCTTCTTTTCCATGTCCGCCTGAGGGAGAAGCCCTGCCCTAGCCTTCCTTAGGAGTCCTCAGCTTCCCTCAACACCCTACCAAGTCCTCGGGCTGGGAAAGTTCTCATGTTAGGGACTTCTTTCACACACCACGCTGAGCCCAACACAGGGCTTGAACTCAAGACCCTGAGACCAAGACCTGAGCTGAGATCAAGAGTGGATGCTCAACCGACTGAGCCTCCTGGGTGCCCCTCATGTTAGGGACTTCTTCATAATAAATAAGTCCGCCTCAGAGCCCCTTCCTGCCCAAAGCAGGGAAGAAAGACCCAGGCCAAGACTCTGATGGGGGCGACAGCAGGGGGTGAGCGAGGGGGTCACTGGGAGAGCGCCGTATGCTTGGGGTCTGCGGGGGAGCTAGGAGAGCTGGACAGGGACGGCTGTGATCGCAGGGTGGGCCAACCTCACTCCCACTGCCTGCTGCCGCGCACACAGGCTCACCGCGGCCATCTCCATGGGCCATACCACAGCCGCAGGGTGCAGATTGGAGGCCCTGGGAAACCTGGCTGCTACCTCTCTACCAAGCGCATTAGCAGCATGTTCCTTGGCCTTGCAGAGCCGGCGGAGGGCCCTCGAGGAAAGCAGCTGTTCTTCGTTTAGACCTCAAAGACAGGCCCTTGGGTGGAGAGGCATTTGGGAGAGACTGAGCTTTCAGCCTGTGCTGCCAGCCCCAGTCAGGCTTAGGTGCCCACCTTCCTGAAGCTCGCAGTGGCTCTTGAGGCTACTGGCCAGAAAAGAGATAAGCAGAGAGATGAGTTGTGTCAGGGGCCCTGAGTGGAGTCCTCATATGGAAGAGGTCACATGTGCCATCATAATTTCGAGAGCAGTGTTCTCTTCAAAGAGGACCAAGAATTTGGTGTCCGGAGGCCTATTTGCTCCCATCAGCTTTTTTGCTAGACAGGCCAGAAAGACAAAGGTGGGGGTGGGGAGCATATGACACCCCCCTCATTCCATCAACCAGCCCTTTCAACCTTGGGTTCCCTCTTTGTTTGGCAGCACCCAAGGGGTAAGAAGGATGGGGAGGTGGCAGGGGAGAAGCCATTCTCCCTCCAAAACCTGCTGTTGGAATGCTGATTCACAGGGGCATATATACCCCAATGTCTATAGTAGCCTTATCAACAATAGCCAAAGTATGGAAAGAGCCCAGGTATCCACTGACAGATGAATGGATAAAGAAGATGTGGTATATACATACATACATACATACATACATATATATACAATGGAATATTACTCGGCAATCAAAAGGACTGAAACCTTGCTATTTGCAACAACGTGGATGGAACTAGAGTGTATTATGCTAAGCAAAATAAGTCAGGCAGAGAAAGACAAATATATGATTTCACTCATCTGTGGAATTTAAGAAACACAGCAGATGAACATAGGGTAAGGGAAGGAAATACAAGATCAAAACATAGAGGGAGGCAAACCGTAAGAGAGCCTTAAATACAGAGAACAAATGGAGGGTTGCTGGACGAGAGGTGCATGGGGGATGGGCAAAATGGGGAATAGGCATTAAGGAGGGCACTTGTTGGAGTGAGCACTGGGTGTTATAGTAAGTGATGAGTCACTGGGTTCTCCTCTTGAAACGGATACAACACTGTGTGTTAACTTCCTTGAATTTAAATAAATTAATTAAAAATAAACAACAACAATAAACAACCTAACAACCCGCTTTTGGGCTCACCATCAATACCCTCAGTCTTGCCTATGGTAGTCTGGTCATTTTAGTGCCCAGGTAAATGTTACTTGAGTACAGGTGAATTTGGGGGATGGGCTTCACTGTTGAGCAAATTCATCAGTGATGGTCCATCTCGTCTCTACTTCNTCCTCAGTGTCTCTTTCTCCTCTTCCTCTGCCTCCTCCTCCCCCTCTGCTTCTTTCCTTTCTTTCTCCTTCTCACTGGTGGTTTTCAAAGTCCACATCCCCACCCCTTGCCCTGGGCCATCTCAGCTGCCCAGCCTAGCCCACCGGCCTTCATGACTCACTACTGCATTTCCAAGCAACCTCCCAGGCGTTCAGTATGCTCTCCAGGAGCTGACCGCCACGGGGTGGGGGTGGGGGATGCAGGCTGCCTCCACCTTCGTCCTGGCACTCCCTTCTTCTCGCAGACCATTCCTGTGTTCTCACCTTCACTCTGTCCAGCCGCCCCTGCCACCCCCGCACACTCATTCAGTACACACGAAATTCATTATCTCCCGTAGAGAAACCAAATCAGCAAGTTAAGTAAGTTATTGCAAAAGAAAACAATGTGGGTGTATTTCACCTGGATCTCTGATCTTGGGACTCCTTAGTGCTTTAAGAGTTCCTCTCCTTGCTACTCTTATGTTCTAGATAAGACAGGAGCAACATCCACGCATAGAGGGAATCCTGGGTGGCCTGAGCTATAGCCCAGTTCTAGCACCCGTGGCCATGAGAGCTCAAGCAGGTGGCTTAACCCCAGTGGCTCAGTCTTCCCATCTATAAAATGGTGACATAACCACTAAGGGCTGTATATGAGGAGTACACCACTTTTATTGCCGGTCAGTGCACAGCATCAGGGGCTGCTGGTCTCACTGTCTCCCAGAAGGCAGCTGAGGCAGGGCCAGAGGGTCCCACTGCTGAGGCATTTTGCTCTCCACTGTCACAGTCATTAGTCACAAAGGGATGAGCAGAGATGCTCTTCCAAGGGTTGGAGGTGAATAGAAAGGACCAGACTGACTCAATTTCCTTCCCCTCTCCACTTGGTGTGTGCCTTCCACCAAATAGCAGTGAGTTCACCAAGCTGCCTGTCCAAAATCCAGGGATCAACCTTGACTTTGATCTCTTCCTTATTGCCACATAGCCCAATCATGTGTCCTGTCAATTCCACCTATTATATGAGGTAAGTCTTGGCCTGACCACTCCTCTCCAGTCCCCATGCCATCCGTGCCCTTGGCCCAGACCTCTGCCGTTGCTTGTCCAGCCCACTGCAGTATCTCTAGCTGGCTCCCCGCCCACACCCATCCCCCCTCCATCTCTTCTCTACCCTAAAGCCACAGCCTATGTTTCATAGCCTGTGTTGTCCTTCATCAACACTGTCACAGTTTGTAGTCACATTATTTATTTGTGCGATTACAGTTTAATATCTGACTTGCTCATCAGACATGGTCCAGGAGGTCAAGAACAGTGTCTGGGTTGATGGCCGCTGCGTCCTCAGTGCCCTTGGCGCATAACCGTTGAACAGTTGAAGGAATGGATGGCCAGGGGAGCACCTGTCTCCTTGCTCTCTCTTCCAGAGGGGTGTGTGCCTTGCTAGAGCACTGGACACCAGTAAAGGTGCGGGCCCTGCTAGAGCTCAGGGACTCAGTAAAGCTTTGAATCGGGGTCTCTGAAGTACAGGGCCTGACCAGCCTCATCCAATCCAGTGGCCTGGATTCAGCCCAAGGTCACCTTTGAGCCATCATCTCTCACTCTGTCTCCTCTGTGGCCTATCAGGCTTTGGTTTCCATGAGCACTTCCTGAGCCGAAAGAGTAGGTTGGGGTAAACCCAGATTGGTGCTTGATTATGTCCCAGCTATCTCCAAGGAAGAAGCAGGGACTTCTTTGTCACTTCCTAGTTAGGTTTGGGAGATGGGGGAGGCATGCCGGGGACACTTCCTTTGGTCCAATGAACTCTTGAGAACAAACCCCCATACCCCCTTTGGAGCTATACCCAGTACAGCTAAAATCCTTCCCAGATACTGTTTTCTTCCTTGGGGAAAAAAAAAATGCAGTCTCTCCTGTTCTCCCCACTCCCCCACCAACCCCTGGAAATTCTGGAGACTCCCAGGAAATTGGGGAAATGTCCAGAGAAGACAGGGCAAAGCCTTGGAGAGAAAGACGGTATAAAGACCCAAGTCAGGGTGGCTTGAGCAAGCATCCGTGGTGCTGTGTGACTTGCCGATCTCTGTCCCTCCCTGAGCTGTAATTTCCACCTGTGGTGAGGGAGCTGTGGTACCCGTGTGGCAGCTGCCACACTACAGAACATCTGAGAGATTTGCTGGACGAGGAAGTATGACAGCTGGAAAATGGTTATTTTTCATCTCATCTGTCAGGAAAGCCCCAGACCTAGCCCCCCTTCCGTCTCTCCCGTTGTTAGTGGCTCAGTGGATGAAATTCCTCCCTTGAAGGTTTTCTTCCAGAGCTTTCTCTTGGGCATGGTTGGCTCCCTTTTAGTTTCTCTCCTGCCATGTAGGCATTTCCCCCGCAAAAGCCAGGCTCGCTTGGCTTTAGTTCCGGATTGGGGAAGAGTGTGTTTGGCGGGTGGTGGGCTCCTCGGCTGGGAGGCTGGGGGTCGCAAGCTGCCTTGTGGCTGCCCCGTGGGGTCTGGCGGAGCCCCAGCCCCTGGCTGTGACATACAGCCCCCTTCATGAAACCAGACAGAATTAAGCCTTTTGTTTCCTGTTTGCTAGGCCGGCTTAAAGAAAACACAGAGGGTCCCTGCGGCTGGGGCTCCCAACAAGACGGCCTTTGTATTCATTTAATTAATCAGTTAGCTGAGGGGAAGGAGAGGAGGGAAGTTCATGTTATAAATACATGTTTTTCTTTGGCTTTTTTTCCCCCAAAAGACAGGGCCTGAATGGCATCCCCGAGAGAGCCCCCCATCTCACCCCAGACATGCGGGGGGCCAGGGGCCTGCCGGGCTGCAGCTGTGACATTTCCCGCCCCCACTCCCTCAAGGGGCATTAGGCCTCATCCCTCTGGGTCCTGGGGAAATGTTAAATGCCAGTGAGGAGTGGGGGAGGTGAGCTGTTAGGCTCTGAACCCCGTTTCCCCACTCCTCACCTCTCCCCTCAAACCTCCACCCCTGTACCCTTCTTACCCCTTCCATGGATAAAACATAAGGCACCTGCACAGCCACACGGAGAAGCTCCTGTCCCCAAAGAGGCCTGGGCACATTGCAGGTGCAGCACGGGGGAGAAGTCCTCGCTTACGTACATAGTGGGCTTGAAGTTCCCCATAGTGGGCTTGAAGTTCCCCGTTTCTTGTCCCCCTCCCCCACCACTCCGAAGGGAAGGTTGGGGCCCACACTCCCCAAACTGTTCAGGCAGACGGAGCACTCAGTCACTCCCAGGGAATACCCTCCAGTGCCCTCCTTCCTTCCTTTTAGGTTTGAACCTTCTGAAGTGCAGGGGGAAAGGAAAACGAAACAGGGCTCCTGGACACGCACCCTCAACCCACCTCCATCCCCAGGGTGGGCTGTTTCCTTAAAGCTCCCTTCGATGATGCTATTTAAACAAATTCCTTTCCATTTCTTTTCAGAGATGGGCAAATTTACTCATTGCTCTCTCACCCCCACCCCCAGCTGCCAGGTGTTTTTAAAGGTTTTAAAACTTTTCCTTATGAGGTAAGATAGTTGCAATCCCTAAATACATGGCCCTCGTCCTGGAATTTCATCGGTGGTAAATTTTTCCTTGCAAGCTCTTTGCCGCAAGTCTCATCGGCAAGGCTCTGGTGTCTGGTAATCGTGACTATAGGCCTTCTGGACACACTGCCCAGAAGCTTCCCAGCTCCAGCTCAAAGGTGGAGGGTCCAGGGCGCGGCCCTCGAGTCTGGCCTTTAAACACTGATCTTATCTCATCAGGCCATCCGGCCCGAATCCAGCCAGGGCGCCGCCATGACAGGTGCCGTTAGGCCCCTGTTTCCTTGTCCCACCTCTTCCGGGCTTCCTTGCCCCTTCAGGTAAACCAGGAGACAGCAGGAGACAGGAGGGCAGAGCTTGTAAAATGTTCTGTGGGGACAGGATGGTGAGGCCTTGGTTTTCTCTCTCCCCCATCTGAGAATATCCTTCCACTCACAACCACTGAGAGAGGACTACAGTTTCAAGCCAAAAACCCAAAAACCTTCCTCTGAGGGTTTCTTTTCTGCTTTTTTCCTTCTTCTTCTTCTTCTTTTTTTTTTTTTGTTTCATCACAAACAAGCTAGGCTGAGCTCTGAGTGGGGTGGTCTTCCATTAGCTAACTAGCAAAATGCCTGGAGTCTTGCATGACTTGAGTCAGCAAACTGTTCAATTTAACTTAATGTGTGGCTGACTGAGGTACGTGTCCATGTGTGTGCATGTTCCCTGAAGCAACAAATAATACTCAGGACGCCAGAATTTCTGTGTCATCTCCAGGGTAATCTTGTGTCAGCCCCTTTTCCCGAGCTTCATTTCCCCAAATCTTCATTCCCAAATGCTCCACCTCACCATCTAAGTAAGGAGAAGTACAACCCACTTGGGTGCTTTCTTTGCCCAGAGGATGGGTCATATGTTCAGGCAAGGAAAAAAAAAAATCTAAGCTTCCCTTGCCTTGGAGTTCCTGGAACTGTTTTTTACTGGAGATCCATGAATTGGGGGTTGGCAGGGAGAGAGGTCAGACCCTGGAGAATAAATCTCATTTTCACAGTGGTTAGAATCACAGAGACTCTGGAGTGGGAAAGGATTCTGGTGATCAGGTGGACGGACAGGGGAAAAGCAAAAGCTCACTCCTTTCCCAGAGGAAGAAATTTAGTTCCTAGCATGTCGGTGGGTAGGCTTTGCAGCCGTGGGGGTTGGGGCTGGTTTTGGTCCCCCAAATGCAAGCCAGTGTGGCTGGCAGTTGAATCTCCAAAGAAAGGGCCACTAAAGCCATGTTTTTCAAACATTAATGTATAAACGAGTCTCCTGGGCATCTCGTTAAAATGCAGGCTCGATATCAGTAGGTCTGAGAATCTGCAATTTTAACCAGCTCCCAGCGGGCGGGCCACACTGTGAGTAGCAAGGAGGTGAAAAAGTTGCTGACCTGTGGTCCAGCCGGAGGGTGACCAGTCCATCACAGTTTGCCTGGGAATTTCCCAGTTTTATCAATGATAAAGTTCCCAGGTTCCCAGGATGGTTGACTACCCTGCTCCTTGACCTGCTTTCTTGGCACTCGCTGCCGGGTCAGATTGCCCCCATTTAGAAGGTGAATTAACCCCATTTCTGGTCAGAGGGGGCCCCATGCCCGGGAAACCCCCTTGGGGTCTCCCACTGTTCTCTGCATTCTGCTAACGGCTTTTCTTTGTGATTCTCTCCCTAACGCCTCCAGGCCTGGCTGAAGCTACCTCTTTTCTAGAGCCTCCTCCTGCTCTGAGCTCTGGGGTCCACCCGTGCTTAGTTAGAGGCTCTCTGGCGTGACTGGCTATTGTAGAGAATAACAGCAACCATGTGAACACTCCACGCCTTGAACATACAGAAGCTGTCTCTGAAACCAGGCCACAAACTATGATGGGGACCGTGTCTGATCTTTCTTTGAGTGCTCATGGCGTCTTGCACACAGTGGCTGTTAGTTCTCAGAAGGTCAGGGCTTGTCCTGTGTGCTACCCTATTCCCAGAACTCACCTGGCACAGAATCTGTAGTTGCGATATATGTTTATTACATGTTCATGGCGTGTGGCTCCTAGAAAGAAGAAATGTTCTCATGGTGGATACTGTTGGAGGTCTGGGTACTGGGCACTTATTTTTGTATCCATTCTGCTTGGCTGTAATAGGGCTGGTAGAGCCAGAGACTTTTCATTGTTGAGATGAAAGCATGTTGGGCACGGGGTTGCTTCCAGAGAGGACCAGGCTCTGAGCTCTTGTGAATGGCATGCCTGAACCCCAAGCTCTTAGATAGGCAGCCTCTCTTCCACCACTTCGCCTGCAGGAGCTCCAGTGGTTCTGAGATCAGCTGAGGGACAATTAATGCCATATGGGCTTTGGTGTCCGGCAAACTAGGCTGGCGGCTCCTTGATGGAGGGCAGGGAGTGATAGTTTTGGTTTTTATTCATCCTCTGTGACTCCTTTGTTTCTGAATACAGAATTTTAATTCTATATTTTATTACAGCCAAGTACAAATTCATTTCAAAGCCAGCAGGTGAGTCTCTGGCTTCCGGTGGGGGGAGGGGCTCTGTGAACTGAGACTGAGCGGAGCTCATTTGAGTCCTAAGTATTTTGCCTCTGAGCAGCCCCTACTTTAAAGTCAAGATCTCTTCCCTTTTCTCCTGTTGCATGCCTTACACCAAACATGTGTGCTGCAGCCCAACCTCAGCCCCCCCTAGATTGCACTACATTAAATTAACATACATTCATCGGACTCGTAAGATGTACAAGCCACTTAGGAATATAAAAATACAAGTGAAACCTAGCCTCTAACTCGCAGCCTCAAGGAGTTTATCCTCTAATTGGGGAAGTGGTTCGTGGAAAGAAAAGTTAACAATACAAGAGTTAAATAATGATGAAGATTACAATGCAGGAGAGGTCACCAAGAAAAAAAAGGGGGGAGACAGGATTAATTAATTACTAAATGAGTGGCACAGATTCTATATGCTGAGGGAATTCTGGGAAGAAAGAGACAGCTGTGCACTGGGGTGCCGTGCTCTGGAATGACTGGGGGCAGGGCCTTGGCTGAGGTGGGACGGAGTACTTGGGGGACGGCAGAGTTCACTTCCGCTCAGCAAGCACTTATGGGGCAACTGGAACCAGCTTCTGTGACATCTAAGCTGACTTGAGTAGAAAATAGTCCAAAATATGGCTAAATGTCAGGGAGGAGAGTGTTAAGCAAGAGCTCACCTTGCACAGAGGCATGCATGCACGAACCAGCATGGTGTGTATTTGCAAAGCAAGCAGTTCAGGATTTGGGGATCATCAGGCATCGTCCGTGGAGGAGCAGGAATGGCCAGATTATGGAGAACCTTCTATGTCATGCGTGGAGCTTAGAGTTTTCATAGAGCCAGCGGGGAGCCCATGCAGAGGCAGCACGAAATAGCAGCGAAGAAGCAGGTTCTAGAGCGAGATGCCTGCTCTGCCACTTGCTACCTATGTGAATTTGGGTGAATGACTTGATCTCTCAATGCCTCAATTTCTTAGTCTGTAAAAAGGGTGTAAAAGCAGTCCTTCCCTCCTTGCAAGGGCTGAGTGACTTAATCAGCATAAAGTGCTAAGAGCAGCCTTGGAACAAATACGGTGCTCAATAAATTGTAGCTATTGTTGGTGTTAAAGGGATTTTAGGCTGGCAAGTGCCCTGGAGAGATTTGCATTTTAGCAAGATCAGGCTGGCAGTACGGAGAAGGTGGATTAATGTGCATAAGACCAGTGGGAAGCCTATTGCGGCCCTCGAGGCAAGCAGTGATGAGTGCTGGGCTGAAGGAGTGGTGTGTGGATGGAGGCGAGGGGCCAGATTCAGGAACTTTTGAAAGGGTGCTTTCCATGGAGCCTTCTAGGTTTTTACCTTATGTACTGGGTGGACTGTGGTTTCAGCAACTGCAGCAGGAAAACCAGGAGAAGGAATAGGTCTTCTGGGGGGTTGGTTTATTATTTCTCCTTTCCTTCCTTCCTTCCTTCCTTCCTTCTTTCCTTCCTTCCTTCCTTCCTCCCTCCCTCCCTCCCTTCCTCATTCCCTCCCTCCTTC
>NW_027528872.1:7937129-7983088 GCF_008692635.1 Crocuta crocuta | reverse complement strand
TCCCTCCCACCCCCTCCCCCGTTCCTTCCTTCCTTTCTACATTCCTTCCTTCCTTTTCTCACTCCCTCTCTCCTTTCCTCCCTCCCTCCTTCCTTTCTCCCTCTTTTCCTTCCTTCCTTCTTTCTTTCCTCCCTTCCTTCCTCCCTTCCAACACTCTGAGTTCCAATATGTATGGGACACTTAGATGGAGATGTCAGTCAGAAAGCTGAGTATACACACTAGAAGACATGGCTGGAGATAGAGATTAGAGCACGGATGGCAGTTAAAGCCATGGAAGTAAATGACATCACCCAGGGAAAGGGTGCAGAAGAAGAGAGTAGGCAATCCTGAGGAACACAGCATTTAAGATAAGAGATGGCGATAGAAAAACCACAGACAACCTACGGGGAGGAGGAGAGTCAGAAGAATTTGGAAAGGGTGGCATCACCAAATTAGATGACTAGAAAGCTTTGTAATGGAGAGTGAGACCACAGCGTTAGATGCAGCAGCAATGGCAAACCCAGCAAGAGAAGGACTAGAAAGTGTTCACCGACTTTGTCGATGTGAGAGCCGTTGGCACCCGGGCGTGCAGGCGAGGATGGAAGATGGGAGAGGAGCGAGCAGTGCGTGGAGGTGAGGAAGCAGTGAGATCACACGTGGATGAGGTGTGGCTGACCATTAACCTGGCTTTGCCACAGGACTCTTGGATGCGGTGGGAGATGAGCTGGTGGCCAACAATCATCAAGCAAATCCTACGTGAGGCCCTTGGACTGGAAACCACTGGAGAGATTTAATTTAGTCATTCTTTTTTATTTATTTATTTTTTATTCAGCAAGTATTTATTGCATAACTACTGTGGATTTAAAAGTATGCTAAATGTCATTCAGTCACGAACAAGTCTAATAAAAGAGTTAGGACAAGGATGTAAGTGTTGTAACACAAAGATGATAAGTATCATAGATGTTAAACTGTGAGTTGGATTAGGAAATATATTTCCCCCTGGGGTTGCCAAGAAATACTTCATGGAAAGGTGACTTTTGAGCCGGGGTTGAAGGAGGAGTAGGGTTCTAATGGGCAGTAGTGGAAGAGAGGCATTTCAGTAAATAGATGGGATGTGCAAAGGCCCTGAGGTAGGTTAAGTATGGAGCATAGCCAGGGAACAGGAAATTAATTAACTAAAACTGTAGGGTCAACACCAAAGTAGATTGTAAGGTAAGACTAGAAAAACAGGTGGGAGCCCTGGTGTGAATACTTTCCATGCCAGGCGTAGGGATTTGTACTTTGTTCTATAGGCCGTAAGAATACATTGCAAGTTTTTTTTTTTAATGTCTATTCTTTTTTTTTTTTAAGTTTATTTATCTTTGAGAGAGAGAGAGAGAACAAGCAGGGGAGGGGCAGAGACAGAGGGAGAGGCACAGATTCCAAAGCAGGCTCCAGGCTTTGAGTTGTCAGCACAGAGCCCGACGCGGGCTCAAACCCAACGAACTGTGAGATCATGACTTGAGCTGAAGTTGGACGCTTAACCAACTGAGCCACCCAGGCGCCCCATAATGTCTATTTATTCTTGAGGGGGGAGAGGGGCAGAGAGAGAGAGAGAGAGAGAGTCCCAAGCAGGCTCTGCACTGTAGGCCCAGAGCCCAACACAGGGCTTGATCTCATGAACCCTGAGATCACAACCTGAGCCAAATAGGTTTTTGATACAAGGAATAAAAACAGAAGACTTTGCCTTATAGAAGGGTCTTGCTGACAGTAATGTGTAACATAGATCAGAGCAGAGAGGAACAAGTTTGCAAGTAACTGTCTGGGAGTGAAAAGTCATGAAGGAACTTAGACGCAGGCCCTCCCTGGGTAAGGTGGAAGTGAACTTGAGAGATTATGTGGGAGTTGGACTGAAATTGCCCATGTGGGGAGGTGCTGGGGATAGGTTAGCTGAGGGGCTGAAGCCAGAGTTAGAAGGGGCAGCGTTTGGGTGATGGTGAGGGAGAAATCAACAAGAATCCCAAGATTTCTACAGCATGGCGATTCTACAGATTGGAAGAAACATAATACCATTAATAGAAATAGTAAAGACATGAAGATGAGCCTGTGTGAGGGAGGGGGAAGGGACAAGTGTCACGCTCAGCTGAGGAGGGTTGTGACTAAGAAATGGCCATTGCACGGAGGGACAGGAGCCCTCTCGGCTACCTCCAGTGCAGCGTCCCTGGAACTGTAGGTCAGCAGCCAGGTTTCGGGGGGTCGGGAGAGAAGAGGAAATGACAGTTGTGAGCACACATCGCTCTTTCAAAAGTTTAGCAGTGGAAGGAAAGAGAGAGATGGGAGGGATACCATCCCGGGGTTTCCTGGGATACACGATTTTCAGTGTGGAGTCGAGGTAGGTTCGGGATGGAGGCTGGCCCTCCCGGGAGGTGAAGCAAGGTGGTGGAGGTGGAGCCTGGGGGTGGCTCTTCCCTCTGGAAGCAGGAGAATGAACAGAAGGGGTAAAGGTTCTGCCAGAGCCTGGCTGGAGAATAGAGAGGCAGCATTTAGTACAGAAAGGGACCCCCACGGAGGCAACCGTTCTTTCAGAATCTGTGCCTTTGATCTGGGAGTCTGGGAGGGTCCCTCCCCTGGGACCCCATGTTACCTCCTGGTCACTTGCTGGCAGTCCTGAACTCTGCCTTTCCTGCCCAGTCTCACTGCCTGGAATTCCAGGAATTCAGGAGGTCATCGCGTCCTTTAAGGGAAGGGGTCCATGCTGTTCTTGTTCTGAAGCACATGTGGGGCAAAGGAAAGCCATGACACTTCACGGGTCCCTGCCTCTCCTGTCATGCCAGTGTGGGCTCCAGCCCCTGTGGTAGTTCAGACGCAGTCGCGGTGTTTGGGGGCACACAGCCATGTGGCACAGACACAGACGGGCCCTCGCATCCCTGCCAGTGGGACAGATGGAGGATGTGCTTTTTCTGAGGAAACCCCATCCCCTCTGGCCACAGCGTTCAGGGTCTCTAGCCGTGGCTGCATCCCCCTGAAGGTGACCAACTGTTCCGGGTCACCTGGGACCAAGGGGTTTCCTGGGGTACAGGACTTTCAGTGTGGATGTCAAACGTCTCAGAGAAACTGGGACCAGATGGCCACCCTAACTCTCCCCACTTCTACTTTGGGGAAAGTGCAGAGTTCATGGATTTTCTTCTGGGACGACGCACCTCACACACCTGTAGCAAGGTAAACTCTGCCACCACGTGACACAGAAGAGGCTCTGTGAGCTGCAGGCCCAGGTTGGAATCCCCGCCTCTCACTTCCTAGTCGTGCAAGTTTCGGCGAATTACTTTATATTTCTGAGACTCAGTTTTCGTATCTGTAAAATGGAGGTAATAATGCTAATCTCACAGAATTCTATCTGAGGATTAAGGGAGGCCATTCTCATCAGTCAGGGCCCTAGCATGGTACAAGACCATGGTAAGAGAAGTCAATAAACATTAGTTCCCTCCAATTCCTCCCTCTCTGTGTTTCTTGCATTGGAATGATACCCATTCTGCAAGTGGGGAGGGTAAGGCTGATAAGCAGGAATAGGTAACTCTGGGTCAAAATGGCAGAATCAGGAATCAGCAACAGATCCTTAGCTCTTGACTGCCATCTTCCTACTTTGGGGTAGACAAGGGTTTCTTTATCTGGAATGTTCCCTGAATGAGGGGGAAGGAACTGTTTTATTTACTTACTTATTTGTCCATCCATCCATCCATCCATTCAACAAATATTCATTGAGTACGTACTATGTGTCAGGTACTGTTCTAGGTGCTAGGGATTTGATTGTCAACAAAACATACATTTTCTACCCTCATGAAGCTTACATCCTGGCAGAGAAGACACATAATAAACATCTCCCTGATACAATGCAAAGTAGTAATAACTGCCCTGAAGGGGAAATAAAGAAGGTGAAGATGGTGGAGAGCAGCTGGGGCATGGGCATCGTCCTGTGGAGCAGTGAGGCAAGGGGAGGGTCCTCAGGAGTTTGACTTTCCAGCTGAGGCCTGAAAAAATGTAGCCTGGGTCTTGTAGGCCTGACTTCCCCTCCTCCCGGAGCTCCCAAGCTCAGGCCCAGCTGCCCCAGGGTGGAGTCAGCTGCGGAAGAGAGACAGTTGTTCTCTGGATTGGGGCAGCCGTGATAAGTGGGAGTGTAGCTGTTTGTATCAGCTGTCCGTCTACAGTGCTTTGCTGGTCTGAGCTTTTGGGATGGGGGAAGGACCCAAGTCGGAAAATCAGTTACTGAGGGTCAGATTGCAGATAAAAAGGACATGAATGGGCTGCCTTGGGGATGCTATATTTGGGGATAAGTCACAGTGCATTTGGTTTCCTGCATGGCTCTGTGTCCTCGGCATTGCCTTTTCCTTTAAGAAAAAAAAATAACATCTCTGTTTGGACTGCATGCTAAATGATTTATGAACATTATTCTTCTCCGTTAGTCTACCTGTAGAAGCTCCAGCCCTCACAATCCTTTTCATGTTGATTAAGTACATTTGAAAGCAAAGAGAGACTGTCTGCAATCCCTTCACAGTACAGACTAGCGGCTTTCCTGGACTCAGGAGGGATTCCTCATCTTCCCTATGCAAGAGTTCCTTTGCAGCTGGTTAAGCAGGAGACCAGTACAGAAACATGTAGTCAGACTTGTGTGTGCCCAAGGAGGCAGGGGGGTAACATTCTTTCTGGAGCTGGTAATTATGAATTTGAGACCCTGGAGTCTCCGAATGGAATGTTCAGGAATCAGCTTGGTATGCCAGGTGTGATTGCACCTGACTTGGCCCCGGCAGGTTGATGCTGGTAAGGAGGAGAGGAAGGTGCTCTCTCTCTCTTTGTAAAAAAATGTTAAATGTTTATTTATTTTTGAGAGAGAGAGAGAGAGAGAGACGGAGACACAGAATCTGAAGCAGGCTCCAGGCTCTGAGCTGTCAGGGTTCTGAGCACAGAACCCGACACAGGGGCTCGAACTCACAAACCATGAGATCATGACCTGAGCCGAAGTTGGACGCTTAACCGACTCAGCCACCCAGGCGCCCCAAGAAGGTGCTCTTCAAGGGCCTGTCAGAGCTTAGTGTTGTCAAGGGCCCCCACTGAATAGGGTGGGGAGAGAGAAGGAAGGTCACAGCCCAACTCTGTGTATTCCTAGGTTAATGGAAGGTGTCCATGGAGAGAAAACAGGATCGATGGAGCCAGTTCCCATGGAGGGAGGGCCTCTTGGCTGGTTCTGTAGTTTGGACAGGACCGATGCCCTTCCCTAGTTCCTCCCCATCCCTTGTTTATTACTGTGTGATGGAGAATTTGGTCACACACTGCATGGATAGGGGGTCTTTGAGGGTCTGGCCTCAGCACTCACTTTGACTTGGAAAGTAAACCTCTACAGATGCTGTTTCTACTACATCTTCAGTCTCTGGCAGCCAGATCTAGCCCAGGGCCACCTTCTGCAGGTCTTGGTATCAAATGTGGAGCAGGACAGCTTTCCCTGAAGTCCTGAGCTGCCACAGAAATTGTGTGATGCTGTATCTTTTCTCTGCCACCTTGCCCGACAGACGTCCCCCTGAGCTGCCTTCAAGCTTCTGGACTTTCCAATCCAGGCTCTAAAGGCTTATTTAGAATCCCCCATCTTCAAAAGTCATCATCCTTCCTGGCTTCCCCTGGCGTTTAAACCCCAAATTCCTTCACCTCTGTCACCCCTCCCTTCCCCATTCAGAGTAGAACTTCCTCAGACATACCTGAGGCAGACATGATGAGGCTTGGCCTCATATTTCTTGCTTCCCTGTTGGGTGACCTTGGAAAATTCACTTCATATCCCTGACTCGTGACTCCTTCATTTATTAAATGGGAATGAGACCATTTGAGAAACAAATGAGGTGGTAGTTTTGAAAAATGCGTCGCAGATTGTCTTAATTGTCTCCTCATGACAAAAGTTCACATAGACACTTAAAAATGTAAAACATTACAAATCCTCCCGTCTAGCTACAAACAGCCTGGGGCAAGGGTGAGATGGTGCAGATGAGGAAGACCCAAATGGTCCGAATGGAAACCTAAAGAGAAATAGCGATGGTGCCAGTGTGACCTCAGGCCTCTCAGAGGGAGAGTCCAGCTCCTCCTACAGGCCGGACACCCTGCTTGGCTTTTTGGGTCTGTCGTCTGTTCCTTACACCGTCCTTGAGGACGTCATCCCCATCAAAGCATAGGACGGAAACGAGACCCAAAGGGATTAAGTTGCCCAAGGTCACAAAGTTAGCAAGTTGTAGGGTTGAGAATCAGAACGAGCTGTGCCAGACCCTAATGTCCATGCCCATGACAGCACATGACAGAAACCGCCTCCTGAAGGGAGGCTTCGAGGACAGCAGGACCTCCGCCGGGCGCCTCGCCTGGATGCCACCTCTAAATCCCACCGGCCTCCTGAACCTGTTATTCTGCCATTAGCAATTTATCCCCCAGAGCTGAGCATTTACTCTTTAGTTCTCTTTTGCCCTCCCTCTCCCTCTCTCTCCCTCTCTCTTTAATGCACGCACTGGGGAGGGTTGCCCATGAAGCACAGATTGATGTTTTAGTCCCTTTCTTTCTGGCTAAGAGAGACAGCCAGAGTAAAAATCTCTAAATTGTGGACCCAGGAGGACAGCTGATCCTGAAAAGGGCAAAAAGGAAAGCCTTGTCCATTGAAGACAGATTTCATCCCCTTCCGAGTTGTGCCTGGACTGGCCTTGCCCCTGTGCTAGCTGAGCCACGCCCTGGGGACCACCTGGGAGATCTGCGTCCTGCTGTCCTGTGGTCTGAGCCCCAGTTAACAGCCTCCCCGTCATGGAACGCAACCTCCGCCCAAGAGATACAGGGATGTGGTTAGGCGCCCTCATCCCCTCGCCTGTACTCACGTGCATGCAGGGCCCCCCGTCCCTCGCCCTTTGATGTGGAGGGCTCATCCCAGTGAAGCCTCTGTCCACTCCAAGAGCCCCTCTCTCTCCAGAGTGGCTCAAAGGGCCTTTTCAGTGGGGGTGGGGGGTGGAGGAGGCAGCCAGTCAGCCTGGGAGGGGAGATGAAGGCGTGAGATCCCCGGAGGGCTCAGAGGGTCAGGGGCTATGTACTGGTGACTTCTGAATGCAAGTTCCAACAAAGAGAAATCTGTGGTGGGAGGGCCTCAGCGAAGGAAATAAAGTCTCCATGAAAACAAACTTTTGTTGGAAGCTTTCTCCTCTTGTTCTGGCAGAGGTACCAAGTCCTGAAAGGGGAAGGCTGTGTCTTCCGGAGCAGTCGGGAGGCTCTCAGACGGTCCAAATATCAGCCTGCTACCAGGGGACTATTATTCTCGCCCCAGGAAGGAGAGCCTCGGGAGCGAGTGCAGTAATAATTGGTTTTCTAACCAAGGCTAGAATAGGTAAAAGAAAAGCTAGGGGGCAGCGCAGAGACCTGTGGCCACGGTTGGGACCTTGGTGGACCCATCACTGTGAAGGATGCCACTCTGTGACCAGGGCAGACCCTGGATCCCTCTGGGCCTCATTTTTCTCACCTGCAAAATGGACATAACTTGCCCAAGGTCTTTCAGTTAGGAAACCAGGGTCTGAGCCAGGACGTACACTTCTGTTCTCCAGTACCTTGTAACTCACAGAAACCAGAGGATGGACGTGAAAGGATCTTTGAAGATACCACAATACCACAGGGAGGTTAGATAATTATCACAATGCACATTATGTGTGTGTGTGTGTGTGTGTGTGTGTGTGTGTGTGTGTGTGTGTGCGCCTTCTTTCTCCCCAGGCCTAGGCAGTCACACACCAGCCTCAGTTGTTTGGTTTCTGCATCTTGTTTTGCAAAGAAGCAAAGGGATGGTTAAAGAAGGGATGTTCCAGTTATTCTTTGCTGCTGTGTTTGGGGATACTGGGGGCTCCCAAGTTTTAGGGAAAACAGAGAATAAGGGTTTCTCCGGCCACTGAGATGTTTTTATGTTAAGTAAGTATAAGGCTATGGGGTTTTTTTTCTCTCTGGAATCCAGGGAAAGGGTAAGAATTTGTATTGCATCCAGGCCCCATAAGATTCTTTTTTTGACTGTGTAAGTGTCTTTTGTCATGCTTAGGGAGAAAATCCTCTGTGGTGGCTGCCATCCGGCAGAGCTCAGAGGACTTCGGAGGGGCAGGTAGCCAGGGGGATTAGGCAGGGAGGGGAAGGGAGATGTAGTTTCGATTCTGCCTGCTCCTGACAGGCAGCAGTGACCCCACGGTGGGCCCCGGTCCTCTTCACCATAGACAGCACCTGATGGAAGGAGAGGGAGAAGGAGAGAGAAACCCAGAGCAGGGTCGGTAGAGGGTGAATCCTGATGGGTGCTGGGGAGGCCTGAGAGCATTGGTTGGGGGCGAAGCCTGCTTCCTCTCCCTTCTGCACCGCTTCCCCAGCTAGAGGCCCGGGCTGCTGCTGTGGATTGCTGGGTTGGGAAGGTGTGTGTCTCCCCTGTGCTCTGAACATCTCTGAAAACTGAGAGGCATAAACAGAAGTGCCCCAGGGCTCTCTCTGACTGGAGGGGCCGTGGTGTGTCCGGATGTGGGAAAGTCTGTCCAGGGAGGCCTGACTGAATTAGAGAAGGCACCTCCGCCCTCCCTTCCTCCCTGAGCTGTCCCCTTAGGCAGCCGTGCCGGGTCAGTCGTGGGCTAATAACATCAACGCTGATGTCACGTGGCCGAACGGAGCCGCCTGCAGCAGTTAATAGGTGAAGTCTCCCGCTGCTGACCACATGCAGAGTTTGCATGGGGCATGTTTAGGCTCGACGCGGCCAGCATGTAAGTGTGTATGGAAGTGGGTAGGAAGCCAGCGTGTGCAAGCTGCCCTCCCCTCCTCCACACATGCACACACGTACCCACGCACATGCACGTGTACACACAGAGCCATACACATATCACACGCACGCGGTCACACACGGTCATGTACACATGTACACACATGCACATGCACACACACAGAGCCAGACACACGTGGAACACAGCCACAAAGAGCCCTACACACAGTCACACGCACGTGCATATACCCACACACACAGTCGTACATACGTGTGCACATAACCATAGACACCCCCCCCCTCATTGGGGTGGTGAGAGGACTATGAGAGAAATCTTTTCTAGGAGCTGCTCTCTTCACTCTCCCATTTCCCACCTCCCCCTCACCCCTGGACCTCCCTCTTCCCTCTCCCCCTCCCTAGTCACCTCCTCCAGTTTTATCCACAGGAACACAAGTCCAGGGTGTATCAGGCCAGCCTCATTCTGTGTGGTCTGGAGGTAACACGGGGCAGTAAAAAGAGCTCAGGGATGGGAGCCCAATGGAGCTGAGTTGAGATCCTGACTCCCCCACTTAATTGGGTTCATGACATGGACCCACCGGGCATGTTGTTTAACCTCTGTCAGCCTTGCTCTGCGCCTCTCTACAAGTGGGTTGGAAGTACTGCCTCGCAGGGTTGCTGTGACCCATGTGCATGGGGACAGGTGCACGCCGTGTAGCGCAAGCAGGCACGCAGGGATTGCTGGCCGATGCCAGCCCTCTCCTCTCCCTGCCATTCCCATGAGTACATTTCTGCCGTGTGGTCGCCATATTGGTGCCTGACCTATAAAGGTAGGCCTGCCTTAGCGAAGTGTTTGGGGTGCGCTCTACGTGGACTTTGTGTCCTTTTCCTAGGGGCTGGTTTCAGTTCGAAGGAAGGAGATAACACGGCTGTCATTTACTGGGCATTGTTTCTGAGACACTCACACTCTTCTCAACCTGGTCAGCGCTTTTCCCCGGATAAGAAGGCTGAGTCACAGAGGGCTTCAGTAATTTCTCTGAGCCCCCACAGCTGGCTAAGTGGCTGTGAACACACCTCCTGACCCTGGCTTCCTGTTGCAGTAGGTGATTTGCTGCAGCATCGGGGACACTGTCAGGGAGCCCATGTGCGGACAAATGGCACTGTTTAATCTGGTGACTTAATAGGTCATCTGCTTCCCTTCTTAGAGCAAGCCCATCCGGATGGGACATTTCTTCCAGCTTCTCTATAAAGTGACATGGACGTGGGTAGCAAGGTCTGGGTCCCCAGGACTTGGGCTGGGAGAAGTCTGAGGGGGTGTCTGTGGGGACACAAGATGAGTGTGGGGAGCTCCATTCAGGTTTGCAAACACCACACGTGTGTATCCACCACGCACTGGGTCCCAAGCTAGGCACCAGGGCTGGAGAAATGAGCGAGGTATTGTCCCTGCTTCCAAGGAACTCATAAAGAAGTGAGCAGGGTGAGGGGCTCAGGCACGCAAAAAAGATGTATAGACAATGAGGTTAACGCAACCGTGGAGGAAAGCACTGGGAAGGGTGGGGGTGGGGATGGGGACTTGGTCTGAAATTTGCCTGGAGGAGATGGTGGTGGGAACATCCCGGAGAAGGAGGGAAACGGCCCTCCCTCCAAGGAGTGGGGCGGGGTGAGCAACAACATTGGAAGTGTGAAGCAGCAAGAGCAAGGAGGGGGGTAGGCATGGCCAGACTGAGTGCTGAGGCTCTTGGATTATATTTCACAGGTGATGGGGAGCTATGGAATGTATTGAAATGGGGGAGTGGTGTTGTCAGATTTATTTTCTAGAACTTGGCCTCAGCACCAGCAGGGATGGATTGGAACGGACCAGACTTGCACAAGCACATTCAAGATATGTTTCAATTAGAATGCCTTTGCCTGCCAGTAGCAGCAAATCCAACCCAAAGTGGCTTAAACAGTGAGAAATCCTTTTTCTTACATATTATGAAGCCCAGAACCAGGAGTGCTTGAGGGTTGGAAAAATTCGGTGGCTCAGTGACATCAGCAAGCACTCAGATTCTCTGTCATCCTCTGGATGTCAGCTCTGTTTTCAGACTAGCTTTCCCCTGGGTCATACAGTGGTCGTAGCAGTTCCACGCATCATCCCAATGACTTGGCAATTAAAAACAGTAAAGCAAGTCATTTGTAAAACTAAGGGGTGATGGAGTGCATGGCAAATGGGATCGTGAATGCTCCAGGCTGTTGGAATTCACATTAAAAATTTCTTAAAGTACAGGCAAAATATTTTAAGCAAAATCAAGAGACAAATGAGAAACTGGGGGAAAAATTGCAACTCATGTCACAAGGCTATTCTCCATAATATACAAAGAGTTCCTAAAAATGAACAATAACAAAATACAACCCAATAGGAAAAAATGGGCAAAGAATTTGAGCAGACTATTCACAGAAAAGAAAATAAATGGCTCTTAACAGAGGAAAGATGTTCAGTCTTATACGTTAAAAGAAATGCAAATTAAAACTATCCTGAGACAACATTATCCATTCATCTTTTAAATGGGCAAAAATCCCAAAAGTCTATCACACTGTATTGGCAAAGCTCTGGGGAAGCAGGCTGTCTTATTGTGTAAATCAGTATAACCCTTTATAGGATAGTTGGCAATATCTATCAAAAGTATAAATCCTATGCCTTTTGATCCAGCAATTTCATACTAGGGAATTGATTCTAAAGATATACTTGATCATATGTGAAACAATATACATGAATGTTTATTCTTTACAACATTATTTGTAATAGCAAAAGATTGGAATGAACCCGAATGGCCATCAGTTGGGATTAAATTATGTAATATTCTGACCATGGAATAATACACATTTATTTTTTCTAAATTATTGATTTTGAGAGAAAAGAGACTGAGTGAGAGCAGGGGAGAGGCAGAGAGAAAGAGAGAGAAGAGAGAGAATCCCAAGCAGGCACCACACTGTCAGTTCTAAGCCCAGTGTAGGGCTAGACCCCCAAACCATGAGATCATGACCTGAGCCAAAGTGAAGAGTTGGACGCTTAAGCGACTGAGCCACCCAGGTGCCCCTGGAACACGACACGTTTAAAAAGAGAAAAGAGGAGCACCAGGGTGACCCAGTTGGTTAAATGTCCAACTTTGGCTTAGGTCCTTATCTCACAGTTCATGAGTTCAAGCCCTGCATCAAACAGTGCAGAGCCTGCTTTGGACCCTGTATCTCCCTCTGTCTCTGGCCCTCTTCCCTTCTCAAAATAAATAAACAATTAAAAATAAAAATAAAAAGAGGAAAGAGAGGGGTACCTAGCTAGCTATGTTGGTAGGGCATGAAACTCTTGATCTTGGGGTTGGCAGTTCAAGCCCCATGTTGAGAGTAGAGCTTACTTAAATAAAATAGGGTGCCTGGGTGGCTCAGTCATTTAAGCATCTGACTCTTGATTTCGGCTCAGGTCATGACCTCATGGTCATGAGATCAAGCCCCATGTCAGGCTCCACCCTGGGCATGGAGCCTGCTTAGGATTCTCTCCCTCTATCCTCTGTCCCTCCTCCACTCACCCTCTCAAAATTAATTAATTAATTAATTAAAAATAAATAAAAAGAGGAAGGAGGACTCTACTGATCTGGAAAGATATCCAAAAATATTTTAAGGGTAAAAAGAAAAAAAATCCAAGGTGCAGAAAAGTGTGCATAAAAGGGGAATACCAGAAATCCATATTTGTGTTCACTTGGATAAGTAGGGGGCAGGAATTGGAGGGAAATATTTCATATACCTTTTGATTTTTGAGCCATGTTAGTATTACCTTTTAAAATTTTTTTATATTTCTATCAACTGATGAATGAATAAAGAAGATGCAGTTTATATACACAATCGAATACTACTTGGCAATGAGAAAGAATGAAATCTGGCCATTTGCAGCAACATGGATGGAACTGGAGGGTATTATGAAGTAAGTCAGTCAGGGAAATAAGTCAGTCAGAAAAATAAGTCAGTCAGAGAAAGACAAATATCATATGTTTTCACTCATATGTGGATCTTGAGAAACTTAACAGAAGACCATGGGGGTGGGGAAGAGGGGAAAAAAGTTACAGAGAGGGAGGGAGGCAAACCATAAGAAACTCTCAAATACAGAGAACGAACTCAGGGTGGATAGGGGGTGGAGAGAGGGGAAAGTGGGTGATGGGCATTCAGGAGGGCACTTGTTGGGATGAGCACTGGGTGTTGTATGGAAGCCAATTTAACAATAAATTATATTTTTTTTAAAAAAAGAAAAAAATAAATGTTTTAATGTTTATTCATTTTTGAGAGACACAGCACAAGCCAGGGAGGGACAGAGAGAGAGGGAGACACAGAATTGGAAGCAGACTCCAGGCTCTGAGCTGTCAGCACAGAGCCCAACACAGGGCTCAAACCCACAAATTGTGAAATCATGACCTGAGCCAAAGGCAGACACTTAATTGACTGAGCCACCCAGGCGCCCCACATATTACCTTTTTATAAACAAAATAAAACAAAACAAAACAAAACAAAGGAAAACCAGGAGCACTATTCAGATCCCACAAAACATCTAGAAAGAGCAGCCGATTTGCATCGTTGGGCTCTGAGTTATACAGTGGCAGTGGAGATGGAAAGGGATAGATTTGAGAAATATTTTTATAAAGTTTATTTATTTTTGAAAGAAAGAGAGAGAGAGCATGAGAGGGGCAGAGAGACAGGGAGACAGATAATCCCAAGCAGGCTCCACACTGTCAGGGAAGAGCCTGACGTGGGGCTTAAATTCACGAACCGTGAGATCATGGCTTGGGCTGAAATCAAGAGTTGGACGCCTAACTGACCAAGCCATCCAAGCACCCTGACTTGAGAAATGTTTTTTAAGAGTAAAATCCCCCTGCTTGGGTGTGGGAGTGAGAGAGAAGCTGAGGCAGAATCCAAGGTGGCCCCCAGTTGGGGGTAGCTGGTGGAAGATGGGGTCATTCAGAGATGAGAAGAGGAGAGAGAAGCATGCTGGGGAAGCAACAAGGTGTGGAGAGTCATTTCACCTCTGAACTCAGACACTCAGCTCCTGGGACCCTTCCTCGTTCTATTTCTCCATCCATCCACAGGCCATGTATCTGGCAACAGATTTCTAGTTTGCTGGTCATGTTCCCTCCTACCAGACTCAGGGGAGGAGTCCCAAGCTAGGGTGGGGTCTGTAGGCGCTCTGGGCAACATCCTGAGCGTGAAGCCTTCCAGGGAGAAGAGGCTAATGTCTGGAGCGCCGGGGAGGAGGCCCAGTGAGTGGGCACGGCAACAGAAACCCCACATTCCCCGCTGGGTCAGCGTGTCCTAGAGAAAGGGCAGGTCTCCGTGTTCCGTTTCCCATCTCCGTTCTGATTCTCTTTGGCTCACCATCTGCTGCTGCAGAGGACTCGGGGGCTATGAGCCTGGCGCTGGGGCCTCCCCAGAGACAACGGCCCGTTCTCCCAGGATTAATGTGTCCCCGGGGCCGCTGTGGTGCTGATGGCAGCGGGACACGTAGAATGCAGAAGATGGGGACTCTAGGCAACACAAACGTGTTTGATGTGACATTCACGTGAGGAGTGCGCTGGGCTGGGATGTGTTTGGGGTGCCCTGATGCATTTGCTGACAACAGCAGTCTGCTCAGCTGTGGGCCCTCCTGCAAGCCTGTCTGCGGAGTTGGGGGCCAGAGTGACAAACGGACTGAATAGCAAATGGCAGCCACGCTATTTGGTGTTCAAGGCATTATGAACTGGTATGTGAAATATGGCCACGCTCTTGGTTTTAGCCGGCGCTGGAAAGGATTAGAAGACAATTAATAAATCATTTAGTGCCCTGAGTTTAAGTAACTTATTATTATGGGCTGCATATATTTATGATGCTTCACTGAGCAACATTGGCAAATTTCCTTCAAATGTCACACAATTTGTATGCAATTTGTTTCAGAAGGTTTTTTTTTTTAATGCATATATAAATTATTAACCTGAACTCTTCAGGACAGATTGCCAGAATCCTAGCCCCTCCCCCACCATCCCTTATGAGTCTCATAAAGACTTTCTGTCCCCAAAATGATGACAGGGCCCTGTCCCCCCAGCCCACCCGCTGAGGGGCTGGGAGAGGAGGTGGAGTCGCTTGCTATCTCCTTGGTCTGCTTTGGGGCAGAGACCTAAATCCTGCCTTCCAAAGCTTTAGGGAAAAAGAGAGCAATCAGGCTGGCAGGCTGGGTCTGTCCTTAAGCAGAACTAGGGTCCTGTTCCAGAGCTGGAAACATTTCAGACACTGATGATTCCACGCTGTTCATTTCGTCACTGGACTGGACAATCTGGTCCACATTTTCTCAGGCCTGATTCTTCGGTGTGTTTGTGTTTTCCTTGGTGGAGCAGTTTAATGTTTCGGTACGATGACATTTTTAACTGACTCCTGAATTGTTCCAGCCCCTCCCCCACAAAGATTCTCACATGAGTAGCTAGGGATTGGGTCAAGCACAGTCTGACCGGCTTTCTCCTCCCCTTTCCAGGTGCCTTTTCTAACGTCTGTACAATGTGCGCCCATTGAGCACTTCATGTGCAATAAATAGATGCTTCTGATGTGCATGCGTGCATGTGTGTGTGTGTTGTTATCAAACAAGGTCCCTGCCTTCCTCTTGCTTTATGGCCCAACGTCCACAGGAGTCCAGGCCTATTGAGCAAATGAATGCACGCAGGCAGCTTTGGAACAAGCCTCAAAACAAGTTACAGGCAGCATAGAAACATCATGAAGGAGACTCATTTGGGATTTTCCAGAGAGCCAAAGCTTTCCTTCTTCAGATCCTCCACGGATATTTTCTTTTTTCTTTCTTTCTTTTTTTTTTTATAGTTTTTTTATTTATGAGACAGAGAGAGACAGAGCATGAGCGGGGGAGGGGCAGAGGGAGAGAGGGAGACACGGAATGTAAAACCAGCTCCAGGCTCTGAGCTGCCAGCACAGAGCCTAATGCTGGGTTTGAACCTACGAACCGCGAGATCATGACCTGAGCCGAAGTCAGACGCTTAACTGACTGAGCCACCCAGGCGCCCCTCCACGGATGTTTTCAACATCAGCACTGGGCATCCTCCCTATCTCCCTAAGTAAATGATCCTGAAGATGACTGAGCCCGATGTGCTGACTCACGAGGTTGCCCCTCCGTTCGCCTCCTCTTTTATTTCTTCCATTGGCTGAGGCCTCAGATGCCAGATAACTGGTCCTGTTAGGAGCTTGTATGGAATTGGTCAGAAGCAGCTTGAAGTAAGAGTCTGGGAGTTTCCCTTGCAAGGATGGTTCATAAACTTTAGTGAGAAGATTTTGTGATATGTACTTGGACGGGTCAGACTTTTTTAAACATTGTTTTCTTTCCAGTACTTTTGTTCCCTGTTGGATTTATGAGGTTACTGACTAGCTTACTCACATGTTGGTAAGGGAAGCCTTTTTGTCCGAGAAACTGTGGCCTGTCTGCTAGGACGCTGCGAGGAGAGTGGCCAGGGGGGTAAAAGCATTTTATCTACCGGTTTGCTTTCAAGAGGGTCACAGGGAAAATTCCCCGACTCTGTTATATTAAGCCACCAGAAGACAGCTGAACTATGAGAGGGGCCTGTTGTTTACCGGGGATGTGGCCCATCAGTCTTCGGAAAGCATCCGCTATGGCCTGGCTCACGAGCTCCGCCGTCCCCTCGGCCCCCGGAGGGGTGTGAGCTCTTCACTCTGCCAAAAACACAGCTGCTGTCATGGCTTCTCCTGAGAGGCGGCCCCGGCCCACCTTCCTGCAGCCCGACTTGCCGTCTCTGAGCAAGTCCCTTCTGGAGAAGGCCTCCACGGTCCCCTCCGCGCTTGGGGACAGTTGCCTCCGCCAGCCTCCACCACCCGTCAGCTCTTTGGCTGGCAGGTGCCAGGTGGAGAGTCGGCTGCTCAGGAGAGAGATTGTTCTGGGTAGTTACTGCTAGCAAGGGATCCCATTTTATCTCCCTGCCGTCAGAGTAATCTGTCCTCTGCTGGAGGCATCTCTGTGGAGCAATGAGCAGGTGAGGCACGGCAGATGGCAGTGCGGCCGGGTGACTCCGGGCTGGAGAGGGAAGCGCCCTCCCCAGCTCCAGGAGGACGCTGGGTGGGTGCAGTGAACTCAGGAATCCCCCCCTCTCCCCCCATTGATGGTGAAATTTGGCCTCCTTTAGGAAAGGCACAGTTTTCCTACTCCGTTTGTTCTCAGATTGGTGTTACACCCTGGAGCCAAATTAGTGGCTGGGAACAATTGAAAACAAATGCTCTTTCAGTGTCCCCCGCTGTGATCTGGGGATCCAGGTGGGGACACCAGTCGACTGGTTGCCTTCTCCACTGAGCCACCCGTCCGCAGAGAATCAGCATCCCAGAACCGTTCAGCGCCGCCAAAGTCCCTCATCATCAGCCTGCGCTTTGCACATCTGCCTAACCTCAGTTAAACAAGCTGGAGCCCTGTTAAGTTATTTATGAAACAATATTCAGGACCAGCCCCCCCGAGGCGAGTTAGGAAGTAATGAATGGAGGCGCTGTTCGGAGAAGCCTGCTCACCAGGGCCTGTGGCTGGCCTGCCAGCGTGCGTGGCTTTCTTCCCCTGGAGAGATGCACGGAGAGCCTCCTTCTGATAGCCATCAGAAGCCATGGTGGGCGCTCTTCTCTGAGATGGAGGTGGTCGTTGGCTTGGCCTGGACTCTAGAGTGACTATTTGCACTGCCTCTAGGATGAGCCTGAGGGGAAGAGGTTGGCCTTGCAACTTGCCATTGTCTGGATGTACATGCCTGAAGTTGGGAGACCCTCCTCTGTGGCCCCTACTTAACATGCCGGATGACACCTAACCCCTCAAGCAACTGGTGTCTGTTTCTCCCTTTAGACTTTGGACCCTTTGAGGGGAGAGGGCCAGATTTGTTGCTCGTTATTGATCTCCAACCTCGCAAAGGGTCTGACACTCAAAACACATTGTGTACATTAATGAAGAGAGTTGCTGGCTTGCTTCCAATCCTGGACGGTTGTGGGTAAGTCTCACACAATCCGCTTCTGCAAACATGAAGTTAGGAGGACGGGATCGATCATCTCTAAGGTTCCATCCAGGTCGAACCGGGCATGGTTCTGACATCCGGCTCTCCCACTGCCTCTGGGCCAGCTCCTTCTGCATAGGCACCCCCCCATCGTGGCTGAGGTCCCCCTCTGCCCTGATGACCCCGGCTTAGTCGTTCCGCAGGTTTCCAGTCTGCGTCCTGTTCTCTGGTGGCCAGAGAGTCCTCCGCCTGTGCTGTTTTCCCCGGACACACTGTCAGCCTGTCACTTTTCTTAGGCACCCAGTAGAAACTTCCCCTCCCAAGTAAAGCCGATGCAAAATGAGAACTTGTTGGTGCAGAGAGATATGTTTGTTCTGCCCTAGGCGGCACCTCTGGGGTACACTGCATTTACTCTTCTTTCTGGCCTGGACCCCTGTCCATGAGGGGGATCGAGGGACTCTCTGTTTCTAACCAGAGGAGGGTTGGCCCGTAGCATGTCACGTCCCTTTATCAAGCCCCCTTGATGCCTGCTGCAGAGACGCTCCTTCTTTCTGGGAAACACCAACAATAGTAACGATCATCATAGTTGCTTGCACGAGAGAAATAACTAACTTTTCGGAGCATACAATTATTTCGCTTCATTTTTACAATATCTCTGTGTTGCAGGCAGAGCAGGAATAAACATCTTGATTTACTTGAGGCCTAAATATTTACTGGTGTCTAGTTCAAGATTTCTTGGAAGCTTAGAACTTTCTAGCTTAGCACGAGCCTAGTGAATATCTCTTCCACTGATTCTTAACTTCCTCGGGGACATGGTCAGCCTTGAAATCTTGGTAAAAATGTATAAATCCCTCCCTAGAAAAATGTACACACAAATACCATTCTGGATAAAATCTCAAGATTTCAGAGACCCCTAGAAACGTAAGATTCCTATTGCCCTGATCCAGACACTCAGTTCAATAGATGAAGAAACTGAGATCCAGACAAAGTCAAAGGCCCCATAAGGTCAAAGGGCCACAAGGACAGGACTGTCTCCTGGACTCTTAAGACACTTTCCCATATACCACGCTGTTCATGGCTGCATCTGGTGAAGGGCCCAGAACCCCTCACCCTGTTCTCCGCTTCTTATTTCCCTTTCCCTTTGAGATCTCCTGTCATGGATCCATGGGACTGTCCTTCATTTCAAGCCAGAGTGGTCCAGCTCTCTACCAGTTGCCTCCTACCTCCCACCAATTTTTTTCTTTTCTTTTTTACTAGAAATTGTGTCTCATTTGTCCAGTATCAGGACTCTGGAATCACCTTGGCTCCAGTGTTTCCACAGGAACGTTGCCTTTCCTGTCGGCAGACTGGCCTGGGAGCCTCCATCCCTTTCTGCCTGGGGGCCTCCCCTCTGTGCTCTCTCCACTGGGCTTCAGAGACTTGGGGTTCCCTGCTTTCTCTGTCCACCCTGGGCTCCTCCCTTAGCCTCACCTTTGCTGTCAGCTGCCCCTCTTCCTGCTCTTTAACTTCCTTTTTTTTTCTTTCTGAAACTGAGAGAAGTTAGTGGTGGCATATATTTTTTTAAAATTTTGATAGAGGCACCTGGGTGGCTTAGTCAGTTAAGCTCAGGTCATGATCTCACAGCTCGTGAGTTTGAGCTCCTCTGTTCCTGTCTCTCTCTGACCCTCCTCCTCCACTTGTGCTATCTCTCTCTCTCCCCCAAAAATAAACATTTAAAAAAATAATAAAATGAAATTGTGGTAAAATCCATATAATATAAAGTTCACCGTCGTAAGTGCTTTTAAGCGTACAGTCAGTGGCTTAAAGTACTTCCTTAGTGCTGTGTACCATCACCACCATCTATGCACAGAACACTTTTTATCTTGCAAAACTACAACCCGGATCTGTTAAACCCTAACCCTGTACCTCTCTTCCCTCCCAGCCTGGCAGCTACTATTCTACCTTCCATCGCTACAATATGACTACCCTGGGTACCTCACGGGAGCAAAATCAGACAGTTTTTGTCCTTTGGTGACTGGATTGTTTCACTTAGCATAGTATCTCTCCAGGTTTATCCACCTGGATTTCCTTTGAAGGCTCAGGAATATATCATTGTCCATATAATGTCAATATCCATATAATGCTTCGTTCCCCCATTCATCTGTCCATGGACACAATGGTTGCCCCCACCTTTGGGGTCTTGTGAATAATGCTGCTAAGAACATGGGTGTGCAAACATCTAAGTCCCCGCTTTCAGTTCTTTTGGGTGGAGGCATGTTTTTGAGGTGTCTTAATTATCCTCCGTTCTCCCACCAGCCTATTTTTATTTTATTCTTAAACTAACACCTTTTTTCAAGTTTATTTATTTAAAGAGGGGGGGGTGACAGAAGATCTGAAGCAGGCTCTGTGCTGACAGCAGAAAGCCCGATGCGGGGCTTGAACTCGTGAACCAGGAGATTATGACCTAAGCCAAAGGCTGATGCTGAACTGACTGAGCCACCCAGGCGCCCCTTAAACTATCATCTTTTGAACATGACTACTGACTTCATTAGGTCTGTGGCATATGCCTCAAAGGGTGCTTTCTCAGAGAGGTCCAGAGGTTCTTTCCTGTTTTCTCTCTCTAAAATGCCCCCATCCTTTCTCCAGTCACTTCTGCTCCCTTATCATACTGCATTTTTCTTCCTAGTGCTTATCACCACTGGGCTATATATGTGTCTATACAGTTTGTTTCCTCCATTAGAATGTGAGCTCCATGAAAGCAGAGACTTTTCTGTTTTGTTCATTGTTGTATCTTCGATGTCAGGCACAGTGCAGACACACATGCCTAAGACATAATTTTTAAGTTATTAACTTGAATGAGTGAGTGAATGAATAAATAAGCAAGGTACTATTCCTACCTATAAAGATCTTACAGTGTGACAGACAGAGAGACACATTAAAATCATTCTGTGGCAGGCCCCTGGGTGGCTCCGTTGGTTGAGTGTCTGACTCTTGATTTCTGCTCAGGTCATGGTCTCATAGTTGTGGGCTTGAGCCCCATGTCAGGCACATCTCTGGGTGTGGAGCCTGCTTAGGATTCTCTCTGTCCCCCTCTGTCCCCTCTCCCACTTATGTGTGCTCCCACCTTCTCTCTCTCTCTCTCAGATGATAGATAGACAGATAGATAGATAGATAGATAGATAGATAGATAGATAGATAGATAGATAGATAGATAAACAGAGGTACCTGGGTGGCTCAGTTGGTTGAGCACCTGGCTCTTGATTTTGGCTGAGGTAATGATCTCACGGTTGGTGAGGATGAGCTCTGTACTCACAGCACAGGGTCTGCTTGGGATTCTCTCTCTCCCTCTCTCCCTGTCCCTCCCTCCACTATCTCACTCAAAATAAAGAAATAAACTAACTAAATAAATAATACAAAACAAAAAATAAATAAATAAAGTGGTTGTAGGCAATACAGGGGCTCTGAGGGGTGTGTAATGGGAGCCCTGGCCGCTGCTCTCAGACCACCCTGGAGAGATGGTCCAGGAAGTAGCTCCATGTCCTGGGCAGATTTTTCCCTCAATAGTGATAGAAAGGTCCCAGTTATTGGACAGCTATAAACTCGTTTTCCCACCAGTCTCTCTGCCATCATGACATGATCTCTCATCATCAGTCTCTGGGCAAAGAAATCAAGATGGAGTGAGATTAAGGAACTTGCCAAGGCCCTGAAGCTAGTGGGTAAGGCAGGTCTGGAGTCCGACTTTTTTTCTTTTGTTAAGTATTTGTCTCTTCCTTTATTATGTTTCTTTGCCAAAATTACAGAAGTGGCAGTGCTCCCTGCACCAGAAGCAAGGCGTAGATGTGCTAAAAAAAAAAACCAAAAAACCAAAAAACCGCTGTGCCTTCATCCCTTCATCTTTCTGATGCCCCGTCAGCACACTGTGAGCACCAGTGAACACCGCCCCTTCCACGCTGCCTCTGTGCTCACACAAACACATGCAAAGGGATCAACTCATTAGAGAGTTTTCTCTGTTTTTATAAACATGGAGTCACTCCGCATGCATCCTCTGCTACTTACTTTTCATATGTTGAACGTTATGGCCATCTTGCCTGGCAAACGATGGCGATCGAACTCATTCTTTTCAATGCCCTTGTGTATTCAGTGTGGGTGTACCAGGTGTTATCCAACCACTCCCTTATTATAGGTGGACATCTTGGTTGCTTTAGACTTTTCCCCATGATAGATGCTGCCACGCTATCCTTGTGCACTTCTACTTCTTCCCTGTAGAATACATTCTCACACTGGGGCTGCTTGGCCAGTCTATGTGTCTTTTTAATGACCATAGATACCGTACACTATTTTCCCAAGAGATACTAGCGACCCAATGTCATGCTTTTAACCAGTACATTTTCTAGGCCCGACTGTCTCCACCCTTCTTTCCTTCCTGCTTTTCCTCAGAGCCCGGAACCCTTGGACTCATCCAACCGAGCCCAGCACTCTCTTCCTTCTCTCACCTGTGATTGCACCCAGGACCTGGGCATTGCTCTGTCCTCCCCTTTGGCCAGTGAAGATTGGTGGTCAGGAAACCCAGATTGTAGTTCTAGATCTGTTTGACCTTGGGCAAGCCACTTAACTTTTCTGCTCATCGGTTTCTTCATTCATCAATTGAAAGGAGGTGGGGCCAGATGATCTGTAAAGCCCTCCCTCTCTCCAGATGCCCTTCCAAGTTTGAGACACCCACAGCGCCGGCTCTCCCAAGTGGAACACTGGGGTCTGTCTGCCCTCTGGGGTGGCAGGGAGTAGGTGGAAAACACAGAAGAGCCTTTCGACTGCTAACTTGCCTCAAAAGACTTTCCTGCCGCCTTGACTGCCAGGAAGTAGTGGGTAGGCTGGGGTTTCTGGAGGCAGACCGAGATAGAGCTGGTTAGAACCCCACACCGCTGTGTTTCAGCTGCACGACCTCGGGCAGCTTGCCTCACCTCTCTGCGCCTTGACTTCCAAATCTGTTGAAGGAGCAAGGTAAAATGGCCTCAGTATTCTAGAGCAGCTCTGTCGAATCCAGCATTCTGCGATGATGGAAAGGTACTCCGTGTGAACCCTCCAGGACAATAGCCACCAGACACGTGTGGCTGTCGAGCCCTTGAAATGTGGCTGGCGAGGGGGAAGCCTGAATTTTACATTCTATTTAATTTTAATCAATTAGGATTTGAATTTAAAAAGCCACCCGTGGCCAGCAGCTACCTTGTTAGACTGCACAGCCAGCGAGAGAAGATGAAAATTGGAGACAGTAATACAGTATCTGCAAAGGGCGTAGCTGGCCCCATGTCTGGTACATAGTAAGCACTCAATAAATGTTAGCTATTATTAGGTATTATGTGTCTTGCTTTCCGGCCCACCACACCTCATGGCCCTCAATGACACCCCATCCTGGCTGTCCCAGAGTCACCTGGGGGAAGGAGGGAGAGAGAGAAGGTGTCGCTGCGGCGGTGCATGGCAGTAATGAGCCTTGCACTAAATGTTTCTGGTCTGCTACTTTCCCTGGAGGGTCATGTGAGCCAGAGTGGTATGTGGCCTGCTTTGCAAGTGATTAACATGGTGTAAGCAATCTGCATAGAGAGAAAAAAACCCTCCGTTGGTATTCCATTATTCTATTAGAGTTTCAGAGCCGGGATTAAGTGGACATGATTTCTTCCTATGGGCCATTAATTTTGTTTTATTGCTGGTCTGATGGCCATTACCCTTTTTTGCCAATGCATTCCCCCATTAGGTTTGTACAATTAACAAAATATGTGCTGTTAGGGCTTTGATAGGAACAGTGGGATGGAAATAAAGGGAGGGGGTACAGCAGCTCCTGAGCTGGGGTGGGGAGAGGCTGGACCCAGGGGCGGGGCCTCAGGACTAAAGCGGGGTGGGGCTTCTTCAGCACCTGCCTCAGAGCCATGGGCATTGCAGGAAAACCCGCCCTAAGACCTTGCCGGCTCTGTTCAGGCCAGGAGTGGAGTTGCCCAGGTAAGAGGGAAGGACACTAGGCGGGCCTGCCTGGCGGCGTATTCAGTATTTTCCTGAATCCCGTTGTCCACCCTCCGGCTGGCACAGCACAGCCAAGAACATAACGAGCCACCCACCCCCGTGCTGTCACCTTGAACTCTTCAGCGGGCAGAGTAAGTCAGCCTCTAGGTATCTGGCCCGTGACGGCGGAGACTTCCAGGGTGACCTCTGTCTTCTCTCAGGGGAAACCGGAGGACCTGTGCGTAATTAAAAGGGGGTGACTGAGAGGCGCCTGGGTGGCTCAGTTGGTTAAGCGTCCAATTCTTGATTTCGGCCCAGGTCATGATCTCACTGTTGGTGAATTCTAGCCTCATGTCAGGCTCTGCGCTGACAGCATGGAGCCAGCTTGAGATTCTTCCTCCCTCTCTCTGCCCTCCCCTGGTCACACTCTGTCTTTCTCAAAACTAAATAATAAATTAAAAATACTATAAAAAGGGGTGGCCAAGACTCAGCATCATCCAGTGATTGCCGTGTGGAAAGGCAGCATTGGCATTGTTAGGTCACCCGATCTCTGGAGAGAAGTTAGAGATACAGATTGCTAAAATGTGAAATTTCCCACTTTTTAGATGTTGTCAGAGTTTATAAAAATGCCAGGCAGGCAAGAGTCAATGTAAGGGCTGCCAGTTGGCAACGTCTGTCAGACAATGGGGCGTCATCGAAGGGCTCTAAGGAGGAGTGGCCATGATCAAATTTGTGTTCCAGAAAGATGCCAGGCCGAGGGGAGGTGGTACACGGGCCAAAATGGGGCGAGGCTGGAGGCCAGGAGACCAGTTAGGGTCCTGGAAGAGGACCTGAGAAAGCCTGAAGCAGGCGGATGACGATACCATGGGGAGAAGGGCGGTGATGCCCCTGATGGCGAATCAGCACTCCTCACTCCTCAGGGGACGCCTACGGGGCCGGGAGGCTGCCCTGTGCGCGGATCCTGTAGCTCCTGACCGTTTGCCCCTGCAAAGGGCCTGCGGCCCTGGGAGCCCACACCCCACTCCCATCTGAGGTAGACAGCTCACGAGTGCCTCCCGTTCCTCCCCTGTGTATGAAAGTCACTGGGGTTAGCCCACCAGTGCCGGCCTTCTTTAGAGGGGTTTATATGAGTACCTGTACTTACAGGTACGGGCCCAAGATTAGAGGCCTGGGGAACGTGACTGAGGGAGCTCTTCCGTTTCCTCTGCACCTGGGTGACCAGCACTGCCTGTGGCCCAGGGGGCTGAAGACAGGTGTGGAATTAGCATTGGCTCTTACCAGGCTCCAAGAAAGGCTGCACAGTACCCTCAGTGCTGGGGGCGGGGATACGCATCTCACAGTATTTAGTGCCAGGTAATTTTATCAGTTTCCAGCTACCTAGTTATTGTGTAATTTAGAGCCTGGTGGTCGGGGCCTACAGGGCCATCCCTGACAACCTCATTCAACAAATGTAAATAATTGCAAGCTCTTGTCAAGTGATGAGGGAAGCACAGGTGGAACAGGGAGGACGATGGGGGAGGACGGGTGGAACAGGGAGGACGGTGGGGGAGGACACGTGGAACAGGGAGGACGATGGGAGCATGAGTAGAACAGAGAGGAGCCTCGGCAATGAGGCGGGGAGACATAGGACACACCGTCTGTGTGGATGCGTGGTCCTTCAGGGGTTTCCTTCTGGAATGGTCTCTTCATGTTTTGTCTTTCTTGGAAGTGTTGCGCATATGCTTTCAGAGAAGAAGAGCATCCGGGGAGGCTCTTGGTGCCCCAGAATGGGTTCTCATAATTTGTCCTCATCCCAAAGGTCTGGCTGGGGCAAGAAAACAGAAAAGCTGGTCATGGGCAGTGGGACTTATGCAGAAGTCCTCAACCTTCTTGATCTGCCTCCCGTTCTCCTTTTCCATTCAGGTGCTGCCTGCCCTTACCTTGGAACACTTAAAAACAACATGGTCCTCATTTATTATTAGTAGCTTGTTTCAGGCATTGCACAAAAATGCTCTACGTACATCATCTCATTTAAAGATGCTACTATTGGGGCACCTGGGTGGCTCAGTTGGTTGAGCATTGACTTTGGTTTCATGTTCGTGGGTTCAAGCCCCACATTGGACTCTGTGCTGACAGCTCGGAGCCCAGAGCCTGCTTTGGATTTTGTGTTTCCCTCTCTCTCTGCCCCTTCCCCACTTGTGTGCACGCGCTCTCTCTCAAAAGCTAAATAAACATTAAAAAAAATTTTTTTAAAGATGCTACTATTAACCCCCCACCTTTTAAACATGAGAAAATTGAGGTTTGTAGAGATTAAAGTTAGGTTAATGATGGACCCAGGTCTGAACCCAAAACTACACAGACTCCCACATCTTTACTCTTAACCAGGGTGACATACTGAGGTATTTTAGCACTAGACTTAAAGCCCTCCCTGGCGGGTTAGTCTGGGCAACCTCAGAGGTATATAGATATCATATGGAATTGTGTTTTAAGGGATTATCTAGTAGTCTAACCATATCATTTTGCCTATGGGGAAACTGAAGCACGGAGTGGGTAAAGTTTCTTGTCCAAGATCGCTCAGCAAGTTACTGACAGAGTGAGGGTGTGAACCCATGTCTGGTGAACACTCCAGGCCTGGTGTTCTCTGTGTTAGACTCATGCCCTTGCTAAACCCCAAGTTCATCTCTCTCCAGCCTTCCAGCCCTGCAGCTTTCCTGGGCGTGCTCTACACAGGGGCCACTCAGTTCTCCTGGAGCACGTGCTGCCTCCGGTAGGAAGCTTTGTTCTGTCCCTCTCCCTACCTCATTCCCAGACAAACATCCAGCAACTCCTTCCTCATTGATCATTTCACAAGTTTCCTCATATTTATAGGTGTGAGTGGTCAATCTCATTTATAGTTCCATTTTCTTTTCATGGTGAATAAGACAGGCCTGAGTTTAATACTGGTTCCGTTATTGCACAGCTGCTCATTTGAAGGCTTTTAACATGATCACTCGCCTGCCAGGACCATACACTGCCGGCTCTGAAGGCCCTAAAATACATGGCGCATAGACGGTTGACCAGCACGTGTCCGTGGATCTGTGCCAGTTCAAGTAGACTTTTCCACTGGTCATGAGTGAAAACTGAGGACAGCATGGAGAGGTCACTTGTTTACATGTGTGGGCACATATGTGTGTTTGGATGTGTGTTTGTGAGACAGAGAGAAAGAGAGAAGAGCAGACAGACAAAGAGATGGAGGCAGAAAGAGAGGGAGAGAGGGAATGCATTCCATGGCGCTCTATTTATCCAATTCAAAGAATGGTCCTGTTACTCTCCTTACTTTGGGGGTTGAATTACTTTATGAAATTGATGATAAATGAAGACAATATTAATGTTTTATCAATATATACGTTTGGGGACATCTGGGTGGCTCAGTCGTTAAGCATCCGACTTCAGTTCAGGTCATGATCTCGCAGTTCATGAGTTCGAGCCCCGCGTCGGGCTCTGTGCTGACAGCTCGGAACCTGGAGCCTGCTTCGGATTCTGTGTCTCCCTCTCTCTCTGCCCCTCCCCCATTCATGCTCTCTCTCGGTCTCTCGAAAATAAATAAATGTTTAAAAAATTAAAAAATATATATATATAAGTTTGTAAACTCTATCAGTCTCCTAATGTCTTTTTAACCTTTCATAGATGGGTGAAGCCATGTCTGGGAGACCATGCTGTGGAGTAGCTTCTCACCCAGCGCAGATTCTCCTTCCAGGGATAGGGAGCTCACTACCTTCTGAGGAAGGCTAGCTCATTTTTGGATGGTTCTCCTTGCTGAAGGCTTCTTTTTTATGTTGAGCTGGAGGTTGACTTCCTCTAACATAATGCAATTAGTCCTAATCCTCTTGTCTAGAGTAACACAGTCCTTCTTCCATATAGTTTCTTCAAATATTTGGGGGACGACCACGTGGGGGAATGACAGGTAATCTTAGGGACAAGTGAAGGCACCTCTCTGGTTCCCTCCTTCATATCTTCTACCTCACAGCCTCCTAGGAATGAAAACAGCAACAACAAAATAGCAATGACAATAGCTAACATTCAGCAAGTGCTCATTTTTTGTGAGCCACTGTCCCAAGCACTTTGCAGGATACGAAATCATTGAGTCCTCACACTAACCTCAGAGGTAGAACCCTTGTTAGCCCCATTTTACAGATGGGAAACTGAGGTGCAGAGAAGTTAAGTAACCTGTCCATGCCACTAGTAAGTGGTGGAGCCGGGACGGAAAACCGTGCAGACTGGTAACCAGAGCTTGCGATTTTAATGGCTAAACTTTTAACCCGCGCTTTAGCCACTGGACTTCGCTCACCTCCCCTCTTCACTATCAAAGGCATTAAAATGGGGGGGGGGCGGTGCCTGGGTGGCTCAGTTGGTTAAGCATCTGACTTCAGCTCAGGTCATGATCTCACGATTCATGGGTTCGAGCCCTGAGTTGGGCTCTGTGCTGACAGCTCGAAGCCTGGAGCCTCCTTCAGTTCTGTGTCTCCCTCTCTTTCTGCCCCTCCGCTGCTTGCAGTCGGCTTCTCTCTCTCTCTCTCAAAAATAAACATTAAAATTTTTTTTTTAATTCAAAAAGGTATTACATGGGATGTCAAAACTGCATCTTAAATTAATATGGACTGGTAAGTCCAAAGGGAGGGGACTGTTCACCCCTTGGTTGGACATTATGGCTATTAATGCAACCTAAGATCAGATGTAATGGGTTTGGCAGCAACACCACACTCTGGGATCATCCTGAGCTTCTGTTAAATTCAAATAACCCACATCTTTGTTTTGTGGGGGTTTTTTTGTTTTAAACCAGGTTACCCTGTTTGGTGTTTTTGCAATTGATTTTTGAATGCGAGAGTGGGATTTGGTGACTATATCCTTGTCAAATCTTTTTCTACAGTTCTGTAAAAAATAAAAATGGATTTGCATGTGGACATAGGATATAATCATTTGATGTGTCAGGTGATGGATGATGGGCAATATTTCTTTATCTTCAAAATTACCTCATTTATGGCTGTTGTGATGCTATTGCATGAGAAACAAAACCTGGTAGAGGAAAACTTGGACTTTTTAGTTTTGGCCCATTCTTTCTGCTTGTTAAAAGCTTTCTAACACTTTTGAATCCATCTCTCCAGTAGAGGCTCTCCTTCCCAGCTTTGCAACAGATGTAAACGGCAAGTCTTCCATATCTTCTTCTAAGTTGCTGGCGTCTCACCAGACAATCCCAGAGGGCAGGGATAAAGCACCACTGCGTGCAATTCCATCCAGAGACTTCTTACGCTGAGTTCACACGTGCTCAGTAGCAGCATGGCAGCTGTTTAAAAGAACGTAAGCCGGAGCCCACTGACAGCCATTGCCAATCCATGGCTGGTCCCGAGGTGCTGGTTGTGGATTGTGTATGGAATGACCAGGGTCCACCAATGAACATCTCAACAGACGTGCACAGAGAACTATGGTGGGCACTCGGCGAGGTTCTGGGGCCATAAAGATGCATAAGATGCGATCCTTGTCTCAGAGGTGCCTCCTCGAGCCATTCATCTTGGTCATGTAGACGTTAGTAGACAGCCCCGGAGGACGTGTGGACATCATCCGGCACCGGAGGGACATTTTCTTTCCATGAACACATCACACGATGGCCCACACCCGAGCCTTCTCTCTGAAATTCCGCCGCTTCCAAGAAGTCTCTCTGTCTTAATTAAACGGAACATAGTAAAGGGGTCAGGGCAGGGGGGTTCCTCTTCTTCATTTCATTTCCTTGTTGAAAAACTTTCAGTGGCCCTCTAGCCCAGCTCCTAGCCCAAGTCTGCCTCTCTGCCTGACACTCAGGGCCTTCCATGCTCTAGCCCCATCTGGCTTACTCAGCATCGGTCTCTTCTTGGTCGCTTTCAGGCAAACCAGTTTTCGCCTTGTCCCCGGGCACTCCATGCTGTCCCCTTCTCATCCATGCTCGGATTGGTCCCTTTCCTCGACTGCCCTCTCACTCCCTTCTACTGGCCAAATCTTGCTGATCTCCAAGACCTGTGTGGGTTCTCCCTACCCCTGAATACTTCCTTGAGTGCCTCAGCTCTTGCCAACTTCATTTCTCTATGGAGAGAGTGTTATAGTCCCTACCACACAGTTCAGCAGCACCACGCATATAGTCTTGTCTTATCTGATGATGTTCCATAGGGGTCATCTTATTTCTTGAATGACGTGGCAGCATTTTTATAGCAGGACCCACCCATGGATTTTTTTCCTGCCATACCTAGCCAGTGTCGATCACAGAGCAGACACCTCATAAGCATGTGCTGGGTTTTTCTTGTTATTGCTCTATTTCCAGAAAGAGAATTAAAAGCAGTCACATTTTTTATCAGTCCTGCCCTCATCATTCTTCTCTGTCTAGCCCAACTGGACTCTTCACCTTTCCTTGAAATTTCTCTCCTGCATCAGGACTTTCCATAATCCTACAACAGCCTGGGCTTTGTGGTTTGCTAGTTTTTCTCAGCCTTCCCCATGTAGGTTGCAAGCTTCCACAGGGGCCGTTCAGCTCTGTCCCTCTGCATGGGGTCTCCCGTCAGACGGGAAGCATCCGTAAATGATTATTGCCTTGGTCAGCTCAGGGCTCTCAACAGCCATGAGCCTGTTGTTCTCCAGGATTCCTGTAGGGAAGGGGATGAAACTCACAGGAAATTGAGGCACCAAGCAGGTAAGGAGGGAGTGATCCTCTCTCTCACTGTCCTGGTTAGCTGTCTAAACAATGATCGTTTTGCACCAAGAGTCCCTGGATCAGGACGTTTTTTCACAAAGAATTGTGGGAATAGAGCTGCAATCCTTCCCTGCTCCTGTGCCAGACCGACTCCTGAGTTTACCCTCATCCCACGTTGGCTCTCACTTCCAGAGGAATCATACACATCTATAAAAAAAATGTTTTCTTTTATTGACAGGTGAAGTCTGGAGCAGGATCCTGAGGCTTTCTGTCCTCCATGCCGCTCACCAGAAAAGGGACTGTGAACTGTAAGTAACTTTGATTGGTGTTTCCAGGCTGACTCAATAAGGTTATGGGTTAAAGAACAGCCCTGAACCTCATCTTTAACAGTCATGCAATTGTGCAAGCGAAATCCTCAACAATGAGCTAGTCAGAATGTAAAATACAGTGGACATCTAATTAGATTAGGTCTGAATGTGACAAAGAAGCCCTGTAATATGACATCCTATTTAATTAGACTTTATTGATTGTGCATTAAGGTGGCCCTGATTTGTTATGTGTGTCGTGAACGTTGGAGAGGGAAGCTCTTGAGTTTGCAAGGCCAACCCAGACCCCAGCCACCCTCATCCGTGGGCTAAGCTGGGGAGAGCCGAGCTTGCTTTGACACCTGGTTGATTTCTAGGGAGGCGTGGGGGAGGGGATGGGGGACACTGCTGGCTGCAGTGACAGCGCCACCTATGCTCGCCGGCTCATTTTGGCTCTCCCACTTGGCCAAAATCTACCCGCCTGCAGGACCCAGCCTAAGTCCAGCCTGCTCCAGGAACCCTTCTTTAGTCGGTCCAGCTAGAAGTGATTTCTCCCTCTCCTGAAGTTCTGCTGTGTTCACATGCCCACCTCCCCCCGGCCTGCATCTCTCTGCACACCCACCAGCGACGCTGTGAGCTCCTGGAGGGCAGCCAGGGATTGCGGTGTCTCTGTGTCCCCACTGCACCCTCAACCCGGTCTCTGCTCCAGCAAATGTCAGCCTGAAGGCTGGGTTGCCCGGGGCTATGCAGCTTCCCCACCCTGCTTCTGGGGCTACCAGAGGCTGGGCTGCTGCTGCGCCTTTGATAGTACATTGGCTTCCAACCAGTCCATGGAATTATAAATGATTAACTGTTATCAGCGCACATCTTCACCTCTGTGTAAAAATAGATTGACTGTAATGAGTATTTGAATAAATCATAAGAATGGCCGCCATGCGATCGTCTAACATCCTGCCGATGGCTGCCCGGTGAGTGAGCAGGGCGCCGGCCCTCCCGCCTAATGGCCTGCGATTCAGTGCTGGTCGCCTCTGTGATTGACGGGCTGCGGCTCCCAGGGCACCTCTCCACAGCCCAGGCTCTGGAGTGGTCGGATCCCGGCCCCCTAGGGGTAGGGGGTTGGAGGGAAGGGTGCCTCTCTCCATCCTGTTCCGGGAAAGCCTACCTAGGAGATGCAGCGGGGGGCTAGGGGAGCCAGGGTAGATAGAGCTTGGTGAGAATCTTGTCTCCTCGCTCCAGAGGTTAAAGGGGCCTCATAAGTCAAGCCAAGTAGGAGAGAAGCAAGCTGAGCGTGAACCTTAATGAGAGTGGAGAGCATGTAGGAAATAGGTGTGCACATTCCCTCCCTGTGTCTGAGGGCACCCCACACACATCCAGGGGAAGCCCCCTCACAGGGACACACGCTTGGACCTGTACTGAGGAACAAGGAAGAGCATGAGGAAGGAAGAGGAGATGGGATGGGCTCAGAGGGACTGGGGCCAGTTGAGGAGGGAATAGTCTGAAGTCTGAGTGAAGACCAGTGAAGGCTGGATTTGAGAGGGAAACGGCAGACATTCTGTTTCATTCCGGTGGTGTTCCAGTTACTACGGCTGTGTAACAAGCCACCCCAAAACTTAGTGTCTTAACAGTGTTTTTTATGTGCATATTCTGTGAGTCAGGAATTCAAAGAGAGCACATCAGGGACAGCCTGTCTCTGATCCGCCCGGTCTGGGATCTCAGCCGAGGCAGGTGAAAAGCTGGGTGCCGGAATTGTCTGAAGGCTCATTCACTTAGAATTCGGGGGGCTAATACTAGGGGTTGGCTGAGATGTTAGTGGTACCCGCCAGCCAGGCCCATGTGACTGCTCCAGGTGGCTTGGGCTCCTTCTGAGCATGGTGGCCAAACGCCAGGAAGGGAACACCCTGAAAGAGAACAAGAGCCAGGTGGGCGCTGCCTTACTTCCACCATGTTCTCTTGATTGGGGCAGTTACAAAGGCCTACCTCAGTTCAAAGAAGGGAACACAGACATCCCTGCCATCATGACTCAAAGGATGAGTGTCAGCAGCACATGAAAAGAGGAGATAGAGATGGGTGTATGTTGTTGCAGCCATCTTTGGAGAGTACAATCTACCACGACTGGTATTTGGCAAGTCTGACATAGTACAGCCCCATAATTTCCAAAGACAGGCTGAAGAAACCCCTATCTTTGGTCATCAAACTGTCCCTTATGTCACAGAATGTCTGGGTTTAAAGCCCCTCCTCCTGAGAGGCCAGGCTAGGCTTCCTCCCAAAGCGGGACTCCCCAAGGACCCACTGGTGTTCGGAGTTCCTGCAGTTGGTGGAAGCTTCCATGTTGGTGTCCATTTCCGCCAAAGTCATCCAGTTTGCAACTCACAACTTGAGGTGCTAGGTCTGGTGAGTCACACAGACCTGTGACCAAGGATCCCTCAAGCCTAGACCCTCCATTCCCATCCAAGGGCCCCTACACCCCCAACTCAATGGTCTTCCAAGCTGGGGGAGGTTTCAGCCAAAGATCAGAACCTAAGAGGCTACTGGGGCTCTGTGGGGGACTGGGGAGATCTGGGCAGCCTTTCCTATCTGACCCCCACACCCTCTCTCTTTCCTGCCCTTCTGCCATACACTATAACCTGTGCCATTTAGGGACCACGCTTCTTTATCTTTGTCATTTTACCGTCGCAGATGTGGGTAAATTTTGGAAGAGAATCTGAGTGCCTGGATACCTTGCTGTGACTTAAGAGGATAGAAACAACACTCAGACAAGAAAAGAGTGGAAACAGAATTGATTCGTTTTCCCCAAAGGGCTGAGGTCTGAAAATGGCTAACGCTGAAAGGGAGGGAGCAGGGAAGTGAGGGGTCAGGGGGCTTGGTTTTGATAAAGAGGTGCTGGAGCTGGGAAACGGAGGTCAGGAAACCAAAGTTCTATTTGGACCAATGAAGGAACAGGTAAAAACGTAAAGATCATGTGTATTTTCAAGGCTCCAACTTGGGGGTGGTGGTAGTGGAATTGGATCTGAAGCCCCAAAATCAGTTTGGAACCTGACTTAGCACCTTTGTGATCCAGGTGAATCTGCTTGGGCTTCAGAGTCCTCATGTCCAGAATGGAGATGGGATTGTATACCCCTCCCAGGTCTGCTGTGGGGACTGGAGGGAAGCCAGCATGCGAAAGCACTAAAGCCATTCTTGGCACACAATAGCTACTCAAAAAACGGGTCAGTCACTCATCCACCCAGTAAATAAATAAAAAGTGGAGTTGGAAAGATTGTTCTCCATTGCTCCTGACAGGAATGGTCAAGAATCTTTCCTTTAACTGTATCTTCCATAAAAGTTCACTCATAAACTATTGATATTTTAATAATACACATTAGCATCTTGCCCTTTGACAAATGAATATTGAATGAGCAATAAAGAGGCAAAAGAGTAACCAGGTTTGGGGCTGGCTGCAGGGAAGCTGGGATCTTACGTAGTTGTCAGAGGGAATGCCTCTTTCCAGGCACCTTGTGACTCCCCTCCCTCCCCGGTGACCTCTAGGAAACAGCTTTTTAAAGAGCATCCAGATTCCAGCCCAGCCCGGTGTGAGCAGGATTTCTCCTACCGTTGGCTGGAGTGGGCTTGGGAGAAGAGAGGAAAAGTCATTAAAGGGCTGCTAAATGTGTGGATGTTTTGCCCATGTGAGAAACACCTTAGATCTCCCTGTTACGTCTGCTGAAGGTGCAGACTTCTTCCTGCTACGCACCCTCCTGCTCCACAAATTCAAAGTCTAGAGACAGTGTGCCCATCCCAAATCAGGTGATGAGCTTAAGAAATGTAGCGGGGACACAGGGGTGCCAGAGCACCTGGCGTGGGGATCCCAAACAGACCGAGTTCAGCCACTAGCCGCTGACAAAATCCAAAGGCAGGGAGAGGAGCGGTGGTGAGACAAGAAAGGAATCTATTTCAGCGTGGCCAACACCAGGAAGGCAGTGGCCCAGTATCTCAAAGACCGGCTCCAAAGTGCTGAACATATGTAAGGAAAATGTGGGACAAAGGTCAGTGGGTACCCGCGCAGGTGGGCGGTAAAGGTCAGGTCCATCACTGTCTTGGGGTCACTCACAGGGGTCTTGCTGGTGTCAGGACAGTTGTTCTTGCTCGAGGGGCAAGTTTCGGTTCCCATCATGGGATGCTTTGCGCACAGGGTCGTTTGAGTTAAGAGATAAGCTGGAAAGAACGGAATCAGGAAGTATAGACTGAGGCCGAAATGGAGGGAGCCGAAGTCTCTTTCAGAAATAACTTAGACAAGTCCTACCTGCCTCTCACCCTTTCTTCTCCAAATCTTGATTGGGGCAGTTTCAAAGGCCAGCGGTCGGTCAGGGTGTGTGTTAAGGTTTATAAGACAGAATTCCCTCCCCTTGCAGCTCCTGTGCCCAGCCCCACTGCCACAGCCTCTGGTATCTCGTGGCCTCCATCTGGGCAGGGAGTCCTTGAGTGTGCACAGAACAGTGACAGGGGCTCTTCGTTGGTCCGGCTTAATTGGTGTGATTTAATGGCGTTTCTGGCGGATTCAGATTTATATGGCTTTCTGAGCTGCAAATCTGCTTTCTAAATGTAGAATTTTTGTGGAGTGGTAAAAAATAATGGCTGTTCTGTGATTCCTGCCTCTCCCGAGCTAGGAGATTGCAATTTACATTATGCAAATAGACATTATGCAATCAAGGCACTTTAGCAGGAATCTGGCGGCAGAGCGGCCGCTGATGAGATGCCTAGGTCTGCAGCCCCGACTGGAGGGGGCTCTGCAAGAGCCTAGATGAAGTGGGGAGCGGGTGGGGTGGCGGGGAGGAGGCAGAGTCTGTTCCGATGGCCCAAGGAGCCAAAGTGGGGCCTGCCCAGAGATGAATGCATCCGGGGAGCTGCCAAAGCGACTCTCTCAATTAATGGCTTTGTTTAATCATACCCCCTGTCCAGAGGAGTATTGTCTTACGGATAATTTCGTTTGCCTAACGAGATTTTGCTAATTAAATCTCCTTTCAGTTGGTGTGACTATGCCTGCAGGAGAGGGGGCTATTTGGAGTCTTCTCCATAAACCTTTCTGGAGAGGAGCTGAGAAGGAGGGGAGGGAAGAGAGGGAGGGGAAGGAAGAGGAAGAAGGGGAGGGAGAAACTTGCCTGCTGTGAGCAGGACTGGAGAAGCTTTGAGGGTTCAGGAACTACAGGTGGCTGCCACCACCCAGCCGGCCTTTCTATCCTGTTCACTAGAAATGCAGACTCATCGATCTTGGTTCAACTTAAGGGATTTCCCTCTTTTCTTCTTCCTCTCTGGTTGCTGTCACCTCCACTTTCTCCCTTCTCATTCTTCCCAAATCTCCAGGAGACTCTGAAGGATTTCCAAGCACTGCTCCCAGCAGCGCTGGGCCAGCCGTGGTGGTGATGGTGGCGGTGGTGGAGAGATGGTGGCCATGTGGGAACCCTCCCCTTGCTTTTGCTGTTAGCCAGCCAGTCTGGCTCTTCAGAGAGGAGAAAATGCTCCCTAGTTGGCCATTTCTCCAGGGATAATTGCATGAATCAAAGAGGAGACCACCTCGTCAAATTCATTTATCATCAGCGTCAGCCAAGGATATATATATATATTCCTATATATGGAGCCTAGTGCTGTGGCCACATAGTGAGAACCTAATTAATGCTATTTTATCGGACCAGTCATGCCCGTGCCCCGCAATCTCCAGAGGTGCCTTGCTGACTATAGCCTACTTGGTCTGATTTACTGTGGCCTTCACAGCTCAGCCCTGTCTGCTTTTCCAGTTTCATCTCCTACCCCCCATGCTGTTCCTTCCTCCCTGTTACTTTTAGATACTCAGACACATGGGCACATTCCTACTCCTGATATCCCAAATTTACCTAGTTGCTCAGTTCCCCCCAGATACTCTGTATAACTTCACACCTCAGTGCCTTTGCATTGCCATTTCCTGTCTCTGGAATCTCCTTGACCTGGTAACCCCTGTTCCTCTTGCAATACCCAGCTCACATATCTCGTCTATGACTACCTCTTTACGGATCCTCCCCAGCTTTTGCGAAACAGCACTGCACTCCTTTTCCTCTGTGTCATTACAGGACCTTAGATATAGTTACTTGTCTGTCTATCCAAGTTAAAGACTGAATCTTATTTTTCTACTCCCAGGACCTAGAATAAGGTCTGACCATAACAAGCACCCTATGAGGTTGGTTGAATGAAAAAAGGAATGAATGCATCTATGAGAAGAGGGTGGGGTGATGGAGAGGTATTCCCTTAAGTCCCTGAAGCCCCAGGATGGATGATGGTGGTAGGAAGTCAGGAAACTGATTTCTGTTGAGGCTCTGCAGAGTTGCCTGTCCATTACCTTTACTTGCTGAGTGGGAAGGCACTACCTCTGTGGGCTAGCTCATACACGACATGTGTCAGCACCTGCTGTCACACATTCTCACATAGATCCTGTGAGGTGGGGATCGGTTTTGCTGAGAGAACTGAGGCTCATTTATCCACATCAGGACACAAAGCAGTGTTTAGCTGTCATTGAGCCCACTGGCAGGGCCTCAACAGGATCTACCTCTAGGCAGGTGAAAGCTCCTATGCTTTCCAGTGTCCCTCCCCATCCTGTCCAACCGTCCGTCCATCCATCCATCCATCCATCCATCCATCCATCCATCCATCCATCCATCCACCTATGCATCCATCCATCCATCCACCTATCCATCCATCCATCCATCCATCCATCCATCTATCCATCCATCCACCCTAGAAGTGTATCACACCCTTGCTGCCCATGACACCAGGGCTCACACAGCACTGGAACACTTGTGTGTCTGTGTGTGCATGCTAGAGGGTGGGGAGAAACTCAGGCCCCACAGGGCAGCCTCTGGCTGCTGGATCTGGACTATTGCCCAACTCGCGATGGGGATGTCAGGTGTGGAGGAGTCAGCATTCCATGCTGGGGAGCGTGGAGACAGCCCAGGAGAAATGGCTCCTATCCTCATGTGTGATAAGGGAATGTGCATGTTACATGCATGTGTGTGCAGGCTGAAGGGTGTGTGCATATGAGTGAGTGAGGCAGTGTTTGTAGAGAATGGTTTTGAGTTTTTCTTGGTTCCTGAGTTTCAATGCTTTGCTGTTTGCCCTGGTGTTTTCTTATTGGTCCAGATATATCTGTCAGTGTGTTTCTCTGCAGCTAGGCTTTTATCCATCTTAATATGCTCATCATGCCCTGGATGCTCTGGGTCTAAAGTATTTCTTGGTACATAATAGGTGTTCAACCAGTGCTCCAGGATGCGCTGAATGATTGAATGACTGAATGATTGAATGAGTGCACAAGCATGCACTTTGGTGTTAGTTAGACCTGACTTTGAGCCCTAGTACTGTTATTTATGTTACTGAGACCTTGGGATCAATCTTCTCATCCAGAAAGCGAGAATACCGAAACTACCTATTCTATCTTTCTCGAAGGGCTGTTGGTAGAGGATCGTAAGAGGTCTGTGAAAGTGGTTTATAAACTATGGAGTACTATGCAAGTATAAGAGGTTATTATTATAATGGTTATTACACTTGAAGTGATCATTGTGTCTGAAAATTAGGGATTCTGTTTTCAGGAATATAAAATCAAATCCTGGCCTGATTTGAACTTTGAGATTTACAGAGCAATCTTTATCGGAACTGATTCCAGGTTTGTCTGACTGTGGGGACTCTCAAGGGGCCACCTGGGAGGCAGGGGCTGGTGAAAATGGTCCATCTTCACTTTGTGCCTCCCGTCTCCCAAGTGGACCCACGTTGAGGTCTCTCCTGAGTCTCTGAAATTGCCTGGCCTTCTATGCCTCATTATCTTTGCAAATGCTGTTCCCTCTGCCAGGAATGCTTGTCCCCTTTTCTCCACTCTCTTCGGACCCTCTCATGCCGCCAAGTTGCCACACTGTGCCTGGGCTCCCAGGTTACCAAGTCGGCCTCCCTGAAGGCATTTACCACAGTGTCCCTGGGACTGTTAACGTCTGCCTCCCTGGCCTCGGCACGCACTTCTGGGCAGAGGAGGGTTTCTTCCCTGCAGCCCCAGAGCTAAGGGGTTGGATGGCTGAATGGTAAAAAGTGAAGGAGAGGGTTGGGGTTGGTTGATGCACAGGATTTGAGCCTTTTTTAAAAAAAATTTTAGAGAGGGAGAGAGTGCAAGCAGAGGGGGGTGGACAGGCAGAGGAGAGAGAGAGACAGGAGAATTTTATGCAGGCTTCATGTTCAGTGTGGAGCCCGACACAGGGCTCGATTCCACGACCCTGGGATCATGACCTCAGCCAAAGTCAAGAGTCAGACACTTAACAGACTGAGCCACCCAGGCACCCTGGGCTTTTGAAGTCCTGAGTCTGTAGAGGAAAGCAAGGAAGAAGCATCAGAGAAATTAGCACTGCCTTGCAAATAACCCCCCAAATTTTGGAGAGATATTTTCCACCTACTTTCATGCCCTGAATGTCAAACAGGTTGATCTTCCATGGGGTTGCTGGGCCTGGGAGCTCAGTCCTGTATAGGTGGCTGCCTGGCCATCAGCCAGGTGGGCAGTGAGGCCTCCAGGTTGGAGCTGAGTCCTCGGGACAGACAGAGAGGCACCTGCCTGTTGCTGACCCCTACAGGTGAGCAGTTACCCACATGGGAAGGCAGGTGCTGCCTACCTCCTTCCTCAACCCTTCCAGATTCTTTCTCTTGGTGGAGTCAGCCCCAGCTGGTGGAAAATCTGTTGGAAGCCCTCCTAGGAACTGGCTCCCTTGCCTCTCTCCCTGTGTTTGGAAGCTGCTCGCCTCCACCCTGCTCTGGGCCTCGCCCCCGCACTCTCCCCCTCCCAGCCGCTCTCCCGGAGCCCCAGGCAGCCACAGCCAAGTGCCAGGGGGCTGGGAGCTTTTTCATTACCGAATGCACTGAACCTATTTGTGAGTGTTTTGCAAAGTGTTTAATCCAAGGTGTTCCCTCAATTAAATTAGTGCAAACATCTGTGTCCCACATCCACCCCCCATTTGCATTCTGTGCCATTTATTACAGCGGGAAATTGGAATGCACCTTAGGAATACTTAGGACCGAATTAGGCTAGGTTGGGGTGGGTGTCTGGGGGTGGGTGTCTGAGGGTGCCTGGGAGGTTGGTCCACAAGGTGGATCCTTCTCCAGGCTGGGGCTTGCGGTCTTAGGAGCCACTTCCTGGCGCAGGAGACCACACGGAGGGAAGCATCAAGGGGCTCAAGACCACCGGTCTTGTGGGGGAGGTTGAGTGAGTTTAATTAATGCTCCTGATCCCCACCTGGGTTCAAGTACCTGCGGAGGCAGGAGGAGTTCACTGCTGTTGTTTTATAACTTTAAACCCAATAAAAAAAAAAGTGTATCACATTCAAGTGACCCACCTGGGTCTCTCCCTGGGGGAGCCTTTTCCTGCTGGAAGGGTTTTGGGTTTTTTTTGTTGTTTGTTTTTTTGTTGTTTTGTTTTTTATCATGAAACTGCTCAGCCTTGGTGACTGGCTGAGTGTGGGTGGTAGCTCTCTTCTCCATACCATGTGATTCCCACGACTGTCAAGTACTTTGGGAGTCCTACTGTTGTACTAATGTCGGGGGCATTGAAGAATAGTTTTCGCTGTGTGACAGGCGCTGCAACAGTGCTTCTCACGCATTATCTGTTGTAACCCTCTGAGACAAGTCCTCTGATAACAGAACAAATCAGGGAGCTGGGCATGATCCTAGAGGTTATGCAACACACGGCTGTCCCACAGCTGGAAAGGGGAGCAGTGAACTCTGAAGACAGTGTTTCCGCTGTACTCGGACATCTCTCTCAGACGAAGCAGCTGGGATTGGCTTTGAATCAGGGACCTTGTCACCTTCTCAAATCTGGCGGCCAGCATGCCCTGGCCAGGCTATACAGAGCGCTGGTTGTTCCCCGCCTACCCCAGGTTTCTAGCCCTCCATTATGGGATGGCATCGCCTATGGTGGGTTGCCCAGCCTGGTGGTGACTCACCTGAGTGAAGAGGCTCCCGGCTTTTGTGAGGGTGGGGCAGGGAGCAAAAGGAGAAACCTGGGTTTAAGGAAGAGGCTCATGGGATGCTCAGGGACCTTAGAAATCAGGAAGTTCATTAGTCACTGAGTGGGGAAACTGAGGCTCAAAAGGAGCTGACAACTTGCCTCAGGCCACTGAGGGTTTGGCTGTAGAGGCTGGAATGAAACCTTGGGCTCCCAGCCTGGGAGGGGAACTGTCAGGGCCTGGAGAGGTCCTCGGGATTTTGTAGGGCAGGGGCCGGCTTTCTGGATGTGCAAAATATAAATCGGGCTAGAACAAGGACCATGGTGAGAAGGAGATGAGAGGCTGCTGTGGCTGTGGCTACTAAAGGTCCTTCCAAACTGCCCTTAAAAGAGAACCTTCCAGGTCCTAGAGGGCTGCTGGCCATCTACAGCCTGGGCCCTGGGGCAGTTTCTCACCAACTTGTAGGGTTTCACCTGGGGACATCCAGGGGCCAGCAGGACCCAGGGCTGAAGACCACCAGCTGGTGTCCATCTCTGTCTTCCCCACTCTGTGGTCTGGGAAGCACCTGGAAGAATAGTGTCCAACTGATTTGAGCCTCCATTTCCTCCGCCAACCATGTCTTACTCAGTTTCCCCATCTGTCAGAGAGTAATAAAAACCCCATCTTACAGGATCATTGGGAAAATTACAGGAAATCATAGGCATGCTCGACCCTGCTTCGGAACTTAGAACATGATTGCTAGTTTTCCTTTCTTTTCCGTGGCTCCTGTCTCCTTTCCCCTCTGAGACCCTGTGCCTGCTCCTGGATGTGGAGGGGTTGGGGCGGGGGGCTCTGTCAGGATGATGACAGGCAGCCCCTGTCCCAGCCCTTCCTCCTCCCTTTTTACTTCCCTCCCTCGCTCATCAAAAGACTTTAATAAATGCATCTCAGCATGTGGTCCTGCCTGGGGCTTTATAAGAATGAATTGCTTATTTCAGCCCTTACTTCCTAGAGATGACAATTTACCATCTACATACATTTATTAAGCACCAAGTGTGTATGGCACCCAGCTCTAGGCACAGCAGGGTCAGCCCAAGAGTGACTCCCAGGGCTTCTCGGCGCCTCCCAGGGCCCCAGCAGTTCCTGCTTTCGTTGGATTGGCTGGATCCTGTGACCATCTGCCTCTACCTGCAGGATTCAGAGTTTCTGTGCTCTCTTGTGCTTCTCGGCTTCTACACACGAGATTCTCTTTGCCTAGAATGCTGTCTCCCTTACTTACCTGGTTAGAGTGCCATTTCTTGGTGATAAGTATGTCTGTGACCACATCCCAGCTAGGGCTTATCATTCTTAAGCTCCTGGTGCACCCTGGGCACTTTTCTGTGACTATTTAATCGCACTATGCTTTAGTTACAGAGATGCCTTTCCTTTACAGAGATGCCTCGCTCTCCAGGGGCAAAGTGTGGCATCCCAGGACTAGCATGGGCCTCGGTCAAGCATGCCTATGATTTCTGCCTCGCCTGTAGGCAGCCTGTGCTCAGTTCATCCCCCACAGAAGAGACTGCCCATCGCTAGAGTGGCTTTCTCTCCCATTAGCCTTTGGCACTCAATAAATGCTTATTTCGTTGGACGAACCACTAGCATGTTTGAAGGGGGGCTGGCCCGGCAGCGGGCCTCACAATCTAGTTTCCAGGGTGTTTGGTCAGAGAGCAGGCCCCTGTCTCTTTTATTTGCAATTCTGGTAAGCATTCTCTCTCCCACCTGCCCTCGGACTATGGGGTCCCCAGATGGAACTGAGGAATGGCAAGGAAGAGTGACCCCCTTAATTCATTGCCCCTGTGAGTTTGTCACAGACGTTTCCTTTTCCTGAAAAGTCTGTCTTCTCTCTCTGCGTGGCCAAACCCGGCCCATCTTCCCTGGTCCCGTGCCACTTCTCCCACAAGTCTTAGATCCCCGGCCCGAATCTCCTGACACTGACCAGTGTCTACTTGTGCCCCAGGTATTTCTGCATCTGTCCTTCTCCGCGGACGTGGGTCAGTACAGGGTTCACAGCTGATGCTCTGTAGCCCACATTCCACCTGGCGTGGGGCCTGCCACGTTCCAAATTTATAATAAGTGTCTGCCAAATGAATGAACAAGCGGACTACTCCTGGTTTCTCTCAGCGGGAGGTGTCGGGGTTCTTCTCCCATCCTCTGCTTTGACTTTTCTGTCCCAGGGTTCCGACAGACCCGGAGGCATTTGTCACCAGTTACTGGAAACTGGAGGCTATGGCCAGCAAGAGGAAAGCAGGTGTTAAATTCTGCCTGGTTTACTGAGCAGACTGGAATTACTTCTCTAGGGCAGGCCTGCCGAGTCCCGGGACACTGATATTCCACACGTAAAGTCTCCAAAACCGAATAAGCAAGATAGCCATCGGAATAAGAGAATAAAATATTACAACTTTTTCTTATTGGTATTTTTTTTATCCCATCCTGTTTATATTTCCATCTTTGAATGTATTCCATAAGCATGTCATATATTGGTGAAGCAGTAGGTCTACTACACACACACACACACACACACATTTTGATATATATCCATATTGAAGGTATATTAAAAATTTTTACTAATAGGGACACCTGAGTGACTCAGTCAGTTAAGCGTCCCGACTTCAGCTCAGGTCATGATTTCATGGTTCATGGATTTGAGCCCCATGTCAAGCCCTGTGCTGACAGCTCAGAGCCTGCTTCGGATTCCACTGCTCACTCTCTCTCTCTCTCTCTCCCCCCCTCTCCCCCCTCAAAAATAAATAAATAAACATTCAAAAAAACTTTTTTACCCATAAACCTGGAACATCGTTCGGGGACTATGACTTGTGCCACTGACCCACTGACTAGGAGGTGCGACTAATGCATATTCGCTAGTGTCCCTGAACAAATGTCCCACCCCCTAGCGTGGCCTCACATTTGCAACTTGAATCTCACTAGATGGCAAATCCCTTAGGGAAAGTGACTTGAGGACCCTATTCCCCTATGGATGTCTAGGGCCTGACACATCACAGACATATTGCAGACTTTCAGTAAATTACATGTAGCGTGAAGTATATTTATTTGAATTGACTGAGACGACAGGAGAACCTTTCAAAGTTTTACATTCTGATTTCAATGTAATGCCCAGCTGTCTACTCCAGTCAGCACATCGAACATATTTACTAGAAACCCATGATGCTACAAGAACATAAGTATGTGCCTACTGTGTACAGCACAGATCCGAGGGCCCTGACTTCAAGTTACTTACGTTCCTTTTTTTCAGAAACAGCCAAACAAGAAGCGGTCATGTAAATCAGCACTCCCCTGTTCACTGGGGTTATTTTGAAACAAATCCTAGGCCTCATACCATTTCCTCTGCAAATGCCCCACACAGTACTCTCAGCCTTCTAGAGAGAAATGGAGCTATAAGCAAATACAGTTGTGTTTCAGGAGCTGTGCCAGACCCAACGGCCAAGGCCAGGGCCCGGTGAGCAGGATGTGGCCATTGCCCCCTGGGGCCAAGCAGAGTGGGGTCAGGAATGATTTTTATATAAAGGATGCTTAGCCTGACTCTCTTAGCTTGATGTCTAGGCTCCCGTGTTGAAATTTCACAACCGGAGAAGGGGCCTAGCGCATAAGGACCGAACCTGAGAAGAAGACACACCTATAGAGGGAGACAGCCTTCATGGAAGACAGGCAGGACCCTTCTGGATCTTATGGTTCACCTTCCCCGAGGTGCGATGAGAAAAGCGAGGAAGAACCAGAGATCGGCAGTGACTGAGTCACTCAGGTGGTGCTCGCCCTCCGCCTCCTCTCCACGCACAGAGGACCCCACCCCACCAGGCTGGGTCTGCCTTTCCCACACACCCGGGTTTCTGTGGCGGGAGCAACACCCCGACGGCTCCGGGCCGCGGGCACCCCTCCGCCCTCCGGCAGCTTCCGGAGGGGCCAGTGGCCCGCGGCCTGGAATCATCCAGGGCTGCATGTGACTTCTTTCTTCCTGTACAAGTTGAGCACTTGCCACCCTGCTGTCTGTTTTTCCTTGCTAAGGTTCAGTTCTAATTATGTTGATTTTCTTCATCCCACCCCCTCCTGGAAGCTTATTAGGTTGAATATTTTTATTTATTATCATTTCGCCCAACTCCTGCCAGCATTTCCAATTACTCTCCCTGCTTCCTTGTAATTGTCTTTCTGTAATGGCTTTGAAACAATTGCGCTAAATGAGGTGTCTCCTGGAAGATGAGAGTCTCACTTCATTAAAGGCTAATGTATTCTCAGCTCCAGCTCTGTGGGGCTAGCTTGGAAGGAAGACATTTAAACAGCTTCTTTTATTTTATCGGGAGCAACTTTTCAGCGACGAAGATGTCTGTGGGGTATATGTGTATGTGTGTGCGTTGCCTGATTTTAATTTAAAGGAAGTTTATGAAACAGTGTAAGTCTCCTTATTGGTGAAACTCTGTTCTCAGAGAGCTGAGATTTACGCAGTTGGGGTGCAGGACTCTGGAGCCGGATGGAAAGGGGCAGCTTATTTAGACGCCCTCCCTGCCTTTCTGCAAGGGCCCCTCCCTGCTTCACTCACTCCCCGCCTGCTGGGTCAGCCCGCACCCCTCCCCAGCCTCTTCATGCCTCCATTCTGTATCTCTGCCTCCCGCATTATGTGCTCAGCTTCCACGGTGGGGATGACCTCCTGTTATGTTATTTTTTTCAGCTTCTGTGTTCTAAGTCATTCATTCATTCATTCATTTGTTCGGTCGTTTGTTGTTTATTCATTTATTTGTTCATTTCTTCTTCATCGAACAAGTGTTTATTGCCTGCCATATTCAGGGATTGTTTGGGATGGGAAGATACCCTTTTGGAACTTAGTGCACAGCGTGAGAATAGAGACCGATGACAGGTAAGCAGGTACTTGCAGTGTGCTGTGTTCAGTACTGTGCTCGGGCAAGGGCAGACCACTCTGAGAGCCCCGAGGAGGGCGCCTAATAAAATCTTGAAGGGTCAAGGAGGGTTCCTTGAGGGAGAGGGGTGTCTGGGCTGGTACCTGAAGGATGAGGAGCTAGCCAAGAATCAAGGGAGCAGCTGGAAGTTCTCAAAGCAGAGGGAGGGCTTGGCAGGGGTGGGGGGGAAATCCATCTGACAGGAGCACTGTGTGGGACAGAGGCTGCCGTGAGAGGTGGGGCTAGAGACCAGGGGAGGCCTTGAGTGCCAGACTACCGAAGGATCTGTGGTACGCAGAGGAGTTTTTTAAGCAGGGGGTTGATTTAGCCAGATCTGTGTCTTGGAAAGACCACTCCTGCTTCAGTGTGTAGAACGGAT
>NW_027528872.1:7819716-7937113 GCF_008692635.1 Crocuta crocuta | reverse complement strand
GGTGGAGGGGGGGGGGGGGGGGGGGGGGGGGGGGGTGGGGGTGAAGCAAGGAGACATTTCAGGAAGCTGTTGCAAGAGATGGTGATGCAACCCATGCAGGAAGTGGCAGTGGAGAAAGAGAATGCTGTATAAATTTGTGACGTGTTACAGGTGGAGAAAGGATAGGCTCTCAGTGCGGGTGGTGGTGAGGTCCCCTTTCCTGGCGTGGGCAGTTGGGTAAATGTGGGGGGAGGGGTCCTGGAAACAAGGACGAGATGCTGCACTTCACAACAAGTCTGTGCGGTCACCCGGGATGTGCGGCTGCCAGGCCCAAATCCCAGCAGCTCCATCACTGTCTCCAGCGACAGCCACGGACCCTCGCGCCTTCACTGGCAGGGCCCGTGGGTTGCATGTGGGGTCAACTCACTCCTTTAAGGGGACCTACACAGTTGCCTCTGTAGAGCCCTTTCACACACCTGTATGAACGAGGCTTTGAGCTAAGTGGGTCACCCATTGGCTCTGACTTCTGTCCCAGGCCACAGAACCTTGACAAGGCCTTGAGTGTCGTCCAGGCAGCTCCCATGATAAAAAGCTGCCTCTTCTAACGTGTTTTTCAGTTCATCATCAAGAAAGAGTAGGAAGGCCCTTCCTGGTATGTTTGGGTTGGAAGTGAAGAATTTAATCTTTCACCATGTGGAGAATCAAGTATATCCAGAAGTGTTTGTGTGCCTCTGAGACATTTTTTTTAGGTCCCTGGCAGCCTGCCAGCAGCAGTAGTGGTAATAGTAACAAAAGCAGTAATAACGATTCCTGCATTTATCAAGGACCCACTACGTCCATCTATCCGAGGCGCCCAGTATCTCACGTACGCCCTGCAACAACCCTATCAGGTAGATGTTATTGTTGGCTCTGTTCCAAAGAGGAGTGGCGGCCGAAAGAGGTGAGGTCGGCAGGCTACCAGGGCTCCCCAGCCTCTAGTTTCCCTTTCTGAGTCTGGGCAGAGCAGAGCCAGTCTGGGGGTGACCCAGTGCCAGGAGAAGTGGCTTGGTTCAGTCCTCCACATGCTGTCTTCCCTACTGCTTTTCACACCTCCTGTTATGTATTTACTCTTTTCAGTTTATATATCCCACCCCATTCCTTCATTCACCCATTCACTCATTCACTCCTATGTGTCCTTCAAAGCCCCATGCTAAGGCCACGGACTCCTGGGAGGGGCCAGCACTTCCATCTACCCTGCTTCCCAGAATACATACATTTCTCAGTTATAGCTGCCGATTTCTAGTTCTTTCTTTGCGCGTCTGTCACCTCAGCTCTACTTTGGTTTTTCCCTAGGAAGGGATCTAGGCTTACTCCTATTTATATTCTTGGTACCCAGCATAGGGCCTGGCATGCAGTAGGTTTTCTCTGAATAAATAAATGCTACCAGGGATGCCAGAATGCTTAGGAGGGAGCCTGGGGCGAGAGTAAAGGAGATCCCCTGTCCCCTGTCCATTCCAGGAGGGGCAGGATGCCCAGAGATGCTCCAGATTGAGCTTGACTCCTCAGGACGACCCCTGGTAATAGGGGGCACCTGTCAGGAACAAAACTCTTGCTCTGCACTCTGGGAAAATGTGGGGCTCGAGGTAAGAACTCCTCCACAGTGTCTAGCTGGATGTTTATTCTGATGAGGTGCTTATGTAACACCAGGCTTCCTGGGGCTCCCGGGACTTGAAGAGAGCACACCCCAAGGAAGCAAACAAACGGAGGCAGCAACCACTTATGCTATTAGGCAACTGAAGTGAAAAGGTGGACGCATCTGACATCTGCAAAAATGTAGCACCAGGGCGATTGCCAAGCAGCCTTTTACAAAAAATAACATGCGGCCTTACATATCCAAGTGCAAAAAGTTGCCAATAGTTTTCCATCTCCCCAAATCTCACTCTGATTATCTTTCCTCCAAGGCTGCAATGAGGTGCTAGGAGATTCTGCCCTCGGCAGGGAGGCAAGGGGCCACCTTTCTAGCAGCTCCCTCCTGGGCCAGAGGAGTCAGTGCTGTGGTCTGAGGGAAGTGAGGGCAGCAAGGGAAGAAAACAGAGGAAGCCAGGGGTCTTGGTCACTGCACAGCTGCGTGGCTTTGGGTAAGTGGCTTACCCTTTCTGAGCCTCAGTTTCTGCATCTGTAAGGTGAGGAAAACCGTCAACTCTGCCCTGCCTAGCATGCAGGCTCATCTGAGTATCTGCACCCTGGATGGGATCATGATCACTTTATGATGCTACCTCTCATCTAAGTGGGGCAGCACAGAATCCTCTGACTGCTCTGGCCAGCCCTCTCTCCCTCCAGCTCCCGAGCGAGCGGGGTTGTGTGTTCCTGCATCCATTTCACTGAGGACACAGATCTAGGTGAATTCCAAGTCTAAGTTCCCCTGGGGCTTTTGGAAACAATAAACAAGGCCTCCTGAGTCCAAGGGAAATGAGAAACTGCACTGTGTGCTGCAGAACAGTGGACAATCTAGGATCCTAGAACCGTGCCGGACAGAACATTACTTTGTTCATTACATAGACATTTATTGAGGACCTACCACGTGCCAGGCATGGCGCTAGATCATGACGCCGTGACAGTGAATACACAGCCACAGCCCCCGTCCTTTCAGGATTTACAGGTTAGCACATATTTCTAGATGAGTGCCGAGTCTTCTTCATTTTATAGATAGCTGAGAAAAGAAGGCCCAGAAGAGGAAGTAACTATCTCGAGGTCATACAGCCGGTCAGCAGACTCGGCAGTACCACATTATGAGGATGAAATGAGCAAATCTGTACTGAGGACTCAGCTGCGCCTGGTGCCTACCCCAGGAGTGCTCTATGTGTGTGCCCACTAAGCTCCCATTTCCCTTTGCCCCACAGCCCCTCATGGGCCAGGCTCTAGCCTCACTCATCCTTAAGGCCCTGCGTCTTAGATGAGACCAGGCCACCCCCGAGGTGACACTGAGAAAGGGAAGATGAGGATGACATGAGCCTAGGCACTTGCCATGTGCCTGGCACTTTGGCCACGTTGCTGAGCAGCATTAAAACTCTCCCTACCGTGAAGGAACTGGTGTTTTAGTGGGGATGGGGGTTGGGCAATGAACCTACATAAACCAGATATTTTCAGAATGAAATAGGTGTTACGGATGTCACGTTCAAGGTGGCAGGCTACAGATTAACCAGTTGGCTTGTTAGGGGGTGGTGAAGGTGGGGGTGGGAACTGGAGGGGGGCAGGTTTTGTTCACTTCTGGAAACTGCCCTGTCAGGGGCTGGATTTTGGTGAGTCTGCTCATCTCTAACGTGCCAGAGTCTTTAAAGCTCAACATCCCAAATAAATGTATCAATGCTGAGATTGCCTCTCCCTCCTAGTCCCCAACCCCCAGCATCCAGTCTAGGCCCCTCTGTTTTTTCTAGGTCCCCTTGTCAATATCAGTGGCCTGCCCCCATTACAACTTGGAATCCACCATCTGTGAAATGGGGGAACTTGACCTGCCCAAGATCTGATTTCCAGAATGACAGGAGTGAAATGCGGTCCTGAGGAGCCACAGAATATACATCATTCCAGGGCAGTGGCTACTGCTGGGGGGCCACAACAGCACCCCCATTTCCTGTGCAGGGAGAAACCACCTCTTCCTTCTCCCCAGGCCCCTCAGCAATCTGGGCACCAGTTTGCCTTGATTTTTATTTTATTTTATTTATTTTTATTTTGGTCTAGGGATTAAAGACTTCCTTTGGATCTCTGTGACCCTGCGTCCAGTCATCAAGGGAGGCCTTGAGAGGGTGGCCCCAAGACTGGCACCCTAGGACCTCATGACCAAGGGGCTGGGGCCTCCCAGGCCAACTCATGATTAGGAACTAATGGGACTCAGTCTTGCTGCACTTCAGGACTCAACTAAACAAAATCAGGAGCCTTCCTAAGGGGTTAGACAAGGCAAGAATCTGAGCAAACCTAGATATAGAGACTTCAAGGTCCATGGTTTTGATTTTTTACATTCCTGTGTATGCCTGCGACCACAAGAGATCATCTTGCCCATCCCTCCCCCCTCCCCCCATCTCTAGGCAAGACTGCACTTAACCAATCAACCAACAAACAGATGAAAATTAGGAATCACCATCCACGAAGAGTAGAGGGGAGCTCCAAAGAGGAAGGAAATGGATTAGTGGCTGGGGTGCCATGTTCTTGGGCAAGTTCAGGGTAGAGGAAGCCTAGACTTGGAGTCTTGGGGCTGAGCTTTGGGATGTGGGAGTCCACTGAATCCATCTCTTCAGATGTCCATCAGAAACATCCTTAGGGGCGCCTGTGTGGCTCAGTCGGTTAAGGGTCCAGCTTTGGCTCAGGTCATACTTGCAGTTCGTGAATTCAACCCCCACATCGGGCTCTGTGCTGACAACTCAAAGCCTGGAGCCTGCTTCAGATTCTGTGTCTTTCTCTTTCTCTGCTTCTCCTCTGCTCACACTTTGTCTCTCTCTGTCTTTCAAAAAAAATGAATAAACATTAGAAAAAAAAATTTAATAATAAGAAAAAGAAGCATCCTTAAAAGAGACATCTGACTCAGAATGAAGTGCCCTCCTTCCTCTGGGTCTCTTCCCCCACTGCCCTGAACCCTGGTTGGTCCCCATAGGGACAAACCCAGGAACAGCAAAGATATTCTCAACAAGGTGGTACTCACTGTGTGTGTGTGTGTGTGTGTGTGTGTGTGTATTTGGGGGAATGGACAGGGGAGCAGGCCACATTCCATCCAGCAAGTACCCCGGTGCTCCCTAAGCCAGTCCTGGGGCTGACAGACCCCAGGCTCCCCAAGGGGCCTGTCCTGTCCACTTAGCTCTGAAGATTGTTGGTCCACTGAGCCTCCCCTGCAGGCATCCTGATCCTTGCGCCCAGTCCTCAGAGCTCCCTTTTTGTCCGCCAGTCTCCTGACTCGGTAGCCCTGGAGAGATGCTCCCTTCCCAGGTGGTTGGCCACTTCCTGGTTTCTCAGCAGATCAACCCCGCCGCTCTTCTCTTCTCCGGCTCAGCTGCTGGAGTGGTTGCAAATTTCCTAGTAATGATCTTCCTTCAGGAGCAGGGGAGACAGAGGAGTTGTGCTGCCGCCGCTGCCAACATCAAAGCTTTCCATGTGGCTTTGGTAGAATGTTAAGAATTGCGAGATAATTAAGTTGCATTTCTGTGCATTGTTTACTGTTGCTCTCAACCAATCACTATTCCATAGGGGCTAATCTGTGTAAGGTTTTGTTTTTTTTTTTCCCTTTCCAGTGCCTGTTTGTACCACATTCTTCATTATGCTTCAGTTACAATTTTAATTTTACTATTATTAAATCTTCCCCAAAGCTGTATTATTCTGCGCCTCTGAGCTGGAATTCCTGATTTGGGGACTGTTTGCATCTGGGCCTGTTCACAAATGATTGTTCTTGTTTACAAAAGAACATACATTAAAGCTCAGCACTGGAGGAATCCTGGTTCCCTCCCCACCTCCCTGCCCCGACTCACCTGCTTGTAGGAGGTGGGGGAGAGGGGAGACCCGGGAGCAGAAGGGAACTGGCAATTCCTGAGGTTTTGCGGCTGAAAAGAGCATCTCCGTGTCCCCTGGTGGCCAAAGGAGTGGGTAGGAAGTTGAGTCCTTGGGGACCAGGTGGTGAGCCAGAGGCTTCGTTTCCATGGCCCAGAGGACACCAAAGAGTAAAAGGGCTCCATATTTATTGTGGCCAGACAGTGCGGGCTGATAGTTAGGGGCCTTGGTACTGGAATCAGATCTGGGTTAGAAAGCCAATTTCTTCACTTACTAGGCATGTGGCATTGGGCAGTTAGGTAACATCTCTTGGCCTCAGTTTTCTTGCTTTAGAAAAGAGGAGGAAGAAAAAGGTGTTGCTGCCCCCAAGGTAAGGATGAAGACAGGTAATATTTTAGAATGGTGCCCCCCAGATGGCAAGGACTCCGTAAAGGGTGGGTGAAGTTGTGTTATCATCGCGATGATCATTCTCTCATCCTGTCTCCTGTCCTTGTTGCTCCCTGTCACCCATCTGAAGCTTGCTTGCTCACTCAGCTTTGCCTACGTCTGCCTCCAGGCTCTGTCACTCCCTGAGCCAGTGGAGTGGGATGCAAAGCACTTTGCACATGTTCCCAACGACTGGGGAGTGGTAGGAATCAGTCACCTGCCTTCCCAAGAAGGGAAGAGTGGCAGACTCCCGGGGGCCTGAGCTTGCTGGCGGAATGAGACCTTGCCCCAGATGACAGTGGCCAGCCTTAGGGCTTTGAGAGCTCGGCACCAGCTGCCCCCTCCCACAGCCCGAGCTGGACGGCTGGTCGCCATGCGGGCCATGCAGCCAGGCTCTCCAGCCTTCGCGTCCATACCCACCCCGGCTTCCCTGGAATCTCGACTTCCTCCCAGAGGTGCCCAGCTTCTCTCCTCCTCTGTCACCCCGGTCCCCCATGCCGCCACACACACACTAAAACCATAACTTTTTTCCCCGTTCCCATTATCTCTAACCCATATACTCCAGGAAGTTTAATTTGTTCTCGGTAGTAATCACCATTAACTAGAAATTGTCTTTCTCTGTGTAAACACGTCATTAGTGAAGCTGGTTTTCTGCAGGGTCCAGATTTCATTTTTATTAAAATGAAACACTTTCAGGCGCCTCACTGTGTCCAAGGAGAGAGAGTATAATTTTAACCCATTGGGTTGGCCACAGATAATTGGGCTGGCATTTGATTGGACGATTAGGGAAATATCTCCTTTGCATGCAGTATAATTTGCATTTTTTTCCCACTTATATGAAGCTAAGTCATGCTTTCGTACACAGGCAGTTTTAATGAGCATTATAAATCCTAATGAATATATTTTCATGTTCATTTTATTGGCTTGTTTTTATTACTAGAGGTCTGAAAAACAGGGCCAGTGAGGGAGCCGTGGAGGAAATGGCAAGAAGAGCCCCCTGGAAGACTTGCGCCCCCTCCCTTCTCCCTCCACAGGCTGCCAGGGGGTGGAGGGCTCCGGGAGACCCGGAGGAGTCATCCAGGTCCTCTTCAACCCAAAGCAGAAGTTGCTTGGGCCCCCAGGGGATGCAGGAGAAATGTCCCTTGCCCTGGGGCCAGCCCACCTCCTGCTGCAGGCTGCACCCCCTCTCCCCCGCCCCTCCCCGCAGTGTCAGCCACATTGTCAGCGCCAAAGCTGTTAGAGCGCTAAACCCTACTTCTTTGTGGTCTGGACCGGAAGGGACAGCGAAGTACTTCTGCACAGTGTCTGGCACGTGCTGGGAACTCCATGCAGGTCGATCAGACAGAATCAGGTTGACTTCTCACTCACAAGGAGTTACCATTAATCAGAGCACCGGGTTTTCAAACAATGCCCCTAAAAGGCAGTTAACGAGTGCAGGGAGCACAGTTTTCTCCCGGATGATTCAGAAGGTACGTCTGTATCTTAGGCCTTCAGAACATCATTATGAATATCAGAGGTTTTGGAGTTCTGCTTGTCTCTCCATTAATTCACGCGTCCACTCATTGAATAAATGTTGGGGGGGCGCCCTACTGTGTTCTAGGCCCTGAGCCAGGTCACCTATAAAGCGGTCCCTAAAATCGCCACCAGCTCCAAACAATTTCAGTAATAAGTGACCAGTGAAGTAACCTTTTTGTTCCAGCCTGTGGCTCTGCTTCTGGATCATTGTCTGTCCGCCAGGTGTTTGATCTCTCTCCATCGGGCACCCGAAGACCTGCTGTTGTGCCTGGCTCTTGCAGTCACCTTCACAGACGAGGACTTTTGTCCTTGTTTCCACACTGAGCCCGGCCCTGGGGACTCCCCTGCTTGACCCTTTGCCTTTTATTCCAGCTGAAGGGCAGCCTTGAAATTTCTTCCCCTCAGGACCCTGGGGAGGGCCCACCTTCCCTTGCTTCAGAGGACTGAGCAGCACTTGGCCTTGGACCCTGCCATGGGGAGCCTGGCAGGAGGCCTGTCTGGTCTCATGTGTTGTCTACCCACTGACCTCCTTCTCCTTACCATACAACCTGTTCTCTGCTGAGGGCTCCAACCCACTCCTCTTCCCCCGCCCCTTTCACTTTCGTTTTTTTTTAAATGTATTTTTATTTATTTAAATTTTTTAATGTTTATTCATTTTTTGAGAGAGAGAAAGAGAGCGTGCACGCGTGAGCGAGTGGGGGAGGGGCAGAGAGAGAGGGAGACACAGAATTTGAAACAGGCTCCAGGCTCTAAGCTGTCAGAACAGAGCCAGACACAGGGCTCGAACTCACAAACTGTGAGATCACGACCTGAGCTGAAGTTGGATGCTTAACCAGTTGAGCCACCCGGGTGCCCCTTGTTTTTTGTTTCTGTTTTTGTTTTTGTTTTAATCAGAAAGATGTTTGCTGCTCACAGAGTTTGGGAGCTTTAAGGATGTTTCAGAAGTTAATTCAAGTTAAAACTAGTTCAGTGCCTTTTGGCACCATCTCTTCAAAATGGCAGCTGAGTGCTTCGGGGTGACCGTCCCCATGAAAGTGGGCGCTCGTGTGGGTTTTGGCTGCTTCCTCTATCACCCCCACTGCCACACATACACAGCTGAACATGTCTTGCTGTGGCCTTGAGGGCAACTTGGGCAACTTTATGCTTTCCTGCTCTTCAAGAGATGTTCCCTGACCAACTACCAGGTGCCCGCTTCTGTAAGAAATGGGAAACTAACAGACTGGCCTTGTGGCATAGTGGGTAGGGTACTGGCCACAGTGGAAGGCCTCAGTTGATTCTAGCTTTGTTGCTTTCAGATACATGACTTCAGGCCAGCATCTCACTTCCCTGGGCTTCTTTCTCCCCCTCTGTAACATGGGAATAACAATTCTCACCCATGTCACAGGAGGTAGGGGGGATTTAAATGAGATAGCAATTGTGGAAACTGTAAACGCTCATTAGTACCCAGGTTGAATGTGACCAAGTCCCGGAGTGATTCAGACCTTGAGTCCTGGATCCTGGCCCATTTCTCATCTTGGAAGGGCTGGCGAGAGGCTAAGAGTTGCCATCGGGATGGGACGTTGGGTATTTGTGTATCTGCCTTTCCCAAAAAGGAGATAGAAGGAAGCTCTGGCTGGAGTTTCACCATTGGCAAGGTTTCATAGGCCTGGTTTTATCCTCTTGTGTGCTTGGAGACCCGTCGCTGCCAAGCGAGTGCCTGCACTTGGCCTCAAGGAATGGGTAAGACTCTCCCGTGGACATCTTTCCCTGGAGAGTATAGTGCCTCAAATAATACTGCATCTGCACGCAGGGTGCTCTGATGCTGAGCACTGATGTGTCTCTGTTTAACATGGTAGGTCAGCCTTGTCTTCCATTAAGATTACAAACTTCTTCCAGACAGGGGCCCTTGTCCAAGACTTTTTCCACATGCTCCCTCTTTATTACCACACCCGCAGTGCTAGGCATATGGTCAACTGCTCAATAAATGCTTTTTTTTTTTAAATATTCAAGATAGTGAACATACAGTGAAGTCTTGGCTTCAGGAGTAGAACCCAGTGATTCATCTCTTACTTATGACACCCGGTGCTCATCCCCACAAGTGCCCTCCTTAATGCCCATCATGCATTTAACCTCAATAAGTGCTTTTTGATGATGTCACTGGCTGGCACAGGCTCCAGGTACCTCTTGGCCAGTGTATCTCATCCCCAAGTCAAGGCTAAGTGTCCATAACTGACCAGTTGGTCTTGCTCAGAAGGCAGGGAGGTGGGCCAGAGGACTGTCCTTGTTGGCTCTGCAGACCCAATAGAAGTCACTCACCTGGGATACCAGATTGCCTTTAAAAAAAAGGTGCTAAGTGCAAAAGCAAGCTGCCGGCCCATTGCCGAGCAAGGCCTTCAGTTAAGGGGTGTAATGGTACTGGCTCATTCCCGAGCTCTGCCTGGCGGAGGTTTGTGTCTGTGGAGCAAAGCCTTTGTAAAGAGAGCAACTTGCCCACAGCTCAAGAGGGCGAGAGGATCCAGAGCGGCCCTCCCATCGCCTGCAACCAACTATTTGAGGGAAATAGTTAGTTTCCCGCAAAGCCAACTTTTCAAAAGACTGTTCATTCATTAGGAGCGGCCAGATGTGGTTCTAGAGAGAAGAGGGCCACCTGCTCACAAGGCATGGACTTGGGCCGCAGTTCTAGATGAGGAAGGGCAGCAGAGGAGGAGGCAGGCCCCAATCCCCTTTGAGAGGTGGGGCTGAGGGTCAGAGCAAACCCGGTATGAGACCAGCAGCACAGGGGGGACTGAAGGCAGCTGGTGTTCTAGCTGCTGTGAGAGATGGCGGGCTGATGTCAGGGCCACCCCAGAGAGAGCCATCTCTCCTCTCTGGCTGGGGGTATTTGTTTAGAGTCCCGGGTGCAGATTAGCCGAGCCTGAGTCTCGCAGCTTCACACTGCAGAGGGGAGGCAGGTTGGTGTGTTTGCCTTAGGGCACTTGGGGAGCTCAAGGCATTATGGGATGGCAAGAGACGCCTCCCCGAAACTGATTTTAACCCTCCTACCCCCCCTTCTTTACTCCCTCCTCTTTGTGAGGAGTTCTCGGCTTTGTTTGGGGGGAGGGGGCACTCCACCAACATCTTCTAGTTCTGTTCTAGGCACCTCCTCACTTCTCTTTCTGCTCTGACTTTCACTGCCTGTCCTATCTCTCCCTTTCCTGCTGGTCCCCACGGCTCCCAACCCCCTCTCCTCTTTTCTTCACTTTCTGTGGTTAGTTTTTGGGTGTGCCTTTTGTTCAGCGATGTCCCCTCACCCTTTATGGTTGTCTCTGGACGCGATGCTGGGTTAGAGGCTTCCTGTCTGCCCCCAGCCCAGGACTCTACAGTGAGTGCTCAGTTGGTGCACGGAGAGCCCAAAGCAAAGCTCTGTCACGCCCTGGCTGTGTGACTGGGCACCAGTGCCTCCTCTTCTCGGAGCCTCAGTTTCCCCAGACATGCAAAGGGGGAAGATGCGCCCTGCTCCATAAAAGACCTCTCTCGGGAGTCAAGCTCTGCTCCTCCTCCCCGCCCCCTCACCCCCTTGCGTCTGGGCAGACTCAGCCGCTCCCTTCCTGGCTGGAGCAGGGGGAAGGCTGGGCGAGGATTGGGGGCGGGGCAAATGGAGGGGAGCTGCTGCCGGGACTAGTTCAGGCAAACAGCAGGGCCCACTGCCGAGGCTCCAGCCCCCACTTACACTGCTGTAACAGCTGCAGTCCAGCTGCTGGCACCCCTGCTGGGGGAGCGTGCTAAACCTCTCCGGGGTCAGCACTGTGGTATGTCGGTTTCCATAGCAACCAGCCAACGGGCCACTTTCTCAGAACAATTCCCCTACTCAGCCGGGTTCTGGACTTAGCTCAGCCCAAGGGCATGTGGCTGAGGAGCAAAACAGGAGGGGGAGAGGCTGCCCCAGGGCCAGACTGGGCCCCACAGAAGTGGCTATCTTGAGCCTTAGCACAAAGGGCATGGACCAGAGGACAAGACATGCCGACTGTCTTCCTGTCCTGGCTCTCCCTTGCCCCCTCTCTCTGCTCCCCCCCCCCCCCCCCCCTGCCCATCCACAGACCGCCCAGCTCGGCCTGGTTGGAAGAAGTATCAGGTCTTTGTTTGGATCTGGACAACAGCTGCCTTGGCTAGGCTCAGAGCTGGGAGGAGAAAGTCCCAGAATGATGTGTAAGTGGAGGGGGAGAGGGCCTCCATCTCTGCACCTTCCATCCAGCTCTTCCAGGCCCACCGGAATCCCATTTGCCCCACACTGAGTGACCTCAGCAAAAACGAGGTCCTCTTTTGATGATAAGTCGTCTCCCCATTTTTAGAGGCGAGAACGGTCACCTTTCTCAAGCCCCTTAAGGAATCATCTCCCTGACCCTGAGCAGGTTGGTGCCACGCCTGACATTTTCAAAAAGAGAGACCTGTTAGAGGAGAAAATTCAGATAGGAGCTACCAGGGGACCTTGATGGAGTTTTCTGGATGGTGGGGGAGGGTTGCCTGGGGCTGGGGGCTGGGTGGGGGCATCGCTCCTCTCCCTGGTTGAGCTCCCTGTTCAGCTGCAAAAACTGTGATGAGTGCCAGCTCTTTGGAATGCAGCTCAGACCACTGTGGACTTGGGGGCCCTGGGGACTTTGTCACCAGACAGGAGATCATTTCCAGAAAGGAGCCATTAGCCAATGGGGAAACTGAGGTCAAAGATAGATAGTGTTTCTGAGTGGGCCTAATAACTGCAGGGTTGGGCATTGGGGCTGGGACTTGGCACCCCGGGTGGTCCCTGCCAAGACCTGGGGAGACATAGTGTGTTCTCAGAGTAACCTGCCTAGTTGTCTTGTTCCTCTACTCTGTTAAAGGGTTTCTCACTTTCAAGAGGCCTCATTCTTCATACCCCTCCCCTCACCCCATTTACCACCCCTACCCTTAAAAGGAGGAGACAGATGTCCTTTCTTCCATGTACCACAGCTGCAGCCAGACAGGACACATTTTCCCTAATCCCTGGAAACAGGTGTGGAGCGATTCCCAGCCCCCTAGGGATGTGGGGCATTCAGGAAGGTGGCCAATTTTAGAAGCTGCGTAGATTCCCATCCTCCTCTGGCCCCATCTGTGAAATGGGAGCGTGGCCTTAGATTAGCACCTCCCAAAGTGGGCTCTGCAGCACGGAGGGCTCTGGGAGGTGGGGGATGAATTCCAAAGCCAAGCAAGTGTGGGTAAAGCCGCATGAACACCCCCTTTTAAAGAGGCACAGGACTCATTACAGTTTTAAAGATTTTAAGAAGTCCAGCACTAGGGACACCTGGGTGGCTCAGTCGGTTAAGCTTCCCACTTCTAGATAAGGTCATGATCTCACAGTTGGTGGATTTAAGCCCCACATCGTTAGGCTCTGTGCTGACAGCTCAGAGCCTGGAGCCTACTTCAGATTCTATGTCTCCCTCTCTTTCTGCCCTGCCCCAGTTTGCGTGCTTGCGCTTGCTCATGCTCTCTCTCTCTCTTTCTCTCTCTCTGTCTCTCTCAAAAATAAATAAATAAACTTAAAAAAAAAAAGTCCAGCATTGAAGAAAACTCAGTTTAACCCAAAGCTTCCTCAACATCTGTGACCATGACACCCTTGTTTCAAATCCTAGAAACACACCCACCCCGGCAAACACCAGCCTCTGCAAGAAGTTCCAAGGTTTTTCTCAAAGTTCCTCATGAGCACCCCAGCACCGCAGATGGCCCACTAACGAGCTTCCATTCGTCTCGCTGCTCTTGCAGGGAGGGACCCGCAACCCTGGTTCCTGCCCCCCTGCCCTCCTCCACCACCTCATTCTGTCTGGCCGCTGGGCTTTGCTGATTATCTCCATTCCAGATGGAGACACTGGTGTCTGGGGCAGGGAGAGGCCTTGCCCTCGACCTTCAAAGAGTCAAGACAGAGGTGGAGAGGCAGTACAGGGTTGTCTCAGGTTTCTCCAGGAAGGGAAGCTCCCACAGCCTCACCACCCTCCACCCCTACCTGCCCCCTGGATGTCTGTGGGTCATCTGTGGTTTTACCGCTTCAAAAAGCGAGGCAATGCTTCTAGAACAAAGGGAGGAGAAAATTCTCGCTGCCAAGTGTCTACAAAGAAGACCCTGAATGGGTAAGCTTAAAAAAGGAAAAGTGGCCCTCTCCTCCCCACTCTCCAAACTGTCAGAAATAGCATCTCACGTTCTCCAGCCTTTAAACTTTCCAAAGGCCTTGCGTGTACATGACCTCATCTGCCCATCAGGAGACAGCTGTGGTGTGGGCTCCAGAGCGGAACTCCGGGGCTCCAGCCCAGCTCCCTAAGTGGCCAGGCCTCTGCCCCCAGGCAGGCCACTTCAGTCCTCGGCCCCACTGTCCCCTGTGTCAAGAGGGAAGGGCAATTCCTTTCTCACAGGGCTCTTGTGGGAGTTGAGTATCGTTATCGGTGTGGTTATGGCCGGCATCACAAGAGGCTCAGTGAACACTAGCTTAGGAGAATGAAACCCCCACTAGGTAAGATTTTTCATATTTTGGGAAGGAGAAAACTGTGGCTCAAAGTGAGTGACTAGTCCAAGGTCACATGGCTGGTCGGTCCCCTGACCTGCTGTTCTTCACTTTCCCACTTTACCTCATGTCAGGAAAATGTGTCCCAAGTGGGCACACATCTCACTGTTTTCTGAGGGCTTTTAGCTACTGTGATTCCCTTTGCACTTGACCTTTCCCTTTTTCCCAAGCAAGTAGGATACTGGCCAGAGAGAGAAGGCAAGGCAGGCCTGCCTTTATGGAGGGGTGGTGTCAGGGGTGGAGAGGTGGGAGGTGTTATTAGTTCCTCTGAAAACAGGTTTTTAAAAATAAAACTAGTTTTAGGGCACCTGGGTGGCTCGGTGGGTTGAGCATCCAACTCTTGATCTCTGTTCAGGTCATGACCTCACGGTCTATGGGATGGAGCCTGCTTGGGATTCTCTCTCTTCCCCACCCTGCCTGTCTCTCTTTCTTAAAATAAATAAGTAAATATTTTAAAAATAAAATAAAAATAGCTTTATGAATTAAGATGATCTCATTTTTTTGCCAAGATCTCCTCCCCTTAGGAAAGAAAGAGCTTTTCCCTCTTCCTTCCTCTGTCCGGGCAGCCCAGACCCTAGACTCTGCCATCAGGTGCCTTTTATCCCCTCCCTCTCCTTAGAGATGCAAAACTAATCTACACACAGGATCCGGGCGGGGGTCAGGAGAGGCCTCTGTGCTTTCTTCCTAATCTTGACCCAGGTTTTAAATCATTTTATTTAGCACAAGAAAATGAGGGTAGAATAGGGGAAACGAGAAAAACAAGAACGCCTATAATGTGTTACGCACTGTGCTAGGATCTTAGGAGTGTTCCTCTTGCAAACATCAGATCTCTGTTTTGATTTTTATTAGGTGAGAGAGAGGCTGGTGAGAGCCCTTGGAAGAAAGGGGTTCATTCCTGCAAGGTGTCCGCACTGTGACCGCCGTCCCTGTGTCTGTTACTGTCATCAGCCACAGCACAGACCCTGATTAGCATCTTCATTTGGCTCCATTACCTTCTTTCCTTCTATCTCTGTCTCCCCTTCCATCACCTGAAACTCGCACAACCAGGGAAATTGGGAAGGGCGGGTAGATTTGGTGATGAATCTCCAACAACTGGTCTACCAAACGGATATCCCCATGCTTGTGCGTGCGCTCCTGTCCCCGTGCAGCTTTAACTCTGAGCCTGAATAGTGTTCTCTGTGAGTGAAGAGGAGGATGTGCTTGTCCTGGAGGCTCAGCAGGAGAGTAGCTGTCTCTGACGCTGGTCCTTGTGAGCTCATGCAGTCATGCCCTCTACCTGGCCAGGCCAGGGGGTGGGGGGGGGCTCCATTTCCTTGCCTTTTCAGGAGGAGGCTGTGTGAATTATGGGAGAGAGAGAGAGAGGAAGCAGGAGCCGCTCAGAGGGATTCCGCTCTCCAGACATTAAGCTGGGCTCATTTCTGGCTCTGCTCATCTCATTTGAAGGGCTGGCCCTGCTCCAGCAGGTATCTGGGAGTAAAAACAACAAACAACCCCAAACATCTCTCAGCGCCAGATCCCCACCACAGGCGCGATTTCCTGCTCAGCTTTCTGATGGTGGGAGTGTGTGTGCATGCATGCATATGTGTGTGTGTGTGTGTGTGTGTGTGTGTGTGTGTTTTCTCTCCTGATTTACAGGCGCTTTGTGCATCAGCAGACGCAAGAGGAGCAGTGAGGCTGGGGGCAGGGAATTGTCTCTAAGCAGAGGCCTGATTAGAACAAGGAGCTAATCAGCACTATTTATGAAGGTATTTTGCACAGGAATCTGTGGTAAGTGATGGAAGGGGGGCGGCCTGCCAGGAGAGAAGAAGGGAGAAAACACCACATCCGGGTCTGACAACCGAAAGCCAGGAGGGTCGGAGGAGGGTTCAGACTCTGAGACAACTTTATCCACAACTTTCCTCTGAGAGTCCCTAGCCTGACGGTCACTGAGAGTCTCAGAAGGAAAACAGGAGCAAGGTCCCAGCAGACCCGCCAGCTGAGCAGAGTGTGGTGGTTCTCCCCACAGTGCTCTCAGCCTGAACATACAAGCCCACCAGGCAGACCGGCCACTCAGACATCAGGGAAGAGCATTAAATAGCATCTCTCAGTCCAGCTTTCCTTTTTCTTCTATGTTCTCTATTTGGGAAGCATGTACTGGAGAAGCTGCATCATTAACAGTGAGAAGAATTTTAATTAAGAACAGTGAGACCTTGGACTTGTCACATGACCTTTCGGAACCTGGTTTTCCTGTGTATAGAATGAAGGCTGATGACAGCATCTTTGTCACTGAGTGCACCGGCAGGGTCAGCTGTGGTGCGGGAAAGTGCTTTTTCAAGGAATGCAGATGGGTATTTTGTTCTTATCATGAGGGGGGTTTGCTCAGCACCTTAATGCTAGGTTTGGGACCAGGGCCGAAGCTTAGAAGTTATGTCCTAGCGTTACTCTCTCAACTGTGGTCTCCAAGAAGTTATTTCTTCCTTGCATCCTTGCATTCAAATTAATCCTGGTTTGCAGAATCGAAAATCACATTATTTAAAGAGTATAAAGCTGATCCGTTAGGCCTTCGACTAAAAGCCCCTGGAGGGCAGGGGAGCCCGGAACTTCATGTGACAAAACTCTCTTGTTTCGAGGAGAAATCCCTCCAGCAGTAATATCTGTTTTATGCCCACAAGGTCTGGACTTGGGCAAGCACTTTAAACCCACAGCCGGCTACATAATCTCTGAGAATTCTGTGGCCCTCTTGGGGCCAGCCAAGGAGGCCAGGAAGTGGCTTTGGTCCCATCAGTCATGCTGGCGCCAGAAACCCAACAGCAGTGGCTTCCTGAAGTGGAGTTGGGGGAGATGTCTGGTGGGGGAGACAGGGGCCACCACGGTGGGGGATGGGTGCCACTCTTCTCATGCCCCCACTGTCCCCGGAGGCTGCCAGAGGTGGTCCCCGGAACAGTGACCATAAAGTGCCTCATGGGAGGAGAAGGATGAAAGAGATGGGGATTCTTGTAAATTTTTAATCTGAAAAAATAAAGAAAGTGTGAATTAGAATTAATGCAGGTATTAAATATTTAAACTTTCTGTACTCACTTTCATTTTTAACATATTCCACCCTCAAAAACCTCGGTAGCATTTGTCAGATTGTTCTCGAGATGTTCCTCTCTCTCCACCTCGCCCCCCCCCCCCAAGGCCCAGCCCCAAAGTTAGACTGCAGGTATTCATCATCCTGATGGAAATTTTCATTTTATTTCTCCTACAGGAACCGTCTGATCTCTCTTTATATTTATGCTTTCTCTATACGGCCGTGTAAATAATTAATGCCATTATAAACACATCCTATGCAAAATATTTATTAGAAAAAATAACTCTTTAATTTGGCATGTCGTTTAATTCCGTTTTGTAATCATAGCGCATGGGCTACAATTAACGCCAGAATTGGGGAAACCAGCCTGTCTGCTCACACTTACAGAGGGATGGCAAAGCCCCCCAGACCAAAGCCCTCTGGGCCCCTTGGCCATTCGCTACTTGTGTGTGTTTCGATGAGGGATGCTGTGGTGTCCACCCTCCAGTGTGGTGCCGGGAGTGAGTCTGGAAGTGAGATAGGAGACTCACTTCTCTCCTCAGAGGAATGGGAGGTCGGGGTATTCTAGGTCTTTTAGAGTGCCTTTGGTAACATGCATTCAAAAAGATGCTGGCACCTTAGTTATAGGGCATTTTTACATTTTGCAGTGTGGAGTGTGGGTGGGTTGGGGGGGAGGGCTGTGGTGTTCCTTGGAGTTTGGGTGAATTCCCACATAGGATTGGCTTGGGGAAGAGTAATAAATAGTTCCTAGAGATTGGGCTTCATGCATGGTTTTGTTTAACAAATATTTATTGAGTGCTTCATATGTGCTGGGCATCATCGTTGGCACTGTAGATACGAGTAAACAAGACCGGCAGTGGGGGTGAGAAGGGTAACCATTCCTGAAGATTCCGCCATTGCCTCTGTGCATTCCCTGTCCCCCACTAAACAATCTTTCTAGCTATCTTAAGGAATCTGTCTACCAGAGAAGAATCTTTCCCAGGGTTCAAGGACTCATGGCTAGTATTTGAATAACTCGGTGTTCCTGGATTTATCACTTTCTGTGGGTTTATGTATCACTGCTTTGCAAATAAGACTGTAGCTAGCACTGGCCTGCCCTCCCTGGGATTCTGAGAGCCAAACACATGACCTGAACATTCTCTTATTCTGGACTCCAGTTGTGGCTCCCCCTCTGCAGTTAGGTGAGTGGCTCTCTTTGGACACTGCTGACCCCCTGGTGACATACTTCTCCATGCATGATCTCAAGGGCCCAGACTTTGGGTTGAAGCTCTGGGGATTTTAATTTCAGTTTTTCTGTGGCATTTGTTAGCCAAACTAAAAATCTCCTATATGCTTGTGGCCCAAACTCTTATTAATCGGGTCAAGGGGTAGAGAGTAATGAGGGGACAACCGAAGCCCTGGAAAAATCTTTATTTTGTAGTTAGCCATTTGCTACTCTTTGTCTGAAAGGCCAGTGTGGCCTCCCAGCCTTAATTTCATCGAGGAAAAAATTAAAACAGGTGGCAGCCAGCTCCCACCTTCCCAGAAGACCTCTTCTGAGTGTCTCCCAAGATAAGATGACAGGAAGAAGCATGCAAATCATAACCCACCCCACTCTCCTCCCCACAGCGCCCCTAGATGTGGGTCTATGACAGGACTGGGCTATTTAGGGAGGGTGACATCTAACTAGAGAGGCCCTGTGTGAGGGGTTCTCCAGGCTGCCGGGGGCTCTCACTTGGCTGAGAGCAAACAGGCTGAGTCTTGGTTGCCTTGGGGTCTATATTCTGACTTTGGGAGGAAGATTTTAAGGGGCTCTGGGTTAGTTCTGCAAGTCCAACTTGGCCCTTTGTCCCACTTTTAGAAAATGGGCTTTTGCCTTTATCTAAGTCCAATCTAAAGACTCATGGGCTCCAGTACTGAATGCTGCCTAGATGTGTGTTCTGTGCTCTTCTGCTGGAATTGACCTTTGCTCATCATCTGCGCTGGGGTGACTTCCCAGCTCCTACCGCCATCCCATGTCAGAACACGTACATGGTTCAGCTTCAGCCCCAATTCTGTTTCCATTCATTCATTCATTCATTCATTCAATATTTACCAGGCATTCTATCTCAGGGCACTTTGCTGAGCACTTGATTTTCAGAGGTTTTCAGTTCCTGCCCCCAAGAAGGTTCTGGCTTCACTTCTACTTAGTCCTTCAATGTCTATCCTCTCATGAAAATAGCAATAAGCAACTTGATGACTTATTCAAGGAATAAAACCCTGTGCGGCCCAGAAAGAAGCATCTCCTCTGTGGGTCCTGCTCCAGTTCATGGCCCAGAGCCTGTTCCTTGCTCCACTTGGCCCATGGAGTCCAAAATGAGGTGACTCTAACTGGAGCCATTGAGGGGCCCACCATGCTGATGAGGAAGCCGCTGCTGTCCACGATGCACAACAGATGCACCACTGGCTTTCTCAGTCCTGTTAATAAATCCTGCTCTTGTTTTACTGATGTCTGTGGCCTGGAGTGGCAGTAACATGGGCCATAAGCACGACAGTGACAAACCTAGAGAACACAGCAAGCCCAGAGCCAAGCAATGCCTTTTATTAAACCTGACACATATCCAATAACCGAGTATCCTAGAACGTTTAGAACAAATTCCGTGGAGGCTTGGAGAGAGCAAAGGGGTGAGGGCGGGCAGCAGTGGTGCCGCTGGGACTCAGAGAGCACAGGGGTGTGAGAAAAGCAGGCCAGGTGTTGTTCTGTAAGTCTGTCTCGATGCGCCTGATTCTGGATCCTTCGTTATTGGTCTGCTGATAGAATGTCTGACTCTGGGGGCACCTGGGTGGCTCCATCAGTTAAGCGTCCAACTTCAGCTCAGGTCTTGATCTCACGGTTCATGGGTTTGAGCTGCGAGTCGGGATTTGTGCTAACAGCTCAGAGCCTGGAGCCTGCTTCAGAGTCTGTATCTCCCTCCGCCGCTTGTGTGCTCACTCTTCTCTCTCTCTCTCAAAAAATAAATAAATAAACTTAAAAAAAAAAAGTCGGACTCTATATGAAGAATAACTGGCATTTACAAAGACCATCACCACATCCAGGGCCCCTGCTCACGAGTTAACTTCCTGTGCTGTTCACACCAGCCCAGAGACCAATTCTGTTGTCCTGGTTTTGCACTTGAGATGGCAGACACACTTGAGATGCCATGGTCACGGCCGCAGTCACGTGACTAACATACAGGATAACCAAGCCTCAATTGAGACGGTCTGATTTCACACCCATGTTCCTTCCATGGCCCACGCCCTTCTGTTCCGTCCCCTCCGGCATGTAGAGGATTCAGGCCTCGCTCTACTCTGGGCCTGAGGTCAAGGTGGAAGAGATGCCTCTCAGGAGTTGCCCTTGTCCAGTAACCGGGTCATGAGGACAACTCTCCAGCTCCCTCCTATAGGAGCAGTCTTCTTGTTTATGCTGCCCTCCCTGCTTTGGCATTCCACGACCTCAGCGTTGGGTCCTGGTGTATCTGGAGCGACAGCAGTGAAGCAATGCTTTCCTGAAGCTGTTTCCCAGAGGTGACTTCCGCGCCTGCCTCCTGCTCCTTGCTTCTCCAGGGAGGCCATGGTGGGGGGGGGGGGCGGAGGAGGGAGGAGGGCTGGATGAAAGCGCCTCTGAGATGCTCCCTCTCTGGCCTGGCTGCAGTGCAGGGAGGGGGTCCTGGAAAGGGAGGCAGGGCCCAGAGCCCTACAAGTCATTAGGCCACCACTCAAGAGCCTGATGCGAGCCAGCCTGGTGCATCACTCATGGATTTGAGGAAACTTGCAGCCTGTTTGCCTGAAAACATGCCCCGCGCCCCAAAGCCCGGAATGAGAGGCCGAGCGCCAGGCTGGGAGACAGAGGCTGTGCTAGTGAGGAAGGCAGCAGATAAGATGAACAAATCCCCCAGGTGAGGCCCAGAGGTCATGGATGCGTATTTGCCTTTGCAGCCCACGTTGCTTCCCGCCACTTGAAATTCTCCTAAAAACCCAGAGGAGCAGCTGAAAATATCCCAGGTAATATGAAAATGAATAACAGCTCAGCAAACAGAGCCCAGCTTCTGAGCAAACAGCCGAGAGGGCAGGCAGCCTGGGCGAAATGAGAAAAGGAGAGAATGCGGAAGGAGGGTGGGCAAGTAAGAGACGGAGAGGGGAGGGGGACTGTGGGGGTAGGAGGAAGCCAGCTCAGGGTCTCGGCCACCACTTTGTTCGGCACTCAGTTGCTGTTTGCCCTGGAGACTCCCTTTGGGCCACACTCCTCCCGAAGGGGTGAGGAAAAATGGTGCAAAGACCACGTTTCTCAGCTCTGGCCGAGATGAAGAGACGTTCTGGTGTAAAATGCCTCATAGTCTCTGTCTTATCCAGTCTTTTCTCTATGTGGATGTGAACTGGGGAATGAGGATGGGTGGGCAGTGTGCCTTTCTGAGGTAGGAGGCCTGAGTTCCAGATCCAGCTGTCACTATGTGATCTTAGGGGCTTTCGTGGGCTACAGTTTCCTGATGAGCAAAATGAGGGGGTTCCTTTTAGCTCTAACATTCTATGGGGTCCCCCCCATAATCACAAAGACTTGAATAAGTGCTTAGCTGCTTGTTGAGGTGTATGATTCAAGGCTGTGTGGGTGTGGCTAACCCTCAAGGAATTTATCCTCAAAGGCACCCAGTGCCACATGGATAGTCATGTGAGCAATAAGCAGCCGATTAAGAACCTTCTTGGACATTGTGAGTGAGATTGGGGAGTGGCCAAATGAGAAGGTGGCATTATGCCGGCCCGGGGGCCAGAGAGTGGAACTGGAGGACCTAATATCTATAACAATTCTCACGTACTGAATGCGTACTCCATGTCCAGAGCTATGCCGGACCCTCTGCATTTGCTATCTCGTTTACCTTTATAGTAATCCTTTGAGCTAAGTGTTATTATTATCCTCGCTCTACAGATGAGATTCGCAGAACCAGTTACTTGCCCGTGGTCAGATAATCCAGGCCTTACCCAGGTCTGAATGATGCAGGGCCCACACTCTTAAACCATTGAGCCATGTTGCCTTTCATGGCTTGGTGGAGGGACTGATTAGCCTCAGAAGGTGAGCGATGTTTAGCAGCAGTGGGCTAGGTATCCTGCCTCCCAAACAGGGTCATAATCCCTCACAAGAGCACAGAAGCCATGCCATGTGGGGCTTTGTCACCTCTGCCTTGCTGGCCCCATGCACCGGAGACCCACCAGTTCACTTAGGAGAGCTGTTTGTCAAACTGGAGCTTTTTTTTTTTTTTAACCTTCTAATAAACTACAAAACAAGCTGTGAAGCAGCCACAGCACCAAGAACACAGACAAGGATGTGCAAACAAGGCGTGCAATGGGAACAAAAAGAGTAGTTAGCAATGAGAAAGATTGGCCAGACCCAGGCTGGGCTCTGTGGGCACTGGCTTTGGGCTCCTCTCTCAGTTGCTAGGCTCCTCCCTAAGCATCTTAGGATCCTGGAAGGCTGAAGGATCATCTACCAGGGACATAAGAAGAAACAGAAAATCTTGGTTTAGGTGGAGGGTTAATCCAGGGAGCTGAGAGATTGCCTGCCTCCAAGATACTGTGCGTCCCACTGTCCCACATACTTATTATGTACCAGCTCTGAGCCAGGCGTGGCTGCAGGTGCAGTCCTGGGATTCCTCATGGAGCTTCCATCTCATTCTTGTTCCCTCACCATCTCCATGTTGGGTCTCAGAGTTCCCTCTGCCCCTCATGTCTAGACACAGATTGCTTCCTCAGGCAATCAGTCAACGAACATTAAGTCCCTACTGTGTGCAAGGCCTTATTGTAAGTGCAAGGGATAGTGCTGAACAAGACAGAGTCCCTGCCATTAGGGAGTTCCAATTCTAAGTGGGGAGAGAGAGAGTGAAGAAACAAGGAAGCGCATATGGAAATGAGAGAATGTTAGGTGCTGATGGATGCTATGAGTAAGATAAGGTAGGTATTGTGGGAAAGTGCCTTGGCTGGTGTTGGGAAAGGCTCTCTGAGGATAGGAGATTTGTTTGTTTGTTTGTTTTTTAATGTTTATTTATTTATTTTGAGAGAGAGAGCAGGGGAGGGGTGGAGAGAGAGACTGAGAGAATGAGGATGGGAGATTTGTATCAAAACTTGGTGGCTGAGAAGGTGGCAGCTACATAGGGATGGGAGGGAAGATCATCTCCATTGGAAGGAAAAGTAAGAGCAGAGTCACCGATGGGCCTGAACCCACGCGCCTGGGAATTCGTAGATGAGAAAGGGCATAGAGAGAAATGAGATCAGAGGGGCAAATAAGGGCCATGCACAGGCACTTGGATCTTACTCCACATGCAGTGGAGAGCCACTGGAAGGCTGTCTGTGGGGGAATGAGTAAAGCCAAGTCTGCTGTAGAAAGACCCATCTTGCTGCTGTGTGGGGTCAGGGAGACTTGGTCTTGGCCATGGAGATAGAAGACAGGGAATAGTGGTTCGAGTCAGGTGGCTCTAATCCCATGTACTTTGAGAGTCAGGCCTAAAAGACTTCCTGGTAAACCAGAAGTGGGGGGAGGAGAGATGGGAAGGAATCAAGACTGACTCTTGGATTTTCAGCAAGTGAGTGGAGAGTGCACTTTTACTTAGACGGGTAAGGCTTGGCAGGAGGGGAGGTGTGCTTTTGAGGAGGGAAAGATCCACTTTGAATACACTAGAGGATGCCTTTTAGACACTGAAAGAGAGATGTTGAGTAGACAGTTGAATACAGATGTCTGGGGGTCTGGTAGAAGATGCAGCTGGAGATGTCAATCCGTGAGACCTGAGTGTGAAGGAAAGTACTTAAGCTACAAGACTAGCTAAGGTCACATGGAGACAGAGCATGCTAGAAGGGAAAGGTGCTGAAGACACTCCAGTGTTTGTAGGAAATGCCCACAAAGGAGACGGAGAAGGCGTGCCAATGAGGTATGAGAAAAACCAGGTGAATGAGGTGTCATAGAACCTAGAGAAGAAAGCTTTTTGAAAAGGAACAATTGGCTAACTGAGTTGAATGCAGATGAGGACAGAGAAGTAACCCTCCATTTCAGCAAGATGGAGTCTTTGGTAACATTACCAGTTGGTCATCAGTGGAGTGGGCTTTATGTGATGAAAAGATACTAGAGGTGAGGAAGTGGAGACAATGAATATGGAGTCCTTTGAACAGATGTGCTGTGAAGGGGAGGTCAGAAAGAGGTAGAAATTGGAGGAGGGAGTGGGGTCAAGGGAGAGTTTATTTAAGAGGTATGTTTGGGTATCAATGGAAATGACCCTATAAAGAGGGAGAAAATGATAATGCAAGAAGGAAGTGAAGAGTTGCAACAACAACAACAACAACAAAGGTGGGGGCAGAGAATGGGTTCAGAGCCCGGGGAAGGTGTTGACCTTGGGTAGGAGCCAGGACTCTTTTTCCATTGCCCTCGAGGTGGGGTAGGCAGCGTATTTTGGTTCTGATGCAGATACAATGAAGGACTTGTTGATGGGAAGATGAGGTAGTTCTCATCTTATGTAGAAATCTGTTTTCTTTGTGAGATATACAGCAAGGTCATCAGCTAAGAATGGGCTAGGGAAAGGAGTGTTGGAGATTTGAGAGAGAGAAGGAAGTGGGATAGTTTCCCCAGAGACTGGGAAATTGAATTTTCTAAGGAAGTGTAGTAGGTTTCTCTGACAGTGTCAAGTGAGATTTGTGGTCATGTTTGTACCGAGTCTAGTCAGCAAATTTGTGTCATTTTTCTCAGCAACGTCCAGCTGCTGTGGTGCAGGCTGCCAATAAATGGATAGAATACCAGGACTGGAGTTCTGTTAGACGGGTACAGAGGAAGGAGAGCTGCCAGACATTTAGGGTATTGGCAAGGGTTGTTCAAGTGTTGGATTGTGGAATCAGAGCTGGGTAAGGAAGGAAGTGGACATGCAGGGAGCGATAGCAATGAATAACAACGACAGAAAAGGGGATTTTAATGAAATGAAGGTCTTGATGAGGTTGGGGAATTGAATGGGTGGAGTGTCAGGGTAAGCTAGCTCTAAAGAGGGTGGTGATGGTCAGAAAGTCGGATGTTAGAAATCTACATTTAGCGGGTGATTCAGTGATTGGTGTGATTAGAGCAAAAGCTCATTGGGGCTAGAAGGTCAAGGAACTAAGAGGCCAAGGTATTGGTTGGATCATCTGCATGGATGTTGAAGTCTCCCCACAATGACGGCAGGAGTAGTAGTGAAGGAGTCAGAAATCCAGATGCTGAAGTCATCCATGAGTGCTGGGGAATGACCAGGAAATTGGTAGAAAGACAGAATTATGTATGTATGAGGGGTCAAGAGAGCTGATGATAAGCTCTTGAAATAAGCTTGGGTTTTTTGAAGGAAGAAAGAGACAGTTTAGATGAGGAACAAAGTAGGCAAATCCTCGCCTCCCGTTCTGAAGTACATGGGATGTGGGAGCCAGACCTGCCTCTGTTGGAAAGGGCTTCTAAGGAAACGTCCTCAGGGGGAAGTTGAGTTTCACTTAAAGCAAGAACATGAGGAAACATTGTCAAGGAGGATCAAGATTTCCAGAGGGCACACTCAAAGGATGGGAAGGAGGAGAGAGGGAGAGGTTGGGGGATGGGGTGGACACAATAGCATGCATTTGAGTGTCTATACAGTGATGCATGATCAGGGAAGCTTAGGCTTCTGATGGTAACTCAGGTAAATGGGAAACTGAGGCATGATGGCTATGACGTTCAGGACTAATCCCATCTGCAGAGGAGGACACTGACATGGCTAGGCTTGCCTCATGATAGAGAGGTTGGGGCTCCAGTTAAAGACCTGGGGAGAGGCGCTGACTTACTGGAGATGGTACGATGTAGAGGCTAATTTGGCCTTCTAATCTAGCTGTTCACATACGGGAATAGAAGAGTAGAATCATATCCCAATGATTCTAATATGGGAACCAAAGGATATCAAAGTAGGAAAAGCATCTTTTTATTTTTTTAATTTTGTTTTGTTTTGTATTGTTTTGTTTTTAAAGAGAGAGACAGAGTGTGAGTGGGGGAGGAGCAGAGGGAGAGGGAGACACAGAATCCGAAGCAGGCTCCAGGCTCTGAGCTGTCAGCACAGAGCCCGATGCAGGGCTTGAACTCACGAACTGAAAGATCATGACCTGAGCCCAAGTTGATTGACTGACTGAGCCACCCAGGTGCCCCAGGAAAAGCATTTTAGATCTCCCCAACCAATTCTTTCACTTTTCAGATAAATAATTTGTTCAAGGACATCAAGCTATTAAGTGGAATTAGAGCTTGCTGGGAATAGAGATTTGTGTATAGTTTGAGTGGGCTGTGTGTTTAAGGCTGAGGCAGAAAGAGTGGGAGCACCCTGGCGGCCTCTGGGGGAGCACTTCGTCCTGCTGTGTTGTTCTTGTCTTGGGGGTCACTATGTTTTCCCCAAACAGGAACAGGTACCCGGTTTGCCAGGATCACTGGAAAGCAGAGAGCTCGGACCCTGGACTCCATTCTCATCCCCGTCTGTGGCCTCTTGGTCAGTTGCCCTAGCTCACCACACTTCAGGATCTCCGTCAGTGACCGTAGGTGGCAAACAGTGGTGAGAGTGGCTTGTGAACTGCGGTGGATGAGGCAATACCCAAACCTCCCAGCACTGGGCCGTGGCATGTCCTGGCATTGGCTCCTGTCTGAGCAAATGAGTGAAACATTTACTGAGTATCTACCCTGTGCCCGGCCCCACTTCCAAGAAGCTCAAAGTCTCTTGGAAACTTGTAGGCTCAGTGCTGAAAAGACACCCGAGGGGAGCTTTGAACGTAGTTGCCTCCCATTTCAGAGGAGGAAATGCCACAGGAGCCAGGCCTCTCCACGTTTGGGTCCAAAGCTCTGTCACCAATGTGTGCTGAGTTTTCATTCAACGTTTGGTGCCTGCCCTATGGCCCCACCTCCGAGGGACTGCCTGGTAGGTGCTGTCCATCTCTTTCCTGCAGGCCACCCTCAGAGTCCTGTCCCCCTCCCCCCAAGTCAGGCAGGCACCAAGTGGGTCGTGGTGTCTGGGGGTCCCTTTGCCCTCATGATAGGGTGCCGGTGAGCTGCCCCAGCGAGCTGGCTGCCTGCGTTCAGCCCCTCTCTCCTTTCAGCCTGCACAAGTGTTAAATACGGCATCAAATTAAGCAAAATTAAATACATTGCCATGCAGCATTTTTCTCTTGACTGAATCAAACAATGCGGTTGCCATAGGAACAGCCTTTTCTGAAAAGGTCACCTGCAAGAAACTGTGTTTTAGGTACAACTCAAGGAGATTATGGGGGATTAACTCATTTTATACATATATATTAAATATNTGGGGTGAGGGTGATATCTGAAATGGCGACTCTGTGTTTTTACTTGGCTTTAATTAAACCTCAGTCGGGGCTGAGAAATGTGGTGAAGCGAGATAATTGCACTATTCCCAGTACAGTTTTTAAACTCCGGCTTTGATATGCACCTCGTGACAGCCTGAACCTGCACCCAGGCTCCTGGGGCTGCTTGAAGCTCAGCTTATAACCACCCCTCTTAACCTGCAGGCATCTGGGGACCCACATTCCGGATCTTGAATGGGAAATTAGGGCTGGGGGAGGAGGGGCCCAGGCCATCTGCGCAGAGGCAAGGAGAGGCCCTGTCTCCCCGAAAAAGTTCCTCTCTGGCATTCCGGAGGTCCCTGTCAGACGTTAGTGTCCTAAATGTCAGGGGACAGGCACGAACCGCCCTAACTCAGAAAGAGAATACGACGGGTCTTCTCTAGCTTTCCCCCATAATTTAGAGATTAACTGAACTCTCCCGAGGAAGTCCTAACTGGATGTGAGTTAAAACGGCGGTCTGGTAGAGCCCTTTGTGAGTGTCCCAGGCAATATAAGGGGCAGTACGTGTTTCTCTTCAGTCCTCCTTTTCAAGGCGCTCCTGGGGTTCTTCAAGGTGGAGGCTCCATGTTTAATACACTTACACAGCCCCCAGCACCCCTGTGGGCCCCACATGGGCCACCCAGCCCATTTGTGATGGCCCAGGCGTGGCAAGCTTCTGGCCGTCCCTGGTGCCAGGGAGATGGACGTTCTCTGTTCTAAATGGTACAAGGATGGTGCCTGGCCCCTTCCCTCCTGCCCGCTGAGTCCTGCTCCCCAGGAGGGCAGAGTGTGGGCCGTCTGTCTTAGGCCAGGAGGCAGAGCATCCCTGCAGAGGGTTAAGCTCAAGGGGAAAACCAGACGCTGCAGATCTGAGTGACTGCACCGGCTTCCTGGGCACCAGCTAGACAGATTTTTCTGGAACCCGGGGCTCTAGAGATCATTCAGAACTAGCTTGTCCAGCAGACAAGCCCAGTGCTCGCATCAAGGCCACACGGGCCTCGGTGTCCTCTGGAGCTTGGGCTCCCTGCTGGGGCCATGTCTCCCCCGAGGGCCTGTGAGAGTTGGTGGCCGGCACCAGCTTAGAACTACCTCAGGAGGAAAGGGATTGAAAGCGTGGGGTAGATGCATGTGATATGGTCAGATATGATCCTAGCAATGTATAGCACAAGCCCAAGTTACACAAACCCTCCTAGAAAACGTTCCTTCGAAGACTTCCCGATGGCTGGCCTGCCTGCCGTCACACAGACCCTCTTTCCCTGTCTCTATTTATCGGCTGCTGTGCCTGAGATTTTCTTGTATTTGCCCCCAGTCCCTTCTCTTAATTTACCCCAGTGCCAGATGCAGTAGGCTGGAGCAAGACCTTGCAAAAGTAAGTAAGAGTAAGAAAATGTAAGCGTGAGAACTTGCAAAATAGGCAGATCGGGGTTTTAATTCTGACCCGCCACTCACCAGTTGAATGCCTCTCTTTCCTTATCTGTCAAATGGGGAAAATAATAGCCACTGTCTTAAATAATAGGTCCTTACAGGGCTTTGCCAAAGATTAAATGAGATGGCCTGAGGGAAAGTATCTGGATGACTTAGGTGCTCAATGGATGTTTGTTGAATGTTTCAGGAACATGACTTTCGTACAAAACAAACCATGTGTCTCCTTTCCTGTAAAATCCGACTTACCAGCCTAGGGACGACTGCAGAGATTAAAGAAGGAACAGCAATTTCTCACTCTAATCCCCTAATACAATCACTGGCAGTTTCCTCGAACTCTTAAGAAAAGCAAATCTACACTTATCCAGGGAAGAAGTTTATTTTTAGAGCAATTCAGCCCTCTGAACTCATAGGTACCCTTAAGACAAGATTCCTGAGTGCCTGGCCAATCTGGAAAGAACCAGAAAAAGACCACTGGCCTGAGTAGAGAGAGCTCGCTTTTGGGTTACCCAAATCCACCTTGTTTCCCCATTTAGGACAAAGTGGAGCCAACAGCAGTTAGCAGAATGGTGCTGTTACCGCAGCCACTCCATGGGTGGTTTGGCCTCATTCCTTTTCCCATCTTGGGTCCCACTGTTCAGCTTCTCAGATGAGCACAGTCTCCCAAGTATCCCCAGAAACAGTTGGCAAGGAGGAGCTTCCCAACCAGGGGCTGTTAGTGCACGGGCCTCAGAGTCAGACCAAATTGGGTTTGAAAGCCACCTCTACCAATCTTGAAGCCGTGTGACCTTGGACTAGTTACTTCCTACTCAGCACCTCCATTCCTTATCTGTAAGTACACTGGGATACGCTGTTTATCTCACAGTGTTGTTGCCAGGGTTAAGTGAGATGATACTTGTGAGGTGCTCATGGCGGGGGCCAGCATGCAGAAGTCTGTCAGCACGTGGCACACAAGTGCATGGTGAGCACCAACAGCCACTGGAAGGCTTGTTAAAGCACAGATTGCTGGGCCTGTCTCCAGAGTCTGATTTAGCGCTGCTGAGATGGGGCCTACGGATTTCCATTGCTGACTCGTTCCCAGATAATGCTGCTGGGTGGGGACCACACTTTGAAAAGCACTGGTCTATCCAAACCAAAGTGAGGGCAATATTTGACCATAATACATTAAATTTGTACCTTAGTAGGTACCAATCCTCGTTTCCAAAGGCTTCCAAGGGAGCTTGGAAGACTAAACTATCTAGACTGGTGCTATCCCTTAGAACTTTCTGCAGCGAGGGAAATGTTCTGTATCTGTACTGTCCAGTTCGGTAGCCACCAGCCACACAAGCACTTGTGATGTGGCTAACAAATGTGAGGGACTGCATTTTACATTTAAATTTTAAAAACTTGTGGCTAATGACTGCCACATTGAGTAGTGCGGACTAGAGCTTCATAGATAGAGCTTAGTGAAGGCAGGTCTGTTAACCATGAAAATATATGGCTAGGGGGATGACATGTCAAGAATTGGGACTGGGCTCGGGGTGCCTGGGTGGCTCAGCTGGTTAAGCGTCTGACTTCGGCTCAGGTCATAGTCTCCCCAGTTCATGAGTTCAAGCCCTGTGTTGGGCTCTCTGCTATCAATGCAGAGCCCGCTTCTGGTCCTCTGTCTCCTTCTCATTCTGCCCCTCCCCTGCACTCGCTCTATCTCTGTCTCTCTCTCTTTCAAAAATAAATAAATATTGAAAAAAAATTTTTTTTAAACGGAGACACAACATTACAGTTACCTGCCCCTTCAGTGAGTTCTGTCCATCTAGGGACCTTCTCTGGAGACTTTAGGAGTCAAGTAATGAAGCCTCCGCCTTCCCTCATATACCTGAATATCTAGGTACACTGCTCTCTGGAGGAAGCAGGAACAATCGAAATATACGAAGGGTAGGGTTTGAACATCCAAGTAGAATAAATATGATGGCCCTCTTAGGGACAATGGCAAAGCATTGATGTGCCAGAGCCATGACCTGTATGTTTCAGGGATAGAAAACAGTAAAGATATTTTCTGGAAGGAAGTAGGGCTCAGAAGGTAGTATGGTTTGTTCCTGGTTAGAAGATGGGAAAACAGAAGGGTCAGCTTAAAAGGAAACCCTTCTGTGACCCATGGTCTGCCACCTAGTAGAAGCGTGCAAGCGCAGACCTGCTCGTGGTGATGGGAGAGTGGGAAAGAAGAAGGTGATGTTTGTGACTTGGGGTGACGAGCTGCTGCTTTGAGCCAGTTCTGTGAGTGGGAAAGCAGGGAAGTGTTACTATTCAAAAGTCACCCTGACGATGTTTGCCCTAAAATCGCTGTCTCCTGCTGTGTCTACTCTGCCTCGGAAGGTACTATCACACGGCATTTAAGATGGCTTCTGAGAGCCTCGAAGATCTGAGAGTCTCAGAGATCTGATTCAGAACTCGCTCTGCCACTTACAAGCCCTAGGCAAATTACATAACTTGTCTCAGCCTCAGTGTCTCGTCAGTAAATGAAAATAACAATGGCACACGCCTATAGGGTTGTTTTGGGAATTGAATGAGATCATGGATATCAGGTGCTTTGCACAATGCCTGGCACAGGGCAGGTGTGTTTGAGATGGCAGCTTTTATTAGGTTACAGGCACCTCTGACTTTGCTTCTAGTCTTGGCAGTGAGTTGCCCCGCGGGCTGTCCCATAAGGACAGGATGCGGGGCGGACTCTGGGCGTCCTTCCCTGAGTGTGTCGATGAGGGAGAGAGCACCTTTGCCTGGATTTCTTCCCTGGGTAGAGGTGACCTCTCAGCCTGCAGCCCCCCGGGGGTGAGCCTTTGCTCTACAACAACAGCCATGATGGATTGTGCCGTGTGTTAGCGCCAAGACACAAGCAATAGCATTGCCCGAAAACCAACTTAAGCCTGGCCTGATTTAGTACAGAGAAAATGACAGCTGCTGTGCTCGGCTGGCTTCCACCCAGCAGAAGGCTATTTTTTGCAAATAAAATGGTAAGTCGCTAATCAGAAAGATAAATTAAGAAGCATTAAGATAATGATGGTCTAATCACCGTCCACACAGAGAATTGCTAGAGTGAATATCCAGGCTACCGAGTGCTTGAGCACATTTGGTGATTATTTGTATTATGAAGGGGATGATGGATTCCAGGCCTGGAATCAATCTAGCTCAGGAAGCCCACAAGACCAGTTTCCTTGGGGAGAGGACACTAGGGACTTCTGGAGGTCGTCTGATCCTCTTTCCGCCCCCACCCCCAGGTCTGAGCAGCCTCCCCAAACCCATTCTTCATTTATGGCTGTTTCACTTGCCGAGGTCCTTCAGCTTCCATGAAGGCACTCCTTGGTCCAGCTTTTCAGGGCTGGGACTCTCCTGCTTTCCCAGGCTAGTATTTCCCAGGCAGAAATGCCCCACAGAATATCCAGAGTCTGGAGCGATTCAGATCATAGAGAGTGTTGCTCCCCTCATTCTTCAGCTGGGGACCCCAAGGCCAAGGGAAGGTGATTTGCTCAATTTCTCAGAGGTAAAGCCAAAGCTAGAACTCACCTTGTGCTAAAACAAGAAGTTTTGAAAACCTATCCCAGATCCCCCGGGGATAAGAACACTGAGTGGTGTTGAGAAATGCAACCGTATAAACAAAGAAGGCCCAGTTCATAGTCTCCACCGTTAGGCTGAGGACTTTAGACGTATCTAGTACAGGGCGATGAGTCCCTGAACTTGTCGCAAGCTTCAGTGTAGCCTCACCCGAGCCTCGTCTATAAAGTGGGGATAATATAAGACCTAACTTACAGGTTTGCCATGAGGCTTACATGAAAGGTTGCAGTTAAAATGCTATGCTTGATGTCATTATCACCATGAGTAAATGCAGCGGTAGCTAGTTTCTAGATATTGTTGTGCTCGGTAGCTTGTACCAGTTAGCAAAAGCCGTTTGTTAAATTTTCAGGGATTTTTCAAGCCACTGGCAAAACACAGCCATGATTAAAATTAAATTATGTAAACTTAAGCTTAATAAATTATATTTTGAAGGAAAGGTATGGGGAGTTCTTGTTTAAGGGGGGGGCAGAGTTTTTGTTTGGGATGATAAAAAACATTCTGGAAATTAATAGTGCTGATGTTTATACAATGTGTGAATGTACTTAATACCAGTGAATGGTACACTTAAAAGTTTTCTTTTTTAGGGGCACCTGGGTGGCTCAGCTGGTTAAGCATCCGACTTCAGCTCAGGTCATGATCTCACAGTTTGTGAGTTTGAGCCCCACATCAGACAACTCAGAGGCTGAAGCCTGCTTCGGATTCTGTGTCTCCCTCTCTCTCTGCCCCTCTCCTGCTCATGCTCTGTCTCTCTCTCTCAAAAATAAATGAACATTAAAAAATTTTTTTAAGTTTTTTAAAATTGAGGTATAATTCACATAAAACATTGTATTAGTTCCAGGTACAACATAATGATTCGATATTTGTATATATTTCAAAATGATCCCCACAATAGGTATAGTTAACAAATTTTTTCTTGTTTTGAGAATTTTTAAGATTTCTTCTTAGCAACTTTCAAATATGCAGTACAGTATTATTAACTGTAGTTACCATGTTGTGCAGTACATCCGCTAAAAATGTTTAAAGTTGTAGATTTTGTGATGTGTATTACCCTGATGTTAAAGCAAAGACCAAGGTAACAAATACCCAAAACGTCTGAGTTCCTAAGCATTTTACTACATTTTACTGTTATCCATGCCCTTGAGGTTATTCCTGCCTGTTGTAGCTGCGCAGTGGAAATACCGTGTAATGGCTACTCGGCCTCTCTTCCCTCGTTGTAGCTTGGCCTTGGCCATGGTGGCCGTATTATTCCAGATAGCAGATTGTTAAACATTTACCAGCACACCACTGGTTCTGGATGTGCCACGAATGAGGGACAGGGCATGGGGTCTTGTGAGGATTAGCGGGGGACCACAAGACAAGCCCCCAGCTCAGGGCTGGCCACGGAGTGCACACTCCGTTACTTCTGGATGTAACTGGGGAGACGTGGGACAGAGCAGTGGTGAAGAACAGAACTGCAAGCTGGGCACCTGGGCTCACAGGTGGGTTAAAAAAAAATGCAGAATTGATGCCCCAAAGAAATGTTAGTGCTTCACAGATTTCAATTCCTGCAGATGTGCTTGTCATTTGAGTTTTTAAGAATGAAGTGGTATCTTAAAGGGGGCAGGGAGCTGCCACTGAAAAGGCCTGTGGTAAATAATTTTGCACTGGAAGGAATCCTTTTGAAACATAAAGAATTTCTTCCCCCTACACTGAAATAAATTTTGTGTCAAATGTATTTTTACTCAATTTCTTTAAAGTCAGGTTAACTAGACTTCATGAAAGTATTGTGTCTAATGTCCTGGTGGGCACTGACCTACTGTGTGGGTCTGGTTACCAGCAGAGGAGGTTCTAGGAGCCCCCTCCCACCCCTGGGCCTGGCTGGTGTCAATCTGCCTGGGGCCCTGCTGGGCCTCACAGCAGCGCACCAGGCCAGGGCAGGACTGCTTCCCACCCCCCACCNCTTGTGAATCTAGCCCCGGGTTCCCTCCGGGAGGGACATCTACAAGCGTGGCTCTTGGCCCATTCCCATCCCAAGGGCTGGCGCTGCTCTTTGGCCAGAAGCTCCCAGGGCTGACTTGGCCAGAATGTGCGGGAAGGGATAGCACATGTCAGACAGAGCATGGCCTGTAGGTTCTTGTCCTTTCCTGAGACGGAGGGTGTTACGGATGCTTTCATCTTGGAAAGTGTGTGCTGCACATGGAGACTCCCCACCCCCAGCTCCCTTGAGCAAGCAGCTCCGAGCTCCCTGTTGCCTGAGACCTTGCCAGCCGGGGAGACCCTCTTTATCTCTGACCTTTCTGCCCCTCAAACTGTCACTATTAATAATCTCACCACGTTAATCCTCACTGTCGCCCTATGAGGCACGTATTTTATTGTCCCGTGTTGTAGCTGAGGAAACTGAGGCACAAAGAGGCTTGCTAGCTTGCTCGAGGTCTTACAGCTAGTGAGTGGCAGTATCGGGATGCCGCACTGACCCCAGAGCCGTCTGACCCCAGAGCCCAGGCCAAACCAGAACGCTGTGCCATTTAGGGAGCAGCCAGAGGGAGAAGGAGAAGCAGATCCCTCCGGGGAGAATTCAGGTGGAGACTCAGCCCAGGCACTCCCTATGCAGGCAACCCACCCCCCCCCAAGTCCACCCACCCCACTTAGCCGCCCTGGGACTGGTGGGGGCGGCTCGCAGCAAGACGAACTCTTCCCCCAGCCCTCCCCCTCACACGGCTGCAGCCCGGGGAAGGGTGTGTGAGCAGCCTAGTGCCCCGGGGTCCTTACAGAAACAGAGCCTGACTCTCCAGCCCTGTTGGCAAGGCGGGAGGGTCCTCAGGGCCCCAGCAGATGGGGTAGTCACTCCCTCTGCACTGTCTCCAAAGCCTAGGAATCTACAGGCAGACAGCAACATGTGGCTTTAGGCTAGTTCCCAGCGGCCGAGTGGGTGGGGGAGGAACGGGGCTGGAAATTCCTGAAGTCTCCGTCTTCTGGGGGAACAAATGAATCTTCTTCCTCCCGGGTCTCCCCCGGCAGCTGCTGAGAGCTGCAGAATTTATCGAAGCCCTTCACGCTTTGTGACAGACTGCTAATGAAAGGGAGGCCAATCTTCTACATCTGCCTTCTTTGGTTTCTAATTTGCCCGGGATTCTACCCCCAAGAGGGGGCAAGTGACTTGGAAGCCAGGAGGGCCCCACAGAGCCCTGCAGCCTGTCAGCAGGGCTTGGCTTGAAAGGCCCCTGCCGAGGGCCACCCAGGGGGCTGCTCCCAGCTCCAAGTACCTGCCAGGGATGTGAAACATGCCCTGGGATTAATGGGAACCAGATGGGCAGGACAGCCCCTCCACCTGGCCTCCGCCACAGAAATGCTCACATTTCTGGCGTTGTGGTGAAGCTTTTCTTAGGATTTCTCTAATACTGTGAGGTTTTTTGTTTTGTTTTGTTTTTTTTGCTCCAGGCCGGCTGCCCAGGAACAGAAGCCACAGTTCCTGGTGCCTTCTATCCAAATGGAAAGATGAGGGAGCTGGGGGGCGGGGGCGGTACCCTTAAGGTCCTCCGGTGCAATGATCTCAACCCAGGCTGCTCATTAGAATCACTTGGGGGGCTTTTTAAAACTACCTGGGCCTCAGCCCCTACCCCAGGCCACTACATAAAAACCGCTCAGGAAGGAATTCAGGTGTTGTTTGATTTTAAAAGCTGCCCAGATGTTCTCATGCACTGCCCAGGCTGGGAACCACAGAACTCCTCCTTCAGAGAGAGGAGGAGAGCGCAGCCCCAGTTAAGGAAGTGACAAGCCCAAGGTCACACAGTCAGGACAGGTCACTCTGCCTCCAACTCCCAGCTGAGAGTTTGTTCTCCCAGGCCTCTTCCGTGTCCCCATGACCCATCAGCCCACGGAGTTTCTGTTGAGAATCGTGGTCTCCTTTTTTCTCCTGCTTTGCCAATTTCTATCCCTTCCATCCTCCATCCTGCAGACCCCAGATAAATGCATCTCCTGTGAAAGGCTCAGCCTGACCCCCTGGCTCCTCTGATTTGGCATGACATGGGCCATACAGGGCCTTGTGACTCAAAGTGTGGTCTGAGGACCAGTAGCGTCAGCAGCATCTAGAAGATTGTTAGAAACGCCTCAGCGTGGGGGCACCTGGGTGGCTCAGTCGGTTGAGCATCCGACTTCAGCTCTGATCATGATCTCACCATGTGTGAGTTCAAGCTCCACGTCGGGCTCTGTGCTGACAGCACAGAGCCTGGAGCCTGCCTCGGATTCTGTGTCTCCCTCTCTCTGCCCCTCCCCCGCTCGCATTGTCTCTCTCTGTCTCTCAAAAATGAATAAATGTTAAAAATAAAAAAAAAGAAATGCAGCATGTCTCAGCTCCCGACCCAGACCTGCTGACTCCAAATTTCAGCAAGATCCTCAGACTTAATATTCATAAGCACACCAAAGGTGGGGAAGCACTCCTAACTGTTGTTTGACACAGCCTCTCTCTCAGATCCCTATCGCCTTCTTCTTGAGAAAGGGGACCATGTCTTATGTCTTGCATGGAGCACGTAACAACATAGCACAACACTAGGTAGACAGTAGGTGTTCTTAAATTTTTTGTTGACCAGAAACTCACTCTCCCCACAGTTTGGTGTGTGGACATCCCAGAAGGGTGGACACAGAGTCAGGGAATGCTCAGTTCTTCAGGCTAAGTCCATCGCAGGTCAGCAGGGGCCCTTCTGACCAAGGGAAGGCATCTGGGTCGGGGACTCCCACAGTGCAGGGACTCTAGAAACAAGGAAGGAAGTGAGCATCTTCTCATCTCTGGCTCTGTGCCACTCCCCTCCTCAGGGAATGACCAGGGCATATCTGGGCAGAGAATACAACTTCGTCCTCCAGCATTCTTTTCTCCAAAATGGGAATGATAGCATCTACTCCACAGCCCTTCTCTGGGGTCACCTCAAATTCGGCACACCCAATTTTTAAAAAAATTTTTAATGTTTATTTATTTTTCAGAGACAGAACATGAATGGGGGAGGGGCAGAGAGCAAGAGAGCACAGAAAACGAAGCAGGCTCCAGGCTCTGAGCTGTCAGCACACAGCCCGATGCCAGGCTCAAACCCACAAACCGTGATATCATGACCTGAGCCAAAGTCGGATGCTTAACCCACTGAGCCACCCAGGCGCCCCTGGCACACCCAAATTTGAATGAGGATCAAGTAAGATAATGGATGTGACCATGCTTTGATACCTCCAGTCCCATTTACTCATGAGGCCAGTTTCTTATTCTTCCCATTCCCATTTTCTGGATGCGCAAGCTGAGAGAGCTCATTTTCAGCCCCATGCTTACAGGTTCCGGGTCAGATTTAAGCAGAAATAGCCCCTGGTGTTGCAGTTGGAGGCCCCATGGAGGGGAGGGGGGGCTCATAAAGGAGCAGAACAAAGTACCTGGGCCAGAGCATGGAGTTAGCCCACCCTGGTCCTAATGGGAGAGGAGATGAAAGTAGGATGGGAGCCTGGATCCTTAAAATCACTTTTTACAAAAGATTGCTGCTCACCACTAGCATGTCACCCGGTGCTCATTAAATGTGTAAGCACCTTCACCGGAGGCCTGTGCCGTCTGGATGCTTTATCCTTTGCCCAATAACCGTTAATCAGCCCGCAGCAGAAGCACAAGCCCTGTGAGGGCTGGGTCTTGCCTGGCAACCACAATCTGTTCCTATTTCATCTAAAAAATAAAATGGATAGGATGTTGTGTTTCTCCTCCACCCCCAGCATGAAAGAGTGAAGGATCAGAGCTCTCTCCCAACTCCTCTCCCCCCAACCCCTTGATAAAAAATTAACCAGCTGTGCAGAGTGAATGAATCCCTAAAGGGGAACGAGGTCTCTGATGTGAGCTGGGCTGGGTTCCGGGAGCTCCAAAAATCCTCCTGGTCGTTAATCCTCCAGCCCCTGGATCCTTGGAGCATTCCGACAGGTGTGTGTGCCGCATGCTAATTGGCCACTCCTCCCACACCCAGCTGTGCCCAGCAATTGGTGGAACCTGGGAAGGCTTTGATGTGATGTGAGTCCCTGTGTGCTTCCGGGGAAATGGAGGAGCTTGAAGCATACTTCTTGTTTACCTGGGTCTCTATCTACTCTTCTGCGGGCTTCCTGGTGACAGAGGCAGAGTCTTAACTTGAATCTGAACCCCAGTACCTAATAGGATTGGACACACAGCAGTGATTGGAATGAATGAATGCATGAGTAAGTGAGTGCGTGAGGGAGTGAGGGCTTGACCATAAGCCAAGAGTCTACTCCACAAGCTCACTCGGCCCTTGCGATGCCATTCATCCATTCACTCATTCATTCAATCGGTCAATAAACATTTATGAAGCAGCAAGGTTATAAAGAGCACGTAGTTCATTCAATTACATTCATTCATTCATTCATTCATTCATTTGCTAAACACTTGTCCTGAGGATACACACATAGCATGCTCATTCTCTGCTCTCAAGATGCTAACCTTACAGTGAGGGAAACAGATGGTAAGCTGCAAACAGCAAGTGTGTGAGAACAGTCTTGAGAGTGAATTCCTGAGGGAGCCCAGAGGAGGGCGCCTAATTCCACCAAGGGCAGGGGGGCTTCTGTGGGGGCAAGGGGGTGGGTAGGTGATGCCTGAGCACCTAGAAGGGCCAACAGGAGTTACCCAGAGGCAGCTGGTGGGAGAAGGGAGTTTCTGGTGGAGGGAGCTGAGCCAGACATAGGACTAAGCCCAGCACCAGTTTCACAACAGTGGGCAGAGCTATAGCATTAAGGGGTCTCTTCCTGCTCCACCCCAGACAACCCCATTTTGTCCAGACCTGGCTCTGGCAGGGTGGTGCAGCAGAAAGAACAAGGGACAGGAGACTTAGATGAGGTGTTATCAGCTCTCTGGCCTTTACTTTATCAAATGTAAAGGTGGGGGGGAGTGGGTGCTAGAATTCCCTGCCCCTGACACCGTGGGTTCACAGTGGGCTCTCTTCCAGGCCCTGGCTGGGCACACCGGGGAGCAGCTTGGAGCACAGGCCGACTGGACCCCACGTTGCTACCCCTTAGCTCTGGCTCCTCCTCCTTCCTTCCACTCCAGGATGCGTCAGCCGTGCTGCAGTGTGTCAGGTGGTCTCCCAGGACCAACATATCCAGAGCCCCACCTCCTAGAGCAGGGACTGAGTCATCCTTTCCAGTCCTAGGCTAGCCCCTGTGGGAAACAGTATGGTGGCCCTCAAAAAGCTAAACATGGAGTTATCGCGTGGCCCGGCAATTACACCCCAAAGAATTGAATACAGAGACTCTAAAATACATTTGTAGGAGTGCCTGGGTGGCTCAGTCGATTAAGTGGCTGACTTCTGCTCAGGTCATGATCTCACAGCTCATGAGTTCAAGCCCCACATTAAGCCCTTTGCTGACAGCTCAGAGCCTGGAGCCTGATTCCCTCTCTCTCTGCCTCTCCCCAACTCACGCTCTATTTCCATCTCTCTCAAAAATAAATAAACACTAAAAAAATTTTAATATGTTTGTATAATATGCACATAATCACAGAAGCCAAAAGGTGAAAACAGCCAGGGTCCATCCACAGATGAATAAATAAACAAGATGTGGCATATCCATACCGCGGAATAGTATCCAGCCATAAAAAGGAGGTTCTAATGCGTACTACATCATGGATGAACCTTGAAAACATTATGCTAAGTGACAGAAGCTAGACACAAAAGGCCAGATATTGTATGATTTCACTTATATGAAGTACCTGGAATAGGCAAGTTCATAAAGACAGAAAGCAGATCAGAAGTTACCAGGGGTGGGGAGTTTCTGTTCGGGGTGAGATGGAAACATTGGGGAAACATAGCAGTGATGGGTGCACAAAAGTATGCGTGTAATTAATGCCACCTAATTGTACACTTAAAATGGATAAAATCGCATATTTTATGTGACAATACGTGACCAAAATTTAAAAAAAAAAAAGAATCCTAGGTTAGCTTTTGTGGAAGACCAACCAATCAATACCTGATCTGATAGACCCTCTGCAGCCACCTCCCCACAGGCTATTATCCCCCATAGGATTTCTCCCAGCATCAAGTTCTGCCAGACTAGCGTGTTTCATTTTTGTTTTTATTTCCTGCATCTGCATCTGCTGCCACCAGAATCTATTATTGCTCTCTGGGGCTCGTGCCCCTGACAGCGATTATTTGTACATGTAAATCAGAGAGCCTGGGACAAAGCTTTAATGACAGTCTCTTCGGTGGTGGTGGTGGTGGCAGCCACGAGATGAGTGAGGGCCAGCCCCCGCNTATTTCAGTGTTAAAGAGCTCTTACTCTTCCTGATGGTGATGCTGATTCTGGGGTCACTGCTGCCAAGTCCTCTGAAGGCAGGATTCATGTTTGAATCCCCGGCTCCTCCTACGAGGCTGGGCACATAGGGGGCACTCACCTGAGGACTGTTGGCACTCAGCAGGTCTCCCCTCGTCCAGGAGGTCAGCAACAGCAAGCCCTTCCTGTCTCTCATCCCTTTGCTCCCAGCAACATCACGGTCCCAGAGAGCAGGCTGGGGTTCTCTCAGACCTAAATCCGACTTACCATTGTACTTGACAAGTGCGTGCCCTGGAAAAGAGGAAACACATCACTTCAAGACCGGGGACATTTATCCATGCTCGATGTGTATGTGACATGTGGAAGTGGGGCAAGAGGTCTGCTGGAACAAGCACCCAGCTTGTGTTGGGGGGAGGGGGGGCAGTCACTATGGACCATGTAGGCTTATGTATAGGGCAATACCAGGGAAAAAACAAGATGCAGACCAGCATCTTGCTCGCTGCCCTTTGTGTCAGAAACATTTCTGTCTGTGTGCGCAGTGTCTCCTGGGAGGTAGGCACAAACACTCTAATAGTGATTGCCCCTGGCGGGGGGAGTGGAGGAATGGGAGTTCAGGGTCAGAAGTGGGAGAAATAGCTCTTCTTTCTTTCTTTTCCTTCCTTCCTTCCTTCCTTCCTTTCTTTTTTTGAGAGAGAGAGAAAATGAGAATGAGAGGGGGAGGTGGAGAGGAGAGACTGAGACAGAGAGAGAAAGAGAGAATCTTAAGCAGTCTCTATGCCCAGTGTAGAGCCTGACATAGGGCTCCNTCTTACCTTCTTTGCCATTTGCTTTTAATTGCCTAATCACAAAACAAATTTTACTTTTTTTTTAGGCCAGCACCATGTGTTGGAAATGAGCAGGTGCCTGACTAATGGGGCAAGTGAGGGAAATGTAGCTCCCTCTCCCTTTGCTCTCTCCAGTGAGTGAGTGTCTTCCAGGGGAAGGGGGGAGCTGTGAAGGGGGGTTCTGTCCCTAGGGAACTCACTCAAGTATTAGGTGTTACTTGAATTTCTTTCTCGAGAAGAGATCTTCCTTTCTCAATAGTTCATTTCCTCGTTCTTTGGCCCCATGGACAAACATCTCTGGTCTTGTATCTGAAAGACTCCCCCGTTTAAAAAAAATTTGTAAACATTTATTTTTGAGACAAAGACAGAGTGTGAGCAGGGGAGGGGCAGAAAGAGAGGGAGACAGAATCTGAAGCAGTCTCCAGGTTCTGAGCTGTCAGCACAGAGCCTACGCCGGGCTCGAACCCACAAATAGTGAGATCATGACCTGAGCTGAAGTCGAATGCCCAACTGACTGAGCCACCCAGGTGCCCCAAGAGCCCCCCTTTCACTCTCAGGCCTTTTGTAAACCTTTGTAAACTTTGGGAAGAATCAGCCTGCATCAGTGACCAGCCTCATGTGAATTTAGTTGTTAGTGGGGTAGTTATAACACATACTGCACACAACACACAACACACAATACACACCTACCCCCCCCACTCACATACCACACACACAGACTGCACACACATATGCACATACCACACACACACACACACACACCCCATATACACATATACCTCTCTCACCACACACACACATACCACACACACACACTCTATCCCTGGGGAAATACAATATCTTCTCCCTCTTACCTCTTATTCAAATATCTTCAAATGGCTATGGATATTACCTTTAATCTCATTTCCTCAGACAGTGATGGAAGGAAAAAAAAATCAGAATGTTACAGAATATTTTGAGCCGTGGAAAACTGTGTGTCAAGGAAGGAAGTCGTCTCCCAAGCTGAACTCCGTAGCTCCCTGCCACTAATGTTGTAATAATATTTTTCTTAAATGACAACGCTTCCTAACATTACTATCCTACTTAACTTGTAATTTCAGACAATAATTTCCAAGTTAACTAGAGGAAATTAACACAATGAACTAAAATACAAATGGTCCTTGCTTGAAGTTGTTTTGAATGTTTCTGTTAAGGAACTAGTTGTTATCGTGTTTTCATTTCCGAAAGTATTTGTGGACTATCTCATTCGGGGCCTAACAGAACATGTGGGAAACCCAGGGTCTGAGACAGGGCCCTGCTTTTATGGAGCTTGAGATCACAGTGGGCAACTTTCTCGAGCTCCGGAAAAGAACTGACTTAGGCACAAAGAGAAAGAAATCTGTGCCAAATGGAGAAGGTGGGAGAATTGGGATCAGAGGAGAAAGAGACCCAGAGCTGGGCCATAAAGAAAATAAGGAGGGGGCGCAGGCGGGGCGTGCCAGGGTGGCTCAGTCCGACCTCAGCTCAGGTCATGATCTCACAGTTTGTGAGTTTGAGACACGCATCTGGCTTGCTGTTGTCAGCTCAGAGCCTACTTTAGATCGTCTCTGCCCCCGTCCCTCCCCTTTCCCCCCCATTAAAAATAAATAAAACATTTTAAAAATTAAAAAAGAAGAGAATACATGGAGGTGGGGTCAGAGGAAAGGGTGGGATGAGGAGGCCAAGTGGAGGGCATGATGAGTGAGCGGAAAAACAGAAGCCGTCTCTCCAGAGTGGAAAGGCTAACGTGTGTGTAGGACACGGTGTGGTATGATGGAAAGGGTGGGGGCTATGCAGTAGAAATGGCCTGAGTATCAGTCTTGGGTCTGCCACTCACTACTGGTTCTGGGACTTCCAGGGTGTCGCTCTCAGCGAGAGTCCATTTCTTCATCTGCAAAACGAATACGGCACCACCCACCTGGCAAAGACTAAGTGAGATCATGAACAGCACTGCTAGAGACGCAGCTGTCTCCAGCTTCCCCGTCTCCGCCGGCCCCAGGTAGTCCTGAGGCCCAGTAAGAGCTGTAAGTGAGCCGTGACATGGAGAAGTAAAACGCCAGGCTGAGGAATAGGAGCTCTGTCTCACTAGCAATGAGAACCTAATTGGACTTTTCAAACCCGGAAGTGGAATAGTAAAGAGTGTGCTGTAGTGAGGAGTTGGCCATGGCCTAAGGGGCGACTGGCCGCGCAGGGAAGCGGGAAGCAGGGCCACAGAGTTGCAGATGTTGGGTCAGGAGACCACTTACAACCCCCCTCTTCCTCTGAGCCCACCTCCCTAGAGGCTGTCCTAGAAAGGAGGGCCAGGGCTGGATGACTTCATGGATGAAAGGGCGGCGAACAAGCTGAAGATGAATCTGAGGCTTGGAACCGGAGGGTCAGCACAGCCATGACGCCGCTGACAGAAAGCGGCAAGACGGCATGAAAACCTGGACGGGGGGAGGTCCTGAGTGCAGCTTGTGCCCACGGTGAAAACTAGACATCTAACATAAGTGTGCAGTGAGAGGGAAGTCCTTGGACGAGTGGTCGGCCCTAGAGATAAAGATCTGAAACTCATGCACTCTTGCAGATCAAATCCTCGAGTGGGCACGATGTGTGCACAAGTGTGTGTATGTATGTGCACAGGTGTGTGCATGTATGTGTGCACAGGTGTGTGCACATATGTGTGCGTGCATGCATGTGCTCGGTGTTTGCATGTGTGCGCATGCATGTGCATAGGTGGGTGCGTGTGTGTGCATACATGTGCACAGGTATGTGCATGTGTGTGTGCATGCATGTGCGTGCACACACCACTCTCAGAACTGGAGAGCACTGCAAGGGCCTGGGTCGCCTTTGGTAGGTGCGTGGGTTTGCAGGAGGAGCTCCCAGTGAGCTGGAGCAGTTGGGCAGGAGGGCAGCACAAGGAAGCTATAGCTGTAGGAGGGTTCTCACAGAGTCAGGTCTATCCTAGGGTCAGATGTCACAATGGGTTAAAAGGAAACAAGGTCTGAGACAAGGTCACTGGATTTGGCGAGAAGGTAGCTTTCATAAAGGGCAGTTTTGGAGCCTGAGCCAACACAAGTGATCCCCTTCCTGACCAGCCATAACCTTTCTTGTCTGTATCATTTTGGCATTTGGCTGCTATCGGGTTTATTTTTTCACAGATTGCTACTTCCTAGTCTTCCGTCACGTGCACCATGAGTAATTCTCCCCCTGCCCGGTGTGTGTATAAGCATTCTGAGAATGTCTTTTTGTTCTCCTCACCTCTGCACTACCTGGCACAAGGGAGATAGCCTTCTCCATCTCAGTAGAGGACACATCCAGGTTTCCAGGTGCTCGGGTCAGATGCCCTGGGGTCGTTCTGGCCTCTCTCTTTTTCTCACACTCTGCAGCAATGAATTCAGATGTCTCGGCAGACCAAAGTCCTCACCTCTGTTCCCGCTCTGGTCCCAGCCTTCATGGTCCCTGGCCTGGAGTATTGCTATTGGCCCCCAACCTGTCATCCTTCGTCACCCTTTTCAGCCTGTTCTCAAGCCCCGTGGCCAGCCAGGGTCTCCATCTAAAATGATAAGCAGATCACGCCACTCTTCTGCTCAAAAGCCTCCGATGGCTTCCTGTTTGATTCAGTGTGAACATTCTGTCTTCCCGTGGCCCTACCCGATCCGAGTCCTTGCCGGTGGTGCCGCATCTCCTGGCTGGCCCTGCTCCAGCCACGCCGGCCTCCTCGCTGCTCCTCCAGCCCTGAACTCGAGCTCCCCTCCTGCCCTGAACACGCTTTGGTGGCTTTAAGTCTCTGCTCAGTTGTCATCTCATCAATGTGGATTCCTGATCCCCACCCCCCCACCTTGACTCCTGGGACTCCCTCTCCTTCTTCTGACGTATTCTTCTCCATGGCCCTCATCTCCTCCATCTGGCTTACTCTGCGTCTGCTTGTTTATTTATTTTCAATCTCACGCAGTTAGAAGGGCAGCCTGTGAAGACAGGGAGTTTGTTTTGTTTCTTGCTTTGAACTCAGTACCTAGAACAGTGCCTGGCACATAGAAGGTGATTAATAAATCTGAGTTGAATGAAAGGGAAGGGAAACTGACATTTACAGGGTGCATACTATGTGATAAGTTATATTTGAGCAATTTTACTTATATTATTTATTCCTCACAACAATCCTCGGAGTACTATTATTTTCATTATATAGATGAGTGCAGATATAAATCAATACTTGTTATTCAAACCAAGGATTCAGAACAGAGACAGAGAGCAGGGAGTGAATAGATCATCTGACTTCAATTTGCTCTCCTTCATTCATCTGTAAAATACTTAGTAAGCACCTGAGTATGTCAGGCCCTCTGCTAGTTTCTAGGGACCTAAAACAAATAATAGAAAACTATACGTGATCTCCAGGCTAGCGGTGGAAACAGCCATTTAAGCAAAACCTTAGAGCAATGCAATAAGTTAAGAGGGATAGGAACTCATCATTCAGAAAGTGCTTAATTCTGGAGAAGTCAGAGAAGGATTTCTGGAGGAGGTGACATTTGAAGTGAGTCTGTGCAAACGAGTGCTATGCATTCACGAGAACTGGCTGTTCCTGGAGGGATGAAGACCACGCTTCTGAGCCTGGCATGCGGGGCCCGCTGCAACCCAGCCTCTGTCCTCCTCACCAGCTCGTCTCCTGCCACTCCTTCATCAAATACACAGACTTGTCATTTCCTGCCTCACGGTGCTATTTCCTACCCTTACAAATGCTATTTCCTCTGTCTGGAGTGCCCTCCTCTTCTGTTTGTTTGTTTGTTTGGGCCTGGCCCTTCCTTGAGCCCATAGTAACCTCCCCATAGACTAACTGTTTGTCATATCTCCATAACTCCCTCCAAGTCATAACCCCTCTGAGGACAAATGGTCTTTTTTAATTAAATTAAATTGAATTTATATTTATTTATTTATTTATTAGAGAGAGAGTGCACGAGTGAGCACTGGTCAGAGAGAGAGAGAGAATCCACTAAGATACAGAGAAAGAGGAAGAGAGAGAGGGAGAAAGAATGTGGAGCCCAGAGTGGGGCTCGAGCTCACCCGATGCGGAGTTCAAGCTCACGGACCGCGAGATCATGACCTGAGCTGAAGTCGGACGCTTAACCGACTGAGCCACCCGTGCGCCCCCAGGACAGATGGTCTGAAACACTTTTGTTCTTGCTGCTGTGTGACATCATGACCCTGTGACAGGGTTGGACCCTCAGCATGTTGGACCAAGCTGAGGTGACGCTGGAGGGGAGGAGAGTGCTTTTAAGGTTTGGGGAGACCCACGCAGAGTGAGGGCAGCCAAGGAGTGGCTGTTGAGCAGGCCTGATTGAACCAGCTCGAGAGGGTAGGGGTCCCTCAGAAGGTGGCATCGAGGACACAGAGCAGCTCCTGCGCTGTGGATGTGTGAGACTGGGCTGACGAAAGGCCTTGCACAGGGCACCCTTACAGCTAGGCATGGAAAGTCTAGAAAGGTCAGGCCTCCTGCTGAGGGACATACTCTCCTCCCAGGTGAGAGACTGATGGCTCTCCTTCCCCATGAAAGGCTGATGCTCGTCACCCCTCGGCTGACTGTCTCCAGGATGGAGGGTCACCTCCTCTGCTTCTAGCCTGTACTCTCCTCAGGGGAGGGAGAGGGAGAAGGCTTGCAACGGTGCTCTGGGGCCCTCATGTGCAGGGCAGGGTAAGGGGACAAGAGGCAGGTCAAAAGGGGTGGCTCCTGTCCTCATTTTGGAATGGAAACTCTGCTTTGGAAGGAACAGGGTAGCCAAGACCAGAGCTGGAGAACTCTCCATTCCCACCACAGTTAGCCCTCTCTGGGCCGCTCCCTATCAGACAACTACTACTACTACTAACAACGGCAGGCAGTTTTTAAATACCATGTGCTAGGCCCTGTGCTAAACACTTTGCACGTATTCTTCTTTTTCTTTAAATGTCTTTATTTTGAGAGACAGAGACAGAGAGCGAGCAGGAGAGAGGCAGAGAGAGAGGGAGACACAGAATCTGAAGCAGGCTCCAGGCTCTGAGCTGTCAGCACAGAGCGCGACTCAGGGCGTGAACTCACAAACTGCGAGATCATGACCTGAGCTGAAGTCAGATGCTTAACTGACTGAGCCACCCAGGTGCCCCTCAAGCCCACATTCTTGATCGCTATGATGTGAGAAGGAGGGAATGGCATGTTAATGTAACAGAGTTATCTCCCGGTGCTCAGTGTGGTTTAGGGTGGTTGGGGTGCAGGTGAGTGAGAGAGAGAGGGAAAGAGAGAGAGAGAGAGAGAAAGAGAGAGAGAGTGTGTGTGTGTGTGTCTGTGTATAAGAGGGAGAGAGATGGAGGGGGCTGGGCACAGGAGAGGGGTGGCTGGGGGAGTTGTAGGTGCCTGCTGATGCCACATGTTGTTCATCCTAACAGAACCTTGCCCAGGTCCAAATAGGCAGAGCCTCATTTTTTGTCTCTATGGGGAAACCTGAAAGAAAAGCTTCCCCCACCCAGGAAAAGTGTCCTGGGACCTGAACACAGTGCCTGTCACATGGCAGGCATTTAAAGGTTGTTAGAGGGCCCAAAGGGTAGATGGACAAATAGATAGCTCTCTGGCCTTGGGTCAGAAGAAAAGTTTTGAAGCTCTACCAGATTGCAGTGTGTGGCCTTGGGCAGGTCTTGTCCTCTGGCTTGTCCCCAGCCCCCTTCTTGGGGAAATGAAGGTGCTGTTATTAGATGCAGATTTCAGCCCTGGGCTCAAATGTGCTGCTCAAGTCGAGAATCTGAGCTCAAACGCATCCGCGTGCTCCACTAAGCTCCAGGGCCCTCAGCTGGCTCTGGCTCAGGAAGCGGTTGTTTGGAGTCAGATCAGATGCAGCATCTATCACTGGGACTGTCTGAGAAAGGACCGTGGGCAGTGGAGGCAGAAGGGCAGAGAGAAAATGTCCCAGTCGTCCTGGATGCCTCAGGTGCAAGACCCACCAGTCCATATCCCCTGGGGAGAGGTGAGGCCAGGCTGCCCTCTGCCTTGGATTAATCAGACGTGAGGTCCTAAGCTCTCATTCCCAAAGACCTTTGAGTAGGGACAGGGCCTCTAAAGCAGGACCGACTTCTCTCGCATGCAAAAAGGAATGTGGCATCTGATTTCACTTCCCACAGCTGCCAGCATCAAGTCGATATTTTTTTTGCGGTACAGACAGAGTAAAGAGAAAAAAAGTGTTGAATTGTTTGGCATTATCAAGGATTTCAGCTCCCCAGGACTCCTGCATAAAGAGATGGAAATACAGCTGCCAGAGCCAAGAAACACAGAGAAATATATGAATTTATTACATATTATCTTTCCGCCTTCCAAACAGCCTTGGAAATGTCAAAAGATCATCTATTGTTTCATCGCTGATAAAAAAAACCATTTGGATTTGGTGGGCTCTGGGCTTGCGGTCAAGGCAGGCGGTGCGAGAGGGAGACAGAAGTGCTTTCCCAGGGCAAACCCTCAAGAGGCTCAGCCAGCTTCCCAGTTCTTCCTTTCTGGGTGTTAGTTTCATAAATGTATTCAGGCCAGGGCAAGCATGCAATTACCCATTTGCATGCTTGGGAATGTTTAAGTGCCTACTGTGTGGGGGGCTCTGTGTGCAATGCTGCTGGGGGTGCCGGGGCATTGCTAGCAAGCTCATTGCTACAAGGAACTCAGTGTCCGGCGCTGACTGTGTGCTATGTGTGGTCATGGCATCTCAGACACAGCTAACTCTGCCTGCCCGGGGAATCCAGAGCAGGAGGTGGCTATGCAGCCTGGAAGAGATCCAGGAAGGCTTCACAGAGGAGGTGACATCTGAGCTGGACCTTTCTAGTGGCAGAGGAGGCGAGCAAAGGCATCACAAGCAAAGAGAAGAAAGCATGGATGGCCTAGGCTGAAAGGCTGCATTCGGCCATCAGACCTAGAAATCAGGCCAGGAGAGACAGAGCAAACCTGAGCCAACTCTCTGGCCCTGAGCTGACCCAGACCCTGGCAAACCATTGAGTAACTGAGGCCATGTCTGATCAAAGATCTGTTTTTTACACTCTCCTCCAGTGCTGATATGGGTGTAATTTCCCGCCCGTGAAGCTCCCCCTGACCACCACCTCCCTCACCACCTCCAGCAAGCTGGCCTGTGCCCGAGGCTGGGCTTAAACCCCCTGGGGAGGAAGCTGGCCTCTGGCTCACCTCCCCAGCTGCCCTCCTTTGGCTGGAGAGGCTGACTGTTGAGGCAGTCTTGGCCACCCCATGTACTGGAGGGCAGGGCTTTGGGGCCAAGGGGGCTCGGTCAGGCCCTCCAGGGTCAAGGCTGTCTCTAAGTCAGGCCTGTTGCCAAGAGCCATGAGTCTTGTGTACAAACAGTGCCTGATAGGGAAGCAAGGCTTTACAGATGGGCCAGGAGCCCCTGTGACTTTTCCTCTTCTGGCTGAACACCCCCTAAAAAAGAGGCCCATGTCCCCTTCTCTGTGCTCTCTCCACCTCTTTTCCGGCAGGGTCTCAAAGTCAGGGAATGTCTGCTGTGAGAAACCCTGGAGGCAGCAGAAGCCTCCAGAACGTTGTGGTTGTGCAGCCTCAAGCCCAGCCCACCGATCCACAAACACTTCCCAGCCAGTCTGCTCTTCCTTTGGTTAAACTGAAACCTTCCGCTTGTGGCTCCGCCCTGGACAGGCAGATCTGTGAGGGCCTGCTCAGGGGTCAGGCCTCAGTGCACTCCAGCTTCTAGAAGAGACACAGGCCGAGCTGGCCCAAGCCGCTGGTTTCTTCAGCAGCCCTTCTAGTTTCTCTTACGCTGTGGAGACCCAGGCAGATTTCTTTCCCTGCAGATGGCTATTTTTCCGTATCTTCTAAAACCTTAACCCCCGCATGGGTAAGAGGGACCCCAAGCCCTGAAAAGAAGCATGACCCACCTCTCTTACTTTTGAAATCTACTTTTCAGTTTTCATAGCCTTTTCACACTTATTTGTCTTCTGACCCTCAAACCACCCTGGGGGTGAGCAGAGCGAGCATCGATTGTATCCCCCTCACTTTCAGAGGTGAGCGAATGGGGGTACAGATCCAGTGACGTGGCTGAGGTCATAGAGCCAATTTATGAACAAGCAGGTGCTGGCACCCCCGTCTCCACGCATCTGGTCACAGCCCCGGCCTCCCTGCCAGGTCTCCAGGTAGGCGCTGGGCAAAGGAAAGGGGGCAGGGGGCAGTGGGGAGACCTTCTCCAGCCCGGAGAGGCTCCTCGCCCCACCTCGGCCTCAGTGAATCAGGGAGGTGAGTGTCATGGCCTCTAAGATTTTTCCCAACCTCAACGCCCTCCTTCTTCAGAAAACTGCCCCCTCAGGCAGTTCTCCTTCTGCTTTGAGGAAATAGTCACAGAATTGGGGGACAAAGCAGAACCCCCCTTGCAGAACCTCGGAGAGGATTGAGCTTCCTTGTGGGAACAGGTACCAGGAGGCTGTCCTCCATGGCAGCAGAAGCCAGGTAGTTCATTGCCAAACCCTGTTCCCACCCTTCACCCACACTCCTCTTCTTCCCTGCTTCCCCAAGAGAGGTGTGCAAGGCCTATCTGAATGAGGCACTTAGTACAAGCCAATCGCAAAAGGCTTCTTAGAGAGTGCAGGGATGTCGCCGGGTTCTGGAAGAGCAAGGGACATGGTTGCAGGAGCCCCTGCCCACATACAGGGAGCGGGGCTTCAGCCGGGAGCTCCACGTCCTGATGGAGGCAGGAAATAGCTCTGGGCCTCCGCAGAGAAGGCTGCTCAGGTGGGGCCACTTTGAAATGGGCTCACTTGGGTAGAGACCAAGAAGAGCTGATATCCTGCACCGTAGCCCCAGCCCCAGAACCACGTCTCACCCAGCCCTGGCCCTGAAAGGAAGACTTTCCATTCCCCTTCCCTGGAAACCCTCCCCCCAGCTCCCCGCTTTACTTACGGGAAGCTGGGTGTTATCTTAAGGTCTGTAAACGGCCTGCCTGCTTTTCCAGCTGGAGCTGTTCATTCAGAACAATTAGCACGCAGTTTAGAGCTGGAATGGAACATATGGCGGGGGTCCCCAGGAGCGAGCGTGTGGCAGCCCAGGAAGGAGGGGAGTGGCCTGGGGACGGGCAGGAGGGGGTATTTGGAAAGGCAAGGGCTCCAAGCCTGCTGCCTGGTTCAGGTACACCTGCTCTTGGCATCCGAGGGAACAGGAGTGAGGGCTTGTGCAAATCCCTTTTGCATCATGGGCCGTGAATGCATTTGACGTTCCTTAAACTGGCATTTCGTGTCAAGAGATATAAAAGCCCGGTAAGCCTGGAGAATGTCCTTCTATGGAGAGCTTTAGAACACATACCCAGGGTCTGTGGTGGGGTGTGAGTGGGGATACTGAGGAACTAATATCTACCCCGGCATTCTTTGACATTCATTCATTCCCTAAGTATTGACTCAGGGCCTACTATGAGCCAGGCATTAGAGATACATCTGCGAAGAAGACAAAGCAAGATCCTTGCCCTCGTGAAGCTTTCATTCTAGTATGGAATGGTGAATGTAATATATAAGTCAAGCATAATACCTAAGGGAACTGCTGAGTGTTTCGAAGGCATGTTAACTTTGGCAACCTACAAGATAAGCCTTGTGGTTTCCTTTCCACATGCAAGGAAACAGAAACCTCAAGGGTTTGCAAAAAGCCTGTTCCCAGAGTTAGGAAGTGGCGAGGCACAGATTTAAACTCATTCAGCTCAGGGGCGCCTGGGAGGCTCAGCCAGTTAAGCATCTGACTTCGGCTCAGGCCATGATCTCACGGTTCGTGGGTTCAAGCCTCACATTGGGCTCTGTGCTGACAGCCAGCTCAGAGCCTGGAGCCTGCTTTGGATTCTGTATCTCCCTCTCTCTCTGTCTCTCTCTCTCACACACACAAATAAATAAAAACATTAAAAAAATTTTTTCTTAACTCATCCAGCCCAATGTCTGTGGCACACACCTTGCCTCAAAGATAGACAGGACACCCAAGGCCACCTTAACAACCTCCAGATGACCTGAGCAGGCCATAGAGTCAGACTCGCTGAGCAAGAAGACCTAGAAAGTCGCCACTCTGGCCTCAACCTTTACCGGAAGAAAAATGACCCCTGGAGATTTGGTGGCCTGCCTAAGATCACATGCTATCTCAGAGCTAGAACCTGGAGGGCCGGGCCTGTGGGCACTGGTTCTTTCGAGCACCATGCTCACCGGTCAGGTCTTTTCAGCAGGCCCACAAATGTGTTCTCAAAGAGAGCCAGCCTCCTGCCCACTCCCTGCACCCCTTCCTGCCTCAGAGACCGTACACCCCCCATGCCACCTGCACCACCTGTGCAGAGGGCCTCATGGTGCGGACTTGGAGTTTGGGGGGCAGGGGAGGGTGGCTAAGTCTTGGAGCCTCTCCGGGTGGTGATTTGACACTGCCAGAGAGGGGGCCCCCGAACAGCATCGCCACCCCACCCCCAGCCCATGTTTTAATGCGCTCAGAGGAATGGCTGTAAACAGGTGTTAGGTGTCCTGCAGGGTCAGGAGCTAAACAGCACTCTGTCTGGAAGAAAAATTGCAGTAAGAGCATCGGGGGCGACTGCAAAGGTAGAAAGGAGAGAAGAGAAGAGGCAAACTGACCGTAATGCAGTGGTTATGAGGCTTAAATTGGAGCCCAGGGCAGGCAAAGAACAGAGCCATAAATCCAGCCTCCTGAAAGAATATTCTGGAGGTAGGAGACACGGGCTCACTTAAAATATGTCTGAGATGAGAACCAAAGATCGTTATTTTTGAGTAAGGATATAAAATGCTAAACACTGCCTTTATTAGTCCTTTCTAAAAGCCAGGTGTAAAATACTGCCATTCCCAAGATTGTGTTTTTCCTTTTTTTTTCTTTTAATGGCAGAAATTAAAATCTCCTTAAGCCATTAGCCATTACTCCCCAAGGTGAGCCCCCAAAGCAGCTCTGCCAGGAACCCATCCCTTCATCCAGGAGGCATAGTGACCACCCCACTAAGCCTTGGACACCCCTCTCCACCCCTCCTTCCCCCCCCCCTTGGCACTGAATACCCGCCTGGCAGCAGGTGGCTAAAAAGGCTGAAAAGTTTTATGGGTCTGCCCAAGTAGACCCTGTCTCCCACCAGTTGCCAATTTGGCCGGTTGCTCTCCACTCACAAATACCTAACACGAAAGATATTCAGCCGCCTGGAGCCCTGCCAGGCAGGCCTTCCCGGAGCGAGCGCACACTCAACGGCTCAGCCCGAGGTGCGATCAAATGGCACTTAGGTTCCCAGACCCACTTCTCCCCATGCCGGCTTTCTTCCTTCCTTCCCACTCTGTCTTTATTTCTTTCCTTTTTTCTTGTCTTTCCATCAAAGGCTGATGCTACCAGAGAAAAAGTTCATAAAAATGTTATGTCCACCATAAAACCCCTAATGTGGCATTCTGCATGATCCATGCATTAACATTAACATTTCCCAGACAGTTATTGTGAGATAATGGTCCCAGCCATAATTCAGCGGTAACGTTCCTTCGAGCAAATGTTATGGAGGAATAAATGACTTGCCGAGTGTGCTGCTGCAGTGGGGGTGGGGGAGAGGTGAACAGCTCGAAAATGCAGGCTCTGGACCTCGGAGACCCTACACAGCCTGGGAGGGGGTGCTGGGGGCTCATACGAGGTCTGATCACAGACTCTAGGTGGACCATCAGGCCAGGCCCCTGTGCACCCTGTTTCTGTTTCACACGCACCCGTCTTTCTTCTTGGTGCTGTGTTGGGAAGATTGGCCCAAAGAAAGGCTTCGAGTCATCAGGGTCAGAGGCAGAGCCAAGAGGGCGAGGAGGGCCTTCAGCATTTTAACCAGCCTCCTTCCTGCAGCCCCCCACCCCTCCCCCTGCAGTCCCAGCACTCTCTCTGCTCGCCTCCTATACAGCACCTATGCCCCGTCCTTGTATCATCCGTTTACATGGCTGTGTCCCTGCCATAACTGGGCTCTCCTTAGGAGCAGTGGACACAGCACTGTCTTTTTGGTGGCTTAGCACAAAGCAGATGTTCAGTAAGTATTGGTTGAAAGTAAAGATGCATGGATGGACAGACAGATGGGTGGATGGGTGGATGGATAATTGTATGAGTGACAGTAACAGAAAAGGAAAGAATTGAAAGGAGACCACAGGATGAACAGGACTTGACAGTAATGATAAACCAGAAAACATCACCAAACAACATTTACTGAACAACAGTCATGAGGGCGTGAACCCAAATGGAACTTGGGGAGTTGCCGCTGTACCCGATTTACTCTTCGGGAACACGAGGCCTGGAGGAGTTGCTGTCTGAGCCAGGGCCGGAACTCTGGATACAAGTGTAGGGCTCTACAGGCCACCATGTTGCCACTAATATGCAAGGCTAAGATTATGCAAAAGGAGCTTTTTCTACCCTCTAGAAGCTTGCTTCCTAATAGAGGAGGCACATCAGGCACAAATACAACTCAGCATAAGTCAAGGCAGAACACCAGTGTGCCGGTGGGAAATGACTTCAATTCGGAAACTAAAAAGAGACACAAAGGATATGCACAGGGTAGGCCTTGGAGGATGAGCAAGACCAGAAAAGGCAAACACGGAGGGGAGGGAGAACATTTGAGAAGAGGAAGTCGAGTGAGAAAAGGCACAGAGATGGCTGGAAATAAGAATCCTTCGCAGATAACTTAATTCGTCTCAGTGGGTGTTGAGCGTATGGTCTAAGGAGACCGTTTGGCTACTGGGTTGCCCTTCCTTAGAATGTGCTCCTTCACTGGGTCTTGGTCCTCCCTCCTGACAAGTTATCAGCTTGGGATCACACTCTTGGCCACGGTGGTCAGCTCTCTGGCTTGTGCCTGGGCTGAGCCTTGCCGGCTACACTAGCCTTCTGAGTTCCAGCAGGGGTGGCAGCCACACCGTTGCTGCCCCTTCCTACCTCTGTGCAGTCCCGCTCACTCCTCAGGGGATGATTAAGCGGGAGCCACGTTCCTCTCTGAAATGTTAGTGGGGCAGGGAATCTCTGTGAGAAGCACAGGGGAAAATGTTGGCTCTTTTCCAAATGCCACGTGTCATGACCGCTATGATCTCTCCCAAGAGCGATTCCCCAGAATGCAGGACCAGATTTATTACACTGGCGAAGGAGATGGTGACCTCTGCAATGTATTCGAAGGACCGTGGAGAGGCTTTGCCCCAATCAGAAGCATCTTCCTCACTCAGGGACGTCATAATGTCCTAGAGCTGGTAGGGATCTTGGCGGTCAACTGATTTAACCTGCCATGATGTGAAGGCATCTCCAGTGCACAAGCTCTAGACGTCTTCCTAACAGCTCCTGGTGGCAGCAGTTCCTGTGCTCTGGGGCAGCTGTCCCTGGTAGGACTCCCTCATGTGAGGGGAAAATGTGTCCCTCTGTCCCCCCCACCTTTCTGTCCTGGCTCTGCTCTGGACAGCACAGTGTAAGACCAACAGCTCTTCTGTATAATAGTGTTTTGAATATTGACACTCATGTCTCTCCCAGAGTTCTCTGCGCTGCAGGGAAATACCTTCTGTCAGCCTCGTAGCCTCCTTCCCTCGTGCACTCTGTAGTATTGGTGTTCTTCTGATGAAGCATGTAAGCAAGCCCCCCAGCATGGTCTAAACCATTGCTTGCTTCACCTGGACTCGCAGGAATGCCTAAGATTGCAATTACTATTTTTTTTAATTTTTGGCAGCCATATCACGACACTGGTACCCTTTGAATTGTCAGTCAAACTTCCCTCTTTTTTATTCACATGTGATGATTTTAAACTCCATCTCCTTCACATGCATCTTACTCCAATGGCCTAAATTTCTATTTCTCTTTATTCAGCATCATCTCCTTGCTTTCAGCCCATGTTTCCTGACTCACGAGCTCTTTCTCAACCTTAATTCTGTCTATTATCCCTTCCAGTGTGTAGAATGATAAACACTCTGTGTCATGCGGATCACTGGTAGAAACACTCAGGGGCACAAAGCTGGACACTTCAACACAAAAGCTCTCCCTCCCGACTGGGATCTGCGGATCACTACTGACTGGGGACCATCACAGCCTAGCTAAAAGTTCACCTACCTGTTCTTCTGTTAACAGACTCCTCAACCCACCCTTCCTCACCCAGAAGGATATCAGGTTGCCATGTAGCTAGCTGAAATCGACATACTCCTCAGAATCTTCCTTGTCTGCCAACCTAGGAATTCTGAGGTTTTCACCAAGGGCCATCCAGCTAAACATGACTGGTTTTCGATGAAGCTATTCTGGCTCTTGGTCATGACTTCTTTCTTTCACGCTTAATTCAATCCAGAATTGAAGTTAGCAATTCATGTTACACATGCAGTTATCCGGCTTCCAGAATCTGTTTGCCACTTTATGAAAACAGAGGTGACTTTTGCATATTTCCATCTCAAAAAAATATATATTTCTTTTCATCAGTTCACAAACAGCTAACCGTGGCTCGACACTCCTACCCAAGCCCTTTTCACACTCTGCAGTGTGATTTACGGGTGTCTGCAGCCTTGACTTTACTTAAAAGCCATAAGCTGCTTGATTACCATCACCTCACCTATCTCAGACTTGAACCTTTGATAAGTCATTTTTCTGTGTTGATGATTGTTGTCCTTGAAGAAAACAAAGCGAAGTAGGAGTTAAATTGTTTGCTTTCCTTCTGCCATCCGGTAACCTACTATGTCTGCCCAGGGCTGTAGCTACCTCACTCTCTGATTTTTTTCCTCTTCCATTTTGCTTCAGGTATTGCTTTTTAAGAGAGAAAAGAGCGGGGGAATGTGAGGGGGGAGGGGAGGGCGTGTTTTCAGACACCAGTGGGCTCTGGTCTTTGGCCTTTCTGGAACACTTCTAACAGGTGCGGGCTACTCTTCTGTTGCTTTTTGTGTAGAAGCCCTTGTTTGATCTTTTGCACATATGCTTTTAAATCATCCTGGAGCTCAGATTGGAGAATGAGGACAAAGGATGTGATATCTGTGACATTTCACACTCACCAGTAGAAAGACATGGCTTCACTTTACCTTCTTTTACCAGCCCTCCTTAGAAATATCATTAGCAATGAAATTCAACCCAACCAATATTTCCTGATCACCTCTTATGCCTGAGGCACTGTTCCAGATACCGTGGGTGATCCAGAGGCAAACAAGAATAGTCCCTGCCTTGGACACGAGGGAGGAGGCAGACATGCAAATAAGCCCTAAACGGGAGGAGGCCAAGCTGGCAATGCCAGAATATACAAAGTGCTGTGAGAGCCCAATGGGAGGAGAGACCATTTCTGCCTGGGAAGATCCAGGAAAGATTCTTACAGAAGGTAGCATTGGAAATGGTCACGGAAGACTGGGAAGAATAGCAAAAGTCAGAGATGCAAGGAAAACTATAAATTCCCCAGCAAAGCACAAAGGTAAAGGAGCAAGATGGTGTTTGAAGAACAGCAGATGACTTTGTGTGGCTAGACCACATGGTGGACGGGGGCTAGAACACAGCCCCAGACACTCATTCCCAGCCTTCTGCTCTGCCCCAGTGGCCTATCAAAACGCCAAGCACCACACATCCTCAAATAAGCCCATTGGCTTGTTCTTGCAAGCACATTTTCTCCTCTGCAATCCTTTTTGTTTTCCTGCATCACCATCCTCCCAGTAAATCGAACACTGTACTTAGAATCAAAAGATCTGAATTTGAATCTAGGATCCAGCACTTAGACTAGACAAGTCTCTTAATTTCTCTGAGCCTCTGTTTCTTCATCTGTGAATTGGAGCAAATGGGGCCTAACTTCCCTCCTCACAAAAGGGAGTCACGAGAATCAAATGAGAGAACGTGGCAGGAACAGCTTTGTACAGCGTGAAGCACCAGGTGCAGGCAAGAATGATGTCAGTGTGAGGACTCTGGCCCCCAGACAGATGCACCGTGGCAAATTCTCTTGGACGCAGCCCAGGTCCATGTGGGCGGGGCCCAGTGCTGCTGGTATTGACATGGCTTGTGGAGGGAACTGGGAGAAGACCAGAGGCAAAGGGAGAGATGTTGGGAAGGTCATTTAGAGGTTGCAGCCCATTTTGGTTGAGCCTGATGCAAACCAATTTTTTTAATGTTTATTTTTGAGAGAGAGAGACAGAGAGAGAGTACGAGTCGGGAAGGGGCAGAGAGAGAGAGAGAGATTAACAGAATCTAAAGCAGGCTCCAGGCTCGGAGCCGTCAGCACAGAGCCCGATGCGGGGCTCGAACTCACAAACCGTGAGATCATGACCTGAGCCGAAGTCAGACGCTTAACTGGCTGAACTGCCCAGGTGCCCCTGACACAACCCATTTTTGAGACTCCGAAAAGCTGTCGGAGTTCCCACTGTGGACAGTCACTGCACTGTGCCTCGGGAGAGCGGCGTGAAAGGTGAATCGGGATGTTTCGGGGACCTTCCCGGCAACCTCCTCATGCAGAAAGGTGGTGTGTGTGGGAGGCGGGGAAGGCGGGAGCAGAGAGTGAATTAGGTCTCAGATAACAGCTGCAGCAGACACACCTCTCCCTTCCCCCCCCCCGCCCCCTGCCACATGCCATACACTTCAAGCCCTATGAGCACCAAAGTGACAAAGCCGCCATCTCTGAGCTCTGACCACCATGGGATATGCCGATATTTACAACCCAATACGGTAAGTGGCATAAAAGAGCAGGTGCTGAGTCACGGGAGCACAGAGGCGGAAGCCATCCTGCCCAAGGGGCAAGGAGTGTCAGACGAAGCCTCTAGGGAAAGAGAGCCCTGAGCTGAATCTTTAGTTAGGTGCAGTTGTCCAGGTAGATGAGGCGAGAAAGGGCATTCCAGGGAGAAGAGGAGCATGTGCAAAAGCCCAGCGGCATGAGAAATTGTCTGAGCGCCTATTTAGCCATGCGACTGGAGCCTGTGGATGGAGTGACGGCCGGGGGCTGCAGTGTGAGGGGCAATGGGGGGCCTAGACAGCGGGGAAGGGAAGGAAAGGGTAGTTAAGGTACATTTAGGGGGGCTCCTGGGTGGTTCAGTCAGTTAAGCGTCTGACTCTTAGGCTCAGGTCATGATCTCACGGTTCCTGAGTTTGAGCCCCACGTCGAGCTCTGTGCTGACAGTGTGGAACCTGCTTGGGATTCTCCCTCTCTCTGCCCTTCCCCAACTTGCACGTGCGTTGTGCGCACGTGCTCTCACTCTCTCTCTCTCAAAAATAAATAAGTAAACTTTAATTTAAAAAAGAAATGTATTCAAACATTAAAAAATAAAGTACATTTAGGAAGAAATCTCAACATGTCTTGGAAAGTAGAAGGTGAGAAAAGCAGGGAAGATGGGAAGAGAAAAGTTGAAGGTGCCTCCGGGTTTCCTTCTTGAGTTCCTGCCGGTGATGGTGCCTTTCATCCAAAATGAGGAACACGGGTGAGGGGGCGCCTGGGTGGCTCAGTCAGTTAGGTTTCTGGCTCCTGATTTCAGCTGAGGTCATGATCTCAGGTTTGTGAGTTCAAGCCCTGTATCAAGGGCTGCTTGGGATTCTCTCTCCCTCTCTGTCTGCCCCTCCCTCTCTCTTGTTCTCTCTCTCTTTCTCTCTCTCTCTCCCTCCGTCTCTCAAAATAAATAAGTAAACTTAAAAGTAAAAATAAGTAAATAAAGGCCAAAATGAAGAACGTGGGAGAACCAAGTATGCGGAAGTGAGTAGAATGGAGAAAATGGAGTGGACAGTTGCGTGGTGTTGACTTTGGGGGCTGGGGGTACTGTGGGAGGTCTAGGCATCATCCTGCCTCAGTCCAGTTCTGTACCCCAAATCCCCTGTCCCAAGTAGAATTTACTTTGTCTCTTAACTGAGTCAGTAGCACCTTGAAGGCAGAGACTGGTCTTACTCGCCTTTGTCACGGTGTCCTTGGCACCCTCACAGACCTAGTGCTGGAATGTAACGTGAGAATCCTAGACTGGTTACGTACCATTTCTTTACCTTCTCTGGCCTTAGATTCTTTTTTTTTTTTTTTTGATTTTTTTTTTTTTAATTTATTTCTAGGAGAGAGAGAGACAGCGTGAGCAGGGGAGGGTCAGAAAGAGAGGGAGTCACAGACTCTGAAACAGGCTCCAGGCTCTGAGCTGGCAGTCAGCACAGAGCCCGACACGGGGCTTGAACCCACGAACTGCGAGATCATGACCTAAGCGAAAGTCGGACGCTTAACTGACTAAGCGGACGCTTAACCGACTAAGCCACCCAGGCGCCCTAACTGGCCTTAGATTCTTAATGCACTTGATAATAATGCCTCCAAGACAGCATTGCGGAGAAGCACTTGCGCCCTCGAGGCAGACATACCTGGTGTGAAGCCTCATCCCTACCGCCAGCTGGGTGATATTGACCGTGCTGCTTGACCCCTGTAAAGCTGTGCTGTCTAATTCAGGAGCCACCAGCCCCTTGTGTCTAGGTGAAAAGGAAATGAAAGTGTAAATATTCAGTTACTCAGTCACACCAACCACAATTCAAGTGCTTAATTGCCACACAGTGTCTATGGTATTGGAAGGCACAGGCAGAGGACATCTCTTCTGTTGGACTGCGCCAGGCGAAAACGCAGATGTAAGCACTTACTCCACGGGGTCGGTGAGGGTCAGTAAGATCATGCGTGTCACACACTGGGCACGATGGCTGGCACACAGGAATCTTCAACACATGTCAGCCGTTATTCTTCTGAATGAGCTAGAAGACCTCACTGAGACCCTGGACAGCAGCAGAGAGCCCCCTTCAGGGCACAGGGCCCTGTGGCACCAAGAAGATGATAGTCCCTGACTGTAGGGAGAACACACAGATTCATGCTGGGGAGAGTAGATGGGGCTTCGGTGTGCAGCTTGAGAATTTGGGGTTGATGCGAGGGGCCTCCGGAGAGAGGCCTTTGGGGGACTTGAGTGACATTAAGGGGCAGTGCCTTGCTGTGGTGTCACTTGTAGATCTGGGTTTGGACCCCGCTCTGGGCCCCGGGCTGCAGCAGATGGACTGGGACCTGGGGGTGGGGAGGGGACTGGGGAGCCCTTGCTCACAAGTCCATCTGCGTTGCCATAGCAGAAAAGGCACTGAGCCCGTGACCAGATGGCCTGGCGATCCCTCTTCCTGAGATCATGCTGTGTCTCTGCATGCTTTTGCCCCCGCCTTGTGCCCTGCATGTTGGGGGCCAGAGAGCAGGATCCGACACTGATCTGGAGTCAGCGGGGAGGGGAGAGGGGTCATTGCAGGAGGTCTGGCCAAAGGGAGCTGCTGGATTCCTGCCGGGGTTCCCCCAGAGCTGCACTGGATGCCGGAAGCTGGGAAGGCAGCTGGGAACAGAGGAGACAGTGCNGAGCGGCGCGCGCATCACAGGGAGCCGCACCTTCCCTCCCTGAGCCGGGAGCCAGCTTGGGCCAGAGGCAGAGATTTTCTGATGAGGATGCCCCTTGGTCCCCCAGCCCAGCCGACACCTCTGGCTGAGAATGACTCTAGATTATCCCTGATGAGCAGCCTCCCCTAAGAGAAGAACATCCACTTCGGGCTGGGAAGAGGGGGTGGAGTAAGGGTATTTCGGTGTAATGGAAAAGCCCCAGACCAGTCTGGGCTCTGGTCTGGGCAAGGGCTCTTACCCATGTTAGGTGTGGCCAGGGAATCGAGCCCCTCTGGTCAAGGGGCTGGACTAGGTCACCGCTAAGCCCCATCCAGCCCTCTCCTCCACCAGTGTGGCGGAGGGTGGAGAGGAAGTACGGGGTGTGCCATAGTCTTGCTGAGGCTGAAGCCAGCTCAGAGACTGGAGCCCTCCTCCTCCCCACCTCCTTCCCACTCTCCTCCCTAGTAGGATGGATTGAGGCAGTGTGGAGAAATCCGAATAACTAATCAGAGTCCTCATTAACCCCCTGCCGGGATGCTCAAACATTCACTTTGCTGTTTGTGAAGCAGAAAAAAAAAACCTCTCCCTGCATTAAAATTGATGCGTTATTAATCCCCGTGCTCCCGACCTGGTGGACTGCTGCCCCATTCTGCTGAAGCCCAGGAGCTTGGAGTCTACCTTGGGCCACTTGCATTGTCGATTATTGATTGGCCCAGCACAGACCAATCTTCTCAGGGAGCAGGCCTGGCGCCAGCACGGAGGCAGCTGCTTTGTTTCCTCCCAGGCCGGGTGGGGCCCCTCTGCTGAGCCCCACCGCAGGGCACAGCTGCCCCACTGCCTGTGAAGCCGCTGGCGCTGGGTAGGTTGAGTGAATGTGTCGTTCTAGTGACCGGCTGTACACTTCTGATGAGCCGGTCCCTGGAGCTGCCGCTTCTTAGTCCAGCAGGGGGGCGGGGTTTCGAGGGCCTCAGCATTTGTCTGGCCTAAGAGCTGATCCTTTCTGCCCACGGGGGACCCCAGCGTCCCTGTGGCCTCCCTAGTACTACCCCACACCCAGGCCTGAACGCCGTGCTCTGGCTCTCTACCCCAGGCGGTCACCACTACCCTCCAGGTTAAGATTAGGATCCACAGATACTCATCGTGTCCTAGACCTTGTACCAGAAGCTGTGAAGGATCCAAAGTCATTTAAGGCACAGTGCCTAACAAGAAGCTCACATTGTAGTGGGGTCAGGATGTCCACACGCATAAAGAATACTATACAAAAGCAAGGGAAGGAGGTGATGGAAGGAGAAAGGGAGGAGGGAGGGGGAGAGGGAAGGAAGGAAGAAAGGAGGAAGGGAGGGAGGGACAGACTTCAGGGATAGAGAAGAGAACCCCTCTGGGTTCCCTTTGAGCCTAAGATGATATGGAAGGAGCATGGAGAAAACAAGTCCTACAGCGAATCCCCATCTGGTTGGTACTGGCGGAGCCTTCTTTACTGGTTGCTGATCAGCCCTGATATAGGTCTGTCCACATCTGTTGCCTGTCTTGTCCTGTGAACTCCCAGCCAATGCTTCAGCCTGTGTAAACTCCATTATGTGGCCTTTGTGCAATAGGTCCCTACAGACAGCCTTGTTAGGAGAAGCAGAAGGAGGAGAAGGAGCAGAAATTTTAGGATAAGAAGGATTTAATCCCTAGGTCTTACTTCCAATCACTTAATTTTACTGCACTGAGACATGGTCACAGGTCACCTTCCTGATCTTTGACTCAGGTTAGTGAGGATGATTATTCGGCTAACATCTTTGAGTGCTACTAATTGCTCAGGTTTCAAGGTGAGCAAAACAAACGGGGGTCTCTTTCCACCCAGAGCTTATAGCCTGTGCTTTATAGTCTAGGAATTACTCAAGTAATCATAAATGAATGTGTAATTATCAGCTGAATTAAGTACTCAAACTGAATTAAGAAATGCAGTATACAAACCTTCCTCACCTGGCCTGAGAGTTCAGTGTAGCTCCCCTGAGGAAGTGATGTGAGCTGAGACAGGAAGCCAGCTGTTACTTGTTGAAAGCATATGAGGAAAGAGCATCTTCCAGGAAGATAGGATGGCTTGTGCAAAGGTCCTGTGGTCAAAAGAAGCATGTCCCAGTTGAGGGACCAGAGGCCAGGGTGGCTGGAAGGCAAAAAGCAAGCTAGATGAAGCAGGTGAGGTGGACAGGGTCAGACCACACCTGAACTTCTAGGCCACGATAAGGATTTTGGTCTTGATCTCAAGAGGAACAGGAAGCCAGTTAACAAGGGAGAAGAGGAGGAGGGGATAGAATGGATTTGCACCTCAAAAAGATCTCCCTGGCTGTTTAGTGGAGAACAGATGGAGAGTATCAATATATTCAATAGGTCATCTTAGTTTCCTGCTGTTTCCTCTCTCTCCCACTTTGGGGAGTTGAAGTCTACAGAATGTGCCGGAGGTTTTATGAAGAGAGATGTATTTCTAAATCCTGAACATCTACTATTCAGCTTCAGCTCAGAGCCTGCAAAAATGAACTATCATCCTTGAAGTTGTGCCCCTCCTTTCCTAACTTGCCAGAGACTCAAGTGGCCATGATCCAATGCAAGCCCAGCATTCTGATGTGTATGGGGCCCCCAGCCTCCCTGAGAGCCATCGGGAGGGAAAGTGGCTGAGCCATGGATTGGCGGAGCTGGAAAGAGGGAGGTGGGGGGCTGCAGGGGAGTCAGGGAAGCAGAAAGGTGAGGGTAGATGGGGGACCAGGCAGGATCATGGCCCCTCATACTGGGTGTGCACTCACGATGACACAGACAAACCACACCTCCACTGACTCCAAGACCCTCTCCATTTGGCTAGTGGCTCCTGTCCTCAGGTGTCCCAGCTGACTGCTCTTAAAGAAACTGCTTTTGTTTCATTTAGGACCAGAGTCCTTCCTTTTTTCATTTCAACAAACATTAATTGATCATAGTTTGTATATATGGATACACTCAGCATCAACAACTCCCTCAAAACCCCTTACACACACACACACACACACACACACACACACACACCGTCCTCACCATTGAGCATCCTGCCTCTTTTGGGAGCTAGATATGTAAACGGTTGGCCCTTAGAAGGCAGAATGAACTAAGGAAGCAAGTATAGGGCTCCCATATGAGCCCGTTTGCTTGGGACCATCTCAGTTGAAGGTTCTGTGTAATTCTTAACCGTGCTGTTCTTCGTCCTCAAAATTGTTCCAGTTTGGGTGATAAATTATGTGTGGTCATCCTAACAACACACCGTGGCTGTGAAGAATGTGAGCAGTACTTGTAGGAATTCAGGAGACCTCACAGACTAAATAGTATGTAAGCTGAGTCCTTGAAGAATAAGCCACTTTGCAGCTACTCAAGCAGGGAAGTGGAGCACCCCAGTCTGGGAAATGGGCCACCCCAGAACCAGCAAGGACTTGAAGGCATCTCTGAGTAGAGTCTGCATAGTAGAGGGTGAGCACAATTGACCTATAACCTTGACCAGGGTCAGCGAACTTTTCATGGGATGTTTCAGCTGTAAATATTCTGGGTGTCATTGCAACTACTCAGCTCTCCCACTGTTGAGGAGAGCAGCCATGGATACCAGTGAATGAATGGGTGTTCCAGTAAACTTTATTTGCAAAAACAGGCAGCCTCGGGATTTGGTATGGGTGTAGTTTGCCATCCAGTGACTTGAAGGAAAGATTTAAGAGATAAACCTGGAAGTCAGATAGAAGCCATATGATGAAAATTCTCAACTACATGACCTATTTTTTTTTTTTAATAATAAGGTTTGTGAGCATAGGAACAGATCATCGAAAGGCCCTGCTAGGGCTTACTGTCAGGGTTTGGACGGCACTGGAGGAGAGCAGGGAGCAGCAGAGAGGAGGGCAGGCTGGCTCAGGGTCTGGGCTTCTCCCTTGGAGTCAGATCTGGTGTGCGCTGGAGAACACTGGCCCCCATCCTACAATCTTCCTTTCTGTTTAATCCTGCCCTCCAGTGCCCTACCCTCAGGGGGGCACACGCTCTGCTGGGCAGACACAGTGACAAGGTGCTACCCCAACCTTCCCCTTGGAATGGAAGCAAACAGTGACACCTTCCTCTCCCCCACATCCCCCACCTCCTTCCCCTCTACTCCCAGACCAAGGCAGGGCTGCAGAATGCGGCAAAGGGAGCTCTGCTCGCAGAACTCCCCACGGACCTTGGAGCCTTCACAGTTTAATTATCGCAGCGGACCCTTGGATGCGGAACAGGAAGGGGGAAAACACTTGGCCACCTGCCATGGGCGGTATGCCCCCAAGCCCTCCAGAGTGCAAGGCTCACCTTTCCCATGAATATCCCAATAGAACTTCCGGATTCCCTCCCACACTGTGGGAAACCCAGCTTTCCCAGAGTCCAAGAGAGGGAGGGTGTTTGGATTCTCCTGGTCGTGCCTTCAAGGTTCCCCTCCAGGAATAGGTCCTGCTCCCCTTTCTTTCTCTGTCTTGCTTGTGAGGCCCCTTTAGCTCTGTGTGCACGGCTTGCCCTATTCATGGGCTCGGCCCCTTCTCTTTTTTCCCAGCACAGAGCCGTCTCGTGTGCATCCTTACTAAAGATGCAGAAGGTAGGCCTGCCGGGACTCACTCACTCCAGGCATAAAATTTAAGGGTGCACCAAGAACTCAATCCTCAGGACAAATACTTTTCATGGGGAAAAAAAACAACATTTTAATCAAAATCAATGACCAAAAAAACCCATGATAAACAAAACAGGAAACTTTTAAATGGCGGCAGGATCCGTGTTACCAATTCTTCCTTTTGCCTCATATTCCAATATGGCTAGGCAGCACACTTTTATTGATCCAGTTTTTATCTCCATTGCTGAGTCTTTGACACCGTTTGGCCTTACTCACCTAGCCCTGGTCTCCTCCAGGAGGAGATGCCAGAGATGGGCTATGGCCCTGAGCAGGAGTAAGTTAAGCTTCACAGACGAGGTAACTTCTTCAAATCCCTCTCCTATCTGCATCGAAGGAATTTCTCACTGTCCATTTTCTCCTGCACAGTCTGGCCTCCCTCTTTTTTTTTTTTTTTTTTTTTTTTTTGCTGCCACCTGTTTTCCCAGCCAATACCTTCTTTCCGCTCTCTTCTGCTGAGTTACACACTTCTCCATCTTTGAGGTCCTGGCTTCGTTTCCCTAGGAGGTTGGTGGGAAATTTTAAATTCCTAATACCTTAATTCCTAATACCCTTCCATTTTCTTTTCTGCTTTACCCTTATTATCCGGCACTGTATATTTTATTTACGTACCTTGTTATCATCCATCCGGGTCCCATCTCCACCCGCCTGCAACCAGGATTCAAGCCCCATGACTGCTGAGATTTTTTTTCTTCTTTGGCTAACAATTATGAATAGTTCCTAGCACAGAGCAGGCACTCAGTAAACATTTGTTGAATGAGTGAATAACAATTGAATTCCCTTTTCTTTTCTCTTTCCCCTCTCAGACTAGGCCCTCCTGTAGTAGTCAAAGGATGGTTAAATCTTTTTCCTAAGTGAAAGAACGTGTGCCCTGAGCCTTCATCCTAAGCCAGGCAAAAAGGGAGCAGGAGCTTTAAAATCATAGCCGTTATTTAACAAGTCCAAGGTAGGCAATAGAAAAAGATATTTTCCAGAGCCAATTGCAGGGTTTTCAAGGTATCTTCTGCGTTTTCCCCCCTTTAAATGGAGAGTGATGTTTAAGAGACGATTTGAATCCCGTGTAAGTTGAGTCAACATTGATTCTTTTTGCAGCCTTGGCCAAGACTCTTTACGTCTTACTTTTGATTATTCTATCTATAAAATGAATGTATTGATTTCAGCACCACCAATGTCACAAAGTTACTGTGAGCTCAAGCAAAAAGCTAATGGATGTGGCTGGATATGCTTTGGGATGTATAAATCACCGTGCAGATACAGAGGTGTAGGAAATCTTGCTAACACTTGCCCAAGGCAGAGCAAGGGTCTTTCTGATGAGACCCTAGCAGAAGCAACAGTCTGGTAGTAACCTTCTCATTTTACAGATAGAGAAACTGAGGTGCAGCCGTGATGTGCCCAAGGTCAAATCCAGAGCTGATGCAGGAGAGTTATGGATAGAAGCCAGGTGTCCTGCCTCCAGGTGCAATTTCTGGCCTCTTTGAACATCTCAGTTGCTAATTCCACCAGCACAGGGATCCCAGGGCTCTGCTCTGAGCCTAGGTCAAGATCGCCATGGCTGGAGGAGAATTCCTGACTTTCAGGTATCCTTGAGAAACCCAACCCTTCACAAACAGCCTAGGGAGGGAGGCCTTTTAAATAAAATCCTTTTACCATCCCTTCCAATTTCCAAGATTCATTTCTGAGTGGCATCTGAATGAGAATTTTATAGACATTCATTTCTCATCCTTGTTATCATTCCTTTGCTGTCCTCCAGGAGCAGGTTATAAGTGAAACCTCTGTGAGCCCCAAGGTGTAAATCTCCTGGAGGGCAAACTGGTGCCCTGGGTGGCATGCCGTCAGGCTGGCAGTGACTCCACGTGCAGTGTGATCACTGCAGGAGGGAACAGGGCCCTGAGAAGGGCGGGGGGCACAGAGAGATTAATTTTCTCAACATCATGCTTCCTGTATGTTCCTAAATGACTGAAATTTACTTGGGGGCAGGGAGGGATCGCAATTTCCCCTGGAAAGGGGAATTTCCCTGGAAGGGAAAGTCAGAGGCATCAGACTATCTGCAAGTGGGTGTGTCTACAGAGCTCTGTATTGATCTGACTGGGAATCTTTTGACTTCTTACAGAGTGTGTGATTGTGATCATGACTGTGAACTAGAGTTTGTGCTTTTGTGGGTCTGGGACTAAGTCTCTGGGACTCTGTGTGTGTGTGTGTGTGTTGTCATCACTCCTGTCTTTATGGCCATGTGCAGTTCAACATGTGTTTCTTTAAAAAAAATTATTTCTCATTTCCTGCATAAATTACTCCATGTAAAAGGCCAACCAGAGCTCAGTTCCTAGCATCCTTTTTCAATAAAGCAATATTATCACAGCCTAGCCCCAAAACTAGTCCCGGGAGAGGCTTTTCCTAGATTCTTTGTCAAACAAAATGTCAGCGACTCACCAAATGATGAGAAGAAGAATTCTTCTTGTTTATTTCCCAAGCGAGGCAGACCCGAAGCAGCTCAGCCTCTCTGCATCCTTTCCCCGGGAGGCGGGCAGCAGGCAGGTGAGGTGGGGGTGCTCAGGAGGCCACTGTGAGACCCCTGCACTCTGCTTTGTCACTTTGTTCTTTACCCTGCTTTGTGACTTGCCCAAAGTCACTTTTCTAACCTCAGTTTCCTCTTTTAAAAACAGGATTAGGTGCACCAGGGTTGCTCATTTGGGTAAGTGTCCGACTCTCAATTTTGGCTCAGGTCATGATCTCACAGTTTGTGAGTTCAAGCCCCACATTGGATTCTCTCTCTCCCACTTTTCTGTCCCTCCCCTGCTCTCTCGCTCACTCTCAAAATAAATAAATAAACCTAAAAAGTTTTTTAATTAAAAAAAACAGGACTAATAACACCTACTTTATAGGGCTATTGCAAGAATTAAATTATACATTGGGGGCGTCTGGATGGCTTAGTCGGTTGAGCGTCTGACATTAGCTCACTCATGATCTTGCAGTTTGAACCCCACCCCCACCCCCATAAGGCTCTTTGTTGACCAGCTCAGAGCCTGGAGCCTGTTTCAGATTCTGTGTGTCCTCCTCTCTCTCTATGCCCCTCCTCCACTTGCACTCTGTCACTCTCTCAAAAATAAACATTAAAAAAATTCTTTTAATTATAAATTGGATAACACAGCCCTTTGTAAAGGACATTAGCATGTTGTGTGTTCACATCCTCTGCGGAATATATACATTATTTGCTCCTTTATTCAACAAATATTTATCGAACACCCAATATGTCCAAAATACATATTTGGTTCTACAGAGATATATAAGCTTGAGATTCAGTTCAGGATGATATGATCTAGTGGCATAGACAAAGTAGCAAACAGACAATCACAATCTGGTGAGCTAAGTGCTAAAGGAATAGCACACAGGATGTTCTAAGCCTCTAGAACCATCCTAGCAGCAGCGGGGTGGAGGATGGAATAAGCCCCAGACAGAGCTAAGGTGTGGTAAAGAAGCTGGAAGGGAGGAAAATGTAGTTCACTCCATGCAGGGGCAAAAATGAATGGTTAGCTTGTGCCAAGATACGCTTACTCTCTGCTCTGGGGAGAGTTGTTGGAGCTGGGAAGCCTGTCCCAAAACCAGGGTCATTCAGCAGGCTGGCTGGAGGAGCGAGCAGGGGCTCACTGGCTGGAGGGTCTGACCCCTAGAGAAAGGAATGGCAGAGGAGTAGTCAGAGAAGGGGCTGAGGCAACTGGGCAGAAAGGGAGGGTGGAGACAGGCAGGGCTTTGCAGAGATTTTCAAAGGGCTTTCAATGGGGCTGAAAGTTTCTCCAAGAAAGGAAATGGTGCTGGAAAAGTTAAGTGACCCCTCTAAAGTCAGGCTGGTCTTAGTTGTGTTAAAAGGGGGCATTTGCTCTCCAGGATAGATTCCCAGTCACCAGTCTCTAATTTGTGTCTGGTCAAATTCCACCCAAGATTCTTGACCCTGTTTGGCATTCCTGTTCATCCATTTGTTACCTCATTTAATAAATACACACTGAGCCTGATACTACGTCAGAGCCAGAAGCACAAATGTGAGGAACACCTCACTCAGGAAGCTCAGAGCTTAATGGGAGGGACACCTATAGGGATATGTAATAATAATTCAGTGAGAGATAGCCTGGACTTTATGGCCAAGAACTTTGGACATTATCTTATAAGAGGTATGGTCCCGGTTATTAGCGGAGCAGAAAGGAGGAAATGACTTACCCTGTGTGCAATAAGGTGACATGGAGAGAAAATGTTACAGAGCTGAATCTTGAAGGATGACAAGATCTAAGTGAATTGTCACTGCTATCATTGTCATTAATGATAACAGTTACCATTTGTTAAAGGCTAGTCTGGGTCAGTGCTGAGTACTTTACTATCTGCTAAGCACATCCACATAAAATCCTAATAAACAATTTGTGAGTTAGCTATCATTGTTTGCATTTTACACAAATAGGAAAAGCAAGACTCATAGAAGCCACACCACTAGGAAGAAAGAGATCTAGGATCTGAATCCAAGTTCGTCTGACTTCAAAGCCTTTTCCACTCTGCTGGACTATCTTTTCACATTCATTAATAATATTAGTTCAAGTCACATGAAATAATCCATAGTTTGGTCAAAACCTCTTCATTCAGAGACACATTGAAATATGGAGAATTATAAAGCCTTTGGCAGTAAGTAATGATAGTGAAATAGCTAACATTCAACCAAACTGATTAAGCATTCATTAGTATTTTCCAGGAGCGGTCCTTCTTCATGTGTCTGGAATGATGCTTTCAATGATCTACAAGGACATGGTACTAACCTAGGTATAAATGGAGCACATAAAAGAAATAAAAGACACAGATCTTGCCTTCAAAGAGGTTTGATGCCATTGAGGAGATTCAGATTAACACAGAAAGCAGAAGTTGACAAAATAGATTAAGATTGAGGGCCAATCACAGGGTGGGGGTGCAAGAGGTTGACTTCATGCAGTTGCAGAAGGTCAGAGAAAGGCAAGACTTGAGACTGTCTTTGAGGAAAGGGGACCTGAGTAAGTTCAGGACTTGATGGACCTAGACAGTGGAGAGGAAGGGGGAGCACAAGGCCCTCTAGAAGGGCATGATGGCCTAACGACCAGGGCATGGGGCTCAGGCGTGGCGTGTGCTAGGTTGTGAGACGGTGGCAGCCGAGCCTGGCTGGGGAAAGGTTTGGGTTGAAAGGACCAGCGGATTCGGTAAAAGAGGCAGGTTTGGGCTGATTAGGGAGGATAACAATGGAAGCTAAGAAATTTGGATTTTGTCTTCTTAGACCCTGTCAAGCCATTGTAGATTTCGAGCAGGGAAGAATTGGTATAAACAAGTCTATAAATCATCTTAGCTTCCAAGGAGACCCTCTTTTCTTAGAGGATTGGACTCTGGGCTCTTGGAGATCAGCCTTGTTGCTCTGGTGGCACGCAAGGTGAGGACAGTTGAGTTGAACAGCTGACCAAGAGCAGTCAGAGGATGAGATCACACTGTCGGTCGGGTCCAGCCTCTTGTGTGCAAACAGTGACGAAAACTGATGATGATGATAATGACGATGAGGATGATGGGGATGATGGAACAGAATTCAAAGGGTGAAGGGTTTTGACCAACATCACCTAGCAAAGCCATGACCAGGCTGGAATGAGCGTCATACATCCTTAGCTTGCTCAGCCCAGCAAGAAGGTGAGAGCAGCCTTAGACTGTCACAAATGCCCACTATTGGGGAGGTGCCTAAGGGTCCCTCCGCCACTGCACTTACACCAGAATTGCCAGTGGGGTGGGCTGCGGAGTGAGAACAGGCTCTTTCAAGGCTCTTGGGCCAAAAGAGACAATGACTCTGATGGTTTTTGCTCCTGGGATAGATTCAGCATGGGGCAGCTTTCCCAAAGTGGCCTTTGGTTTGGGCTTCTAGCCAGAGATTTCAGAAACCCCATTCACCATTGTCCCATATTCATCTGCAAAAAGTTGGTGAAACAGGCAAAGGTGTTTTCTGGGGAAGCCTGCCCGTCGTCAGAGGGTGCCCTGGTTTAAAACTTGGACAGGCAGGGAAGGGCCTGACCAGGGCTAAAGGGTTCTCCATTCCCTGGAGATCTTGCAGCGACAGAAGGGACTCCATCTTTAAGATGAAACTCCTGCTTCCTTCTTTGTCCCTGAAACATGTGGGCCACCAGGTCACACAGGGTCCATGTCTTCCCATCCATCTCCCTCTTTCTCGCTCTCTCCCTGCTTCCCTGCCTGCAGGCTGCCTGTTAATTAAGCCCAAGTCCAGCCTCGAGATCAGAGCAGTAGTGTCTCAGGCTGCATGCTGGCCTCCAGAGGAGAAGGATTTTATATGGCAACAAGAGGGAGGGTGGTGTGTTCTCAGTGGCCAAGATCTAACAAGGCACACTCCGGCCCCTCCTTCAGGGGAGGCAGGCTTGAGCGTGGAGGGGCAGCAGGGCCCACAGAGCTGCCCCGGGGTAGGAAGGGTGGCCACGATCCATGGGCAGGCTCCTCTCCGCACCCCACAACCCCGGACTGTCTCTCATTCTCCTCGGTGTTTTTTGAGTTGCCCTCCTTATGCTCAGAGGAATCGCTGGCAGTGACAGAACAGAGATGACAAGCTATATTTCTGCCTTGAAGCTTTCTCCAGGCTGTTGGGAACTAGGTGCTTGTCAGTTCTAGGAAAGGAGAAATCTATGTATATTGTAGCCCTGAAGCGGTGCCCTGTGCGGGGACAGGCTGGCGTCACCTCAGACTGTCCTTCCTCTCTCAAATGTGTATTTTATTGGTGCCTGCGTGGGGCCAGGGATGGCTGGCATCTCTTCCCTCATATTGGAGTGACTCGTGGGGGTGGGGGGGTCAGGCTCCTCAGTGCTACCTCTGGGGTGGCAGTTGGCGACAGAGGCAGAGCTAGAGGGGAGAGACAACAAAGCTTGTGGCTGCACCACAACATCAGGAAGGAGCTCCCCTCTAGTGCCAGAAGGGACACAATTAGAAGCAGAGGCTGAAGGACCAGGCGGGTGGGCCTTCCACCTTCCTCACTCTGACCCAGACCCTCTCCCCGCTGTGGCCTTTGGCAGAGGAGGGGGTGGTAAGGCCAAGAACATCCGTACATTACAGGGTACAATTATTTCCTTATCATCAAGACCGTGAACACCTCGAAGACAGAGCCCATGTGTGTGTTTATGTGTGATCTCTGAAAAAAACTTTTTAATGTCTATTTATTTTTGAGACAGAGCATGAGCGAGGGACTGACGGGGGGGCGGGGGGTAACCAAAGCAGACTCCAGGCTCCTAGCTGTCAGCCCTGAGTCCGACGCGGGGTTTGAACTCACGGAGGGTGAGATCATGACCTGAGCCGAAGCTGGATGCTTAACTGACTGAGCCACCCAGGTGCCCCAGTGTGTGTGAGCTTTGTATGTCCAGGCCCTGGTATGTTGTAGGAGCATAATACATAGAGGCTAAATTAAAGCAATTTGCCCTTGCCCAGAAGAAGGGAGGAAGGGAGAGTAAAAAGCTACCCAAGAATAGAGGTTTCATCAGCCGCGTAGGCCCCGGGGACACATGGGAAATGAGGCAGGGGAGGCAGACATCGGTGGAGCTCCCAGGAGCGGCCCACCCCACACCTCAGGGCACAGCCACCTGCTTTCTTCTGGGAGCCCAGCATCCCCTCAGCACTTCCTACTGCAGCCACTCCCTTTGGATTGGTAAGAAATAGGAGAGCACAAAGAGGTGGGGATGTGGGAAGAGCAAAATGTCTAGAGTCAGAAGACATGCCGCTTGCTGGCTGTGTTTTCGGGCGAGTCCAGTCCCTGACTTTCCTCAGCCGCATTATCCGCATCTGTAGAATGGGAACCACTAGCTGGCAAAGAGAAAGGCATCTCTCACACAGCACAGATAGGATGTCAATTGGTGTGACCTTCCCGTGGGTCATTTGTAAAAGTTCTTAAAAATGAAAATACCTTTGGAGTTGGCAGCTCCCATATCTAGAAACTTATCCTGAGGACAATGACCAAGTCTGGAGCAAATTCAGCGATAAGAATGGGCGTAATTGATAACAGCAAAAACCAGAAATAATCTAAACAACAAGTGGTAGGAATTGGGCTGAATAATTATAGCGTGTCCATAAATGGAATGCCATTTAGCCACAGGATTACAGTGTATATTTTCCTTATATGCAAAGATATTTATGATACATCGCTAAATATAAAAGCCTGATTGCGGAACAGTCTATAGAGGATAACACTGTTTTTAGGAAAGAAGAGTTTCATTTTTATGGGATTACAACTAACTTAAATTTTCTCCGTCTTATTTAACTATTTTGTACTAATCAGCATCTATTGTTCTGTAAAGATAATGAAAATTAAGTTGTATGAAAATATTGACCTCTACGGGTCATTCTGAGAGTTAAAGAAGATAGTACATATGGAAGTTGTTCGTAAACCAAAAAGTTACTGACTCAAGACGGGGTCCCTGCCCAAGAGGAACTTCCAGTTTGGAAAGAGAGGAAGAATACGTAAGATAACTATAGCATGAGACAGAATGTGGCAAGAGCTTTCAGAGAACGATAAACAGCATGTTACTTGGAAACACGGAGGAGGTAAAATTACTTGTGGTTCTAGAGGAGGGAGCCAGAATGTTTGAGTTGAATACTGAAGAATGGCGAAGGTCCTGTTAGGTAGAAATATAGAACTGGGGCAGCAGGAGAAGCAGGAAACTGTGGTACAGGTTTGGAGAATGGGAGAAGTTTGTGTCTGGACGGGGGACAGAGACCATATGAGTCACAGAAGGGTCTAGAAGGGCAGTTCGGGGCCAGACTGCAGACACCTTGAAGGCTGCACTTGGTAAAATGCCATCAGTGAACCTTTGTCGGTGCCTACTGTGAGTAGGGAGCCACTGAAAGTTCTGGGGGAGGAGCTGACGCCAGGGTAAACCCCTCAGGGGGAGTGAGGTTCTTCCTTCTCTGGGGCCTGGGATGGATGCAGAATAAGGGCATCTGCCTGGGAAGCTCAGTCTGGAGGCAGCTGGCAAGCTGGAGGGGCAAACTGTGGTGTCAAGGAGGGGCTTGGCCGCCATGGTTGTGGCACGGGGCATGGAAGGGAGGGAGGAGCATCTTCTGCCCTGACTGGAAAGGGGTGGGCAGTGGTGGAAGAATGAAATGAAGGGGTGATCCAGGAGGGAAGACTAGGACACCTCTCCCAGCTTTGCTGNGGGGGGGCTGCCCTGACCTCCCTGCTGCTTTGAATGTACCTCTAGTCCTCAGCTCCTAAGAGGCATCTGAAGGGGTGGGGAGGGAGTTTGTTTCCACCCAGTGAGCTTTTGTTAATGGAAATTCATTAAGCAACCCACCTATCTCGGAAGTTTCCCTCAGCTCATCCCCCCCTCCCAGCATGCCCCAGCTTACTCTTCCCTGCAGGCGGGAATTCATGCCCCCTCAGGATCCCGGATGCTCTGTCTCTGCCACCCTCACCCCCGGTGATGTGCACACACACACACACACACACACACACACACACACACACACTCACACACCGGAAGGAAGGCGGGGAAGTCTTGTTCAGGCGGGGAAGTCTTGTTCAGGCGGGGAATGTCTAAATTTCCATTTCCCCACTGCAGCTCCCAGCCCGGCCACTGTTTAGCTCCTCCTGTTGTCATGTCACTAGTTAATTACATTCTTTACTGAGGTGCAAATGTGTTTTTACAAGGAGACCAAGATGGTGTTAACTAGAAAGGAACTGTGGATGGTAAAGATGCATTTACCTCTGGTTGTAGGGCAGGGGCTCTTGGCTATATGCACCCCCACCCNATCCCAGGCAAAAAAAAAAAAAAAAAAGTGCAGCCCAGGCATGGAGCAGCCCTCTTCCACCCTCCATCTCGTGACCCTGCTATCCTAGCCCTCAGCGCAGCCTCCTCGGAGTCAAATTAGCAACTCATCCATAAGAAGAAAATTAACGTGAGTGTCCAGGAAGTGTCAGGCCAGGCCTTAGGCCAGTGCAGACCACCAACCCCAGTTTCTGAAGATCGAAGTTCGTTTCAAGCATTGAGAACCAAAATGATTCACTTTGATCTAAAAATAAATCGGTAAGTGGTACAGCCAAAGCCACCTTCAGGCCAAGGCTGTCTTCACTGTCAGGCTCTGCTCGGAGTCCGCTGCCCTCCTGACTCTTCCTCCCTTCTGCCCACAGGCCCCCTCCCCGCCCCCAGTAGTGTCTGCCCAGACCCGCAGCCAAAGTCTGCCACTGGAAAAGGATCTGAGACTCAGCCACACATCTGGAAACGTTGTGACTATTACCCTTCCTCTGAGCTCCCTACAATTTAGAACAAGAAGCCAGCGTTGCCCAACCCAGGGCCCAGAGTCACTCAGAGACTTGGCCCCACGTTGGGGGAGAGAGGGCAGAGCGCATAACCATATCAGACCAGACGGTTGATGNGGCTTGTTGCATATGGCAGGGAGGTCTGGAGAGCACATGGAAGATTCCCTCACAGCCAGGGGTGGCACCCCCTTGTTCTCTTACCACCCCGGCCTCTAATCCCTTCTGAGAGCTGCTCTGCCCTTTTTTACAGGTGCTCTGGCGCCAGCTGACGGAAAGAATTTCTGCCCCAGCCGGGAGTGAGAAGAGGGAGTGAGTCTCCTGAGGGCCATCCTCGAGTCCGCCAGGATCACCCGAACAGTAAGAAAACTTCTCCATCCTTAAACACATAGTTAAGCCCTCCAGGCAGCTGCTCTTGCCTTCTGAAAGCCTCGAGAAGAGACTCCCCACATAAGCTGGCACTTAGCATACACAACCTTGGAGCGCCCACCTCGTATTCTTTTGTTCGTGCCTTCCCCCGCCCCGAGCTGCTTGAGGCCAGGACCAGGGCTGTGCCTTCTCCCTACGTACCTGTCTTCTCTCCTGCGTAGTCTGGGAACAATAAAGTGCTGTCGATGCAGATGGACGGGCTGTTGCTTACATCCGCGGTGACGATAACGTACAGCCTTCTGGAGCAAGCGTTATCACCTAGGAACCGCCTAGGGGCATTTGTTAAAATGCACGACCTGGACCTCACACCAGAGAGTCTGGTTTCTAAGCTGAGGTTCATACCGAAGCTGCACCCCAAGTGTTTCTGATGCACACAGAGGAAACTGCATTCCAGGTATCTCTGATGAACTCTGCGAGATAGTTCTTTAGAATGTATAAGGCATTTTGAATGGAGAATCTCATTTAATCCTCTTATCAGATAGGGCTTTTTTAATCCCCTTAAGTAACTTCACGATCTTGAAGACATAAGTATAGGCAGGGATTTAGAAATCCAGTTATCCAGAACAACCCTTTTTTCTTTCCAGTAGGCCATGATAAGGGCTGGATCTGTTATGGTGAGATTGGGCCCCGACTCCAAAGGACGCTGCCCATGACTTTGGAGGTTTCCCTGCTGTCCTAGAGGTGCCATGACCTTACAGTTCATCAGCCTTCATTTTGGGGGGCAGTCATCATTGCCTGATTCCTCACAAAAGCTGGTTTCCCTGGAGAGAGGGAAAGGGAGACAGTTGATCAGAAAGGTGAATGTTCCCGGGGCCAGCTCCGCAAGTTAGCAAGACCATAGATATTCCAGAGGACCACACGGGCAAGAACTGACTCCCAGGGTTTGTCTCGGTTCCTACGCCCTCTGGCCATTTGGGAAGCCAACCGTGGCGGGGGGGGAGGGGCATGCTGAAGCAGGCTGTGGCTCCTAGAGGTAAATGCCAGAGAAAAAGACATATCTAGGGGGTTCAAAGATTCACTCTTGAGCAAAGGAGTTTGGCAGTGCCCATTTCAGGGACAGATTGACAATCTTTTCAATGAGCCTGTGTGCACGGTCTTGTCAAAGGGAGATCACTGCAGACAGTAGTTGTGGTGAGGTCTTCTGAGCCGTGAGGAGATGATGAAGGAAGGAAGGAAGGGAGGGAGGGAGGAAAGAAGGAAGGAAGGAAGGAAGGAAGGAAGGAAGGAAAGGAAGGGAGGGAGGGAGAGAGGAAGGGAGGGAGGGAAAGAAAGAAGGAAGGAAGGAAGGGAAGGAAAGAAGGAAGGAAAGGAAGGAAAGAAAGAAAGAAAGAAGGAAAGAAAGAAAGAAAAGAAAAAAGAAAGAAAGAAAGAAAGAAAGAAAAGAAAAAAGAAAGAGAAAGAAGGAAGGAAAGGAAGGAAGGAAGGGAGGGTGGAAGAGAGGGAGGGAGGGAGGGAAAGAAAGAAGGAAGGAAGGAAGGGAAGGAAAGAAGGAAGGAAAGAAAGAAAGAGAGAGAGAGAAAGAAAGAAAGAAAGAGAGAGAGAGAGAAAGAAAGAAAGAAAGAAAGAAAGAAAGAAAGAAAAGAAAAAAGAAAGAAGGAAAGAAAGAAAAGAAAAAAGAAAGAGAAAGAAGGAAGGAAAGGAAGGAAGGGAGGGTGGGAGAGAGGGAGGGAGGGAGGGAAAGAAGGAAGGAAGGAAGGGAAGGAAAGAAGGAAGGAAAGAAAGAAAGAGAGAGAGAGAGAGAGAAAGAAAGAAAGAAAGAAAGAAAGAAAGAAAGAAAGAAAGAAAGAAAGAAAGAAAGAAAGAAAGAAAAGAAAAAGAAAGAAGGAAGGAAGGGAAGGAGGGAGGGAGGAAGGAAGGAAGGAAGGAAGGAGAGAGAGACAGGATTAGAGACTCCTGGTGAACCAGTGTGCACAGATGTTTTGGCTGAGTCAGGGGGACCTTCTCTGGGACTGGCAATCGTGCTGAAGTTCTTGCTGAACTGCTAGGTAGAGCCCTATTTCTCTCCACTCCGAGGCTGCAGATGCTGGAGTCCAAACAGATCAGACGGTGCCTGGGAGAATGGAGGTGCCCCACCCCCTTACATGCCAGAATAAAGGGAAGGATGGAAATGGGTTGATGGACTGCTAACGCCCGCTGCATACTTTGGCTTTCCATAGAATAGAAACTTTCCATGGATGACTTAGGGGCGACCTCAAATATCCCCCTGACCTCCCCTCACTCTCCCTACACACACACACACACACACACACACACACACACACACTGACCACCAAACCATCTTGATGAATGTTAGACAAGTCTGTTCTGGGGGCTAAATACAGTTGACACCGTTGCTTGGATTGGTGCAGTCGGCAAGGACAATTTTTGCAGCTAATGCTGGCAGTGTGGCAATCAGAGGAGCCGCCAGCTGTCTCACTTAAATTCTTAGCTCTCTCGTTCTCTTTTTTTAAAACCGTTTTGCTTACATAATCCACCCCCTTTTTATTTTCTAATTCTCTCCTTGCAAAGCTGGCACCAGAGGGGAAGGGCTGGGGTGGAGGGGTAGCAATTACACATCAGTTTGGGGAGCATTTACATTTTGCAATTACAATTTAAAAATAAGCCTCGTTAATGATCTCCACGTGTCACCGACAAACCCTAACTGACATACTCTCCTGGGCTTGCCTGCCTCCCCCTGAAGGCAGAGGTACCCAGGGAGACACAGAGGGAGGCCGGGGGCAACATGGGAGGGGCCGCAAGAGCAATTAGGGTGCCCTTGAGGTTGGTGCTAGACAGGTGTGGAGCTGAGCACCCAGAAACCAGGAATTCAGGACTCCAGCCTCTCTCCTCTTCCCTGCACTCACTCATGCTCCGTCCCCAGCCCATCTCCTTCTGGGCTCTGGAACAGCAGGACTCTGTCCTCAGGAGGCAATGCCAGTCCTCAGAGCTGTGGGAAAGGGAGCCTCTACTGCTGATACTCTTCCAGGTGGGAATTTTCAGAGTGCTGTTGGGCAAACGTAAATCCCGGTCCCCAGGATCCCGCCAGTGTGCCTGGATATTCATGGATTGGGTAGAGGGACTGATCACACGTGTGGGGCTCAGGAAGGGAATGGGATTAGTTGTTTCACAGTTCAGGAAGGACGTTTCTCCTCTTATAATTGGCTGACATACAGTTAATGAAGCCCTCTGATCCCCTGGGCAGGGACTTTGGGACCAGACGTACCCAGACTCCAATTCTAGCTCTGCCGTTTGTCGGCTGTAAGATTTAGGGCAAGTTAACTGAACTTTTCTGACCGTCATTGTTTTTATGCAATTGGGATAATCGTATTTACCTTAGAAGGCTTCTTTGAGGATTAAATGAGATAACGTACTAGAAAGCACCTCACACAGTGGCTGGCGCGTGATAAATGCTCCGTAAATGTCAGCCCTGCGCCAAGCCCCTCCTTAGGAGCCCCAACACACTTCCTCCTGCCTCCATTAATGGTGTGCCTTTCCAGCTACCGTGGACACTAGGGAAGGGTGCTCTGGTCTGATTTCGCCAGGTCTCCCCTCCAAGTCAAGCCATCTGCACGCTGAGCAGCTCCTGAAGGAGACCCCACCCCCCCCAACCCCAGCCCCTCACACACACCCCTGCCATCTCCCTGTAGGATTCTCTGCAGAGCCTTGGCCTCGGGCCTCCATTCCAGCCCTTCCACTTCTCGTGGGCTGGCTCCCGAATCTGGCTTTCAACAGCCCGCTTCTCTCTTCTGGACTCTACTTCAATGCAGTGACCTTTTATCAGGCCCCACCTGCGGCCTTCATCTGTGAAATGAGGGAGGTGGGCCGGGAGCTGTCTGAGGTGTTGTTCAGCCTTGACATCTATAAGCCTGGGCTCCTCCTTCCCCAGCGACTTCCTCCAGGCCAGTGCTGTGTGTAAGGCTTTCATCTCTTGAGCAGCTCCATCCAGGCCCATCTTGGGACTGACCACTTACAATCAAAAACTTACATTTGTTACTGGAAACATACATAAGATAGCTCTTCCCTGTGGCAAAACCAGATATGCATCTTATAAAAACCCTAGACAAGCGAGACTTCCAAAAGCAAGTCCCTTGGCACGGGTGTAGAGAACACAGAAGGGGACTATAGCTTACTGGTTTGGGTACTTAGGCAAACAGAGTTAAGTATCATATTTTAAATACTTTTTTTAAACATTTCTTTATTTTTGAGAGACAGAGACAGAGCACGAGTGGGAGAGGGGCAGAGAGAGAGACAGACACAGAATCCTAAGCAGGCTCCCGGCTCCAAGCTATCAGCACAGAGCTTGACACAGGGTTCGAACCCACGAACCGCAAGATCCTGAACTGAGCCAAAGCCGGCAAGTAACTAACTGAGCCACCTAGGCGCTCCTTAAATACTTCTCTAACAACTTCCTTTTTAAACCTATGTTATATAATGAATGGATAGCTTTTCAGGTGAAAATAAATAGATTGTCTCCATTATTTTCAATTGCTGAATGTAGTGTTCTCTTGGATATTTCATTATTTAATTTTAGGTATTGTTAAAATTTGAAGTAAAGTATGTATGTGAGGAAAAGGCAGGGCAAAAGCCATAAAATAGAATAAAAAGTGACCCTTCTTTCCCTTACTTTGGTCCATCGATCCAAAATCAACCACAAGAAACAGTCTCTGATTTTAGTTATTTGGTGGCCAGTGTTTACTATGTTATATAATATACTTAAGGTCCTCTTTCTTCATTTATGTATTTATCTATTAACTCCCTGCTATGACAGCTGGGGAAATTAGAACATATTCTCCCCCTTCCAATTTGGAGTAGTTTGATCATTTTTATTAAACCATATTTGACATTATCTATTTTTAATATATAGTATTATATAGAATATAGTATGTATAAGTTACATGTTCTACACTATATACCACATAGCACTACATATAATTAACTATGTTTTATTTTTATAGTATAATAGCAGTTTTACAGATCTGAAGATTTATAGTCTATCACTTAGTTCCCTCTGCATTTCAACTCTAGGTTGATCATAAGATGGAAATATTATCCAACCGCAGAACTGAATAGTGTGATTTGACCAGGGAAAAGGAAACAGAACATTACAACTTAGCCGCTGTGGTAGGATCTTCCGATACCCCAGAGGTGACCACTCGCCCCTCATTCCCGTCCAGCCCCCTTCCCTCCCACTGGGTCACATCAGATTGTCACCATATCTTAAACATACACTGCCCACCTCCTCTGACCCCTCTGTTTTGCCGAAACACCCTCTAATTATTTCTGATATGGATGCCTGGGAAATAAACTCTGAGTTCCTACATGTCCGAAACAGACTTTATTTGGTCTTCAAATTTGATGGATAATCCGGTTGAGCTCAGAAGCCCATGTTCAAAACCTTCTTCTCTTAGGTCTTGAAGATGTTGTTCTACCATCTTCCTATTTCCCATCTTGCAATGAGAACTTCTGTAAACACTCAGTTTTCTTTTCTTTTGCAAGCTTGAAAACGTCACCACTGTGTGTTTGGCTTTGTTTGCACCTGTCTTCTTTTCATTACCCCTACTCAGGCCTTGGGACCACTTTCAACCCGAAATAGTCACCTGTCCTGCTTCAGCTCAGGGAAATTTTCATTTCATTATTCCTTTATTTGTCCTGCTCCCTCATCTGTTTCCTCCTGGAAACTTCCACTGCCCAGCACAGAGCCTGGCACATTGTAGGCACTCAGTAAATGGTTCTCGAATTTGTTCCTTGGGACCTGGATTCTACTTAGGTCCTTATATTCAACTCGCTGCGTGGACTTGGACAAGTTTTCTCATTTGAACAGAGAAGTCAGACCTCATGACCGCTCAGGAGACTTTCACTCTGCCAGTCCACCTGGAGCCCGGAGTCCCCGCTGCTCCTAGGATTGGGGAAGAAACTGAGGAGCGGCAAACGAGGGGAAGGCAGAGTTGGGCAGGAGGGCAGCCACAGCAGCCAGCCTCCCACTGCAGACATTTCCCTGAGCCTTTCATCCGTTCAGCATCCCCTGCCTGTCCCCCTTGGGGACCTTTCTCCTTGACCTTCCCGATCATTCTCAAATGGGCCTCTTTTCCTCTTCATCTCCCTGCTCCCTGCACTTTCTCAGCTCCCCTCCACACACAGGTCCCATTAGTGAAATAATCTCTGACCGTGGCAAGTGTCTCATTAAGTGAGATCTTTTTTTTTTTTCTCACTTTTATGAATTCCCGCACAAGGAGACTTCCCTCCGCAGTGCTGCACAGCAGACGCTTTGACCTGAGACAGCCAGGCCCTAAAAAAGAGAAGAAAGATTACAATGGCCTCCTGATAGCTTGGATCTGCCCCAGCCTTAGGCTACCTTGTGCCCTGGGGGAGGCATCTTGGGTGAGAATTCCCACTTGCCCCTCTTCCCCACCCCAGAGACTGCTCTGGGAGCAGACACCTCTCGCATGCGGCTCCCCTGACTGCCTAGACCGACCTGCTCTGGACAGAACCTCCAGGTCTGGGAGCCAAGATGCTTGGCTCCTTCTCCCTGAGAGGGCCAGACAATGGAAGATCCAGATTAACAAGTGCTCAGATCCCAGAAGATCATCCTCTGTTCTAAGTCAGAGCATCCTAATTAGTCCCCAAGGGCCAGAGTCTACTGGGCAAAATGGTCTTCTCTCTTCTTCCATCCCCTGGTCCTCTGAGGAGTGGGAGTCCCCTCTTACTGGAGAGAGAAGAGGGGGAATGTAGAGGCACAGTTTTGAACCTCAAGTCCACAAAGCTTCTGTACAAGGCAGGACTCTTTCTTTCCGCTGGGACCACCATGATAGAACGTGAGTTGGCATTGCAAAAGGCAGAATTAAGGTTGGAGGTGAGTTATACTTTTCAGACAAGCTAATATGAAACACTTCTCCTTGGTGCCTGAGTGCAGTAGAAAGGGCCAGCCTATGAGTAAAGGTTTCCCTATTAGAAGCCAGAGAACTACAGACCCCTTTCCAAGGCTGGAGTTTGAAGGGGGATGGGGCTCGCTCAGCAGGGGACAGGCAGGAGCCAGTGGGAAGTAGAGCACAGCTCTGGTCCTCTGCACGTCCGTTTAGCTGCTGCCTGCTTGGGAAGCTGTGGGCCATAATCCTGCTGCTGGCCTGTGAAGATGTTGTCCCTGGGCGCCCGTTTAGACTGCTGCTCGGGGTCCCTCTGGGCCGAGGGAGGAGGGTGGGCAAGAAGGAGCTTCTGCAGGGTGATAAAGCTAGAAGTCGGGGAGACAGGACAAGAGATGGGATGCCCCCTAAGGATGGGCTGCCCCTACTTGCAAAAACCAATACTGCACAACTGGGCAGGCTTTCCAAAGATACAGCCAGGTGCCTCTTCGCCTGTGAGTCATGGGCACATTTCCCCTCCAGAGCAGGGGCTTCTTTGTAGCTGTGGGTGGTTCCTGGAAAACCATGGGNCCACCTGGGGGGCAGCAGGGCCTCACGGTCAGGCTGACGGAATCACAGTCAATGTGAGTCAGAGCCCCGGCCCTGACGCCACAGAGCCACAGAGCCACAGAGCCACAGAGCGTGAGGTCAGGGCACAGGCAGGCCCGCTTTCGCTCCGCCCAAGTCCGCAGAGCCAGGCCCCCAGACAGCTAAAGCACGTGACCCCGTCCCCACTCACACCGCCTTGTAGATGCAGTCTTCACCCTTGTACTTGTGTCATTTCCTGTGCATTCTTTCATTCTGTTCTCTCCCTTCATAACTGAACCCGCAGTCCAGTGAGTCTACGAGGGAGACTTTAAGACTTGCCTCTTTCAGCACTCTTAATGTTCTCCACGTCTGTCTCCGCGGCATTACGTTTAGGAGACCCCGACTTCTTAATAGCTGGCGTCAGCGCTTACAGTCTTCCACCTTCCACTCATTTGTATGAAACAAGGAGGGCAAAATGCAATAAAATATTTAAATAGATGTGCACACACGCTGCCGTCCAAAGATGACACGGCTGGTAGTAGTGAACCGCTGTCGAAGTGGAGGCACCTTCCAGAGGCGTGAAGTGCATGTCCATCAATGGAGGCACAGACGCCCAGGTTTGCCATTCGGAAGATATTTAGGGGGATTGCTGGAATATAATTCGTGGAGATGCAGGGCATGGGAAAGTGAAAGGGCAGCCTGTACTGGATGGCCCAACTCAAAGTCGGTAGTTTGTTTGCACACCCATCCTTGAGCCTTTTCTGTACCTCTCTAATTTCCGGGGGCCTGACCCCTCCTCTGGTGTTTCCCCGCCTCCACCCTGAGACTTCTAGGTTAAACGTTCGGAATCTGAAAGCAGACCATGTGTCAATCACACTGGAAAACTTCCTCAGCCGCACTAAGCTTCAGTTTCCACATCCGTGAATGAGGACGGCCATCATGCCTACGCCATAAGATGGCTGGGAAAACATAAATAAGGTTATTTTATCAGAAGCTTAGCATAATGCCTGGGGCATGGAGAAAGCTCAATGAACAGCAGCTGTTATTAATTGCATTTACCATCTCACCCTATCAAAATTTGCTCCAGGGAAACACACTCATTCTCACTGAGGTGTAAATGACTGCTGGAACTTGAAGAGCTATCTTTTCCAGATTTGTGTGTTTGTTTTACATGTTAACAGTAAGCCAAAGAAATTAAATCATAACTGTGTATATATGCAAGCTCCACAAGGAGATAGCTTGTGAAATCATATGGCACAAGATTTTCCCCCCTAGAAAGGAAAGGCAAGGAGGAGCCATGATCTGGTCTGCCAGGGAGCACAGGGCTCGATGGGCGAGATGGGACATGTGGATGGGAAGCAGGTTTTCCATAATATAGAAACACATGTAGTGATCATTCACCCTTCCATGCTCTACTTCTGCTTCATGGAAGAGTAGAGTTTTGAGCCAAATTCTGATGAAGGAAAGGGCACAGGAGTGTAATACAGAGATGTTGATGGCCGATGGGAAAAAGCATGGAGGAAAACTCCCATTAGGTGATAGAGAGCATGTCTGTTCGCCTGGGGCTTGGGTCCGGATGGCAATGCCCAGGGACGTTTACTGCCCAGCATCACTGCTCTGCACATGGCAGCCACTGTCCTCCCTTCCCTGGGGCTCCCTCTCCCGACAGATGGGGGCACAGAGCAGGTGACCTGCCCTTGTTCCCAACAGCAGTGAGGCCCAACGTTGAGGGAGGCCCCTGGGCACCCTTTCCTCCTCCCTGAGTGGACCCCGTTGCTCTGGACTGTGCCGGGTCTCCCTCCCTTCCATGAGCTGGTGAAGGAAGTATCAGGGACGAGTGGCTTTTCTACGATAAACTGAGCCCAGAGAGCCACTTGCTCAACAACCCTGACTCTTGGCCATTTTTTTTCTGGAGGCAATTAAAAAAAAAAAAAATGGACCCAGCTATCATCCAGCGAGAGGACACGGTATGGTCTTGAGGGACAAATGGAGCCTGGCTGACCCTCTTAGGATCCTCTGGTTCCAGGAGACTCTGAGAGCATCACAAGGGACAGAGGGGACAGGAGTCAGCGTCCCTTATCTCTATGGATGCCACCCCCCCAGTCCTGTTGCCCCAGCCCCCTCCCAGCCCACCCGTGCTTTCCTTCCCCTTTCCGGCTCCCCACCAGTGCTCCTCTCCCTGTGTACCGCCTCAGAGAAGAGAAAGATTGATGAGAGGGAGGTGGCTCCTCCAAGAACAGCAGCTCTCCTCCCATCTGGGATGCCCAGCGCCGGAGCTGCTGCTCTGTCTCTGTTGAGTTGTGAGCCTCAGGGGCCCAGCCTCTGTTGTTTTCTCAGCTCTGTTCCCGAGCAGCGGCTGCCGTCAGCTCTTGACAAATAATAATAAACCTGGGAATCGGGTTTGTCGAGGGGGATTTCAGTCCCTGGGTTCATTTTTAGGTGTGTGTGTGTGTGTGTGTGTGCGCGCGTGCGCGCGCACCCAGACAAGAGAGCACATGATGGTGTCCTGGGGGAGCAGGCTGGGGCTCCCAAGTGCCCTGGCAACCCATCCTCCCTATGCCCGCGGAAGAGCTGGAGGGCTCTCCTCTGCCCCTGACCATCGGTGCTGCCTGCATGTGTAAAAGAAAAGAGAAATAATTGAATGGATGGCCTGTGACTCTCTCTCTGTCCCTCCCCACCTTACCCACTTACACTATCTGGATAGAGACGAAGGGGCTGGAGATGTAAAACAGAGGGCAGAATCCCAGCTCTAGGTTCGGGAGTTGCCTGAATGATGGGTGGGGAACTTGGCCACAGGCCCAGGGAGAGAGGCTCCTTGACAGAACCTTTACACGGACTCCCCCCACCGTGGCAGTATCATGACCCCCTCCTCCACACACATACACGCACCGACCTCCATTCCTGAGGCGCTGCACCAAGGGGAGGGCTTTGCTGGAAGAGGAGGAATGTTCCGAGTCAGGCATCAATGCTAGCAAAAGCTGGGCCTGGCCGTGGGTGAGTGTGAAATTTAGGACCCTGTCATGGTGCCTCTCTAGGGCAGAACAGCACCCGCTCTGAGCAGTTTGGAGGTGGCCATTGGAGGTCATGGCTGCCACTCGTGCCTCCAGGCAGGCGAAGCTGCCAACCACTTAGCTGTGAGGCGCGTGCAAGGCCAGCGCTTACCCTTATAACCAGCATGCTTTCCCCCCACCTTTCTGGGGGTTTTTTGTTTTATTTTGTTTAAAGGAACCAAAGGGGGAAAAATTGCCAAGTTGTGAAGTGCTTTAGGAGGAGATGAGAATCTTCATCAAAATGCTAAAAGCTGGAGGGGGAGAGTAATGTGAAAACTCTTGCCTGCTATTTATGGGATTGATTCTCAGATCAAGAAGAAGCAAGCAGTCGGATGAAAGGAATTATTGTTAAAGCTCCTCGGTAGGAAGATCTAATGGACAATTGCTGCTATCAGGGGGAATTAAATTGCTGTTTCAGTTTGTAAAATATATCAGCAGCTTTTTGAAGCCGGGAAAGGTGTGACAGCCCTGGCGGGGGCTGGGGGGGGGGGGGGCGGCTCTGGCACTTTCGGGCCCCAGCGTGGGGAAGCAGGAGGCAGGCAGGAAAGAGGGCTGGGGCAGAGCACCAGCCACTGTCCTAACTGACCCTGCTCTGCGTGTTTGAAGCCAAATTGCAAAACCGCTAAACTGAGGGAGTTGAGGGGCTAAGTTGGCAGCCCTAAGGTGCCCAGAGTGTGCCCTGACGTGCTCGGAGACCCCAGCATCAGAGAGGCAGGGCTGTAAGCAATAGGTCAAGATGGGGGCTCCTCTCTGGGAAAGCTGGTCAGGGGGTGATGCGGGTCTGTGTTCCCAGCGGCCCCACTCACACCCAGGGCATAGTCAAATCCTCTGCCTTCCGTGACCCCTGAGCGTCCCGTCACTAAACTGAGCACACAGAGGGATCCAGTGTGGATAAAACACCACCTCTCCTTCTAGAACGGGGCCTCTAGGCTCGGGTCAGTGAGTGTGCAATGACCTGCTGACCCAGCCACACGCGCGGGAGGCATACTGCTGTCCCAGATAAAGGCCACATGACAAAATGGCTTCGGGAGTGGGGAACGGAGAGGAGCGGAGGCCCTCAGAAGGAGAACCACAGCCGCCTAGAGGAGACTACACTCCTGGTAGAGGGAGCAGAAGGCTCTCTGCCTTCTCTGCTTTCAAAGAAGGCTCTAACCCCTTCCATAGACCTTCTGCCCCATGTGGCACTTAAGGGCTGAAGGAGGAGAGAAAAGTGGGGAGAGAGAGGCGTGTTCACGTGTCTCAGGGAGTCCGAAGCCCACAGTCCTAGTTCAAGCTCACTCTGGCTTCCGCTGTGTCTCCACTCTGTCCCCTGGAGACCAGCATCATAATAATAGGGCACGACCTGGCACCACCGCCCAAGGAGGCTTCCCAGAAAGGTAGCAAATGATAATTAGTTCAAAGAGCTCTGGTGGCCAAGGGGTCTGAGTTGCCTGCTGTCTTGCTGAAGTCAGTAGAGAATTCTTTCCTACTGAGGGTTCCAAGCAGGAACCAGGAGGGGCAGTGGGAAGGGGCCCTCCTGGCTGGGGTGTTCTGCAGTGACTTGGGCTCTGTGCCAGGCGCAGTGTCCCTGGGGACCTGGGTCATGGTGGAGCGGCGGCTCATTTTGGAGCTTCAGCCAGCCAACCTTCAGGACAGTAGTGAGCAGGGGTCTGATCCTGAGTGCAAAGCCTACTTGGTTCCCCTCCTGCCTGTCCTGCCTTCAGTAACAGGGACACAGCCACCTTCCAGGCTCCCACGCCCCTCTCTGGACCTGCTCTGCTCTTCGCACACTGGAGGGCTTCCATTTGCCCCCAGCACCCAAGGTCAGAAAGACAGGGGCCAAACAGCGTCCACCAGGCCACAGCATGCCTGTCACCTGAGTCCTCGGGCCCCTCAGCTACCACCCGGTTCCTAGAACACATGGGCCAGCGTTTGATGTGCTCCTGGGGGGCTGGCCCCTTCCCCTTCATTCCCCAAGGGCTTTTCACTTCTCCCTCGCTTACAGTGACCTTCTCAACCAGACCTTCTCAGATTTTACAGCTTCCCAGCCCACAGGTACATCCTCCCTCCCAACTCTGTATCCTCCACCATTCCTGCACTGGTCCCCGCCATGTCACTGCCCGGTGCTGACTCCATAAACCAGGCACTGTGTTTCTTCTAAAGCTTCAGATTTCTAGCCCTTCCCGAGTTTCACAAGAAATCTGGTGTGTGTGTGTGTGTGTGTGTGTGTGTGCACGCGCGTGCGCGCGTGCGCGCACGCACACACCCCTGCGTTTCTTTAGATAAATCCACAGAGTCACATGAAATCAGTGACAGTTTGACACCGTTATTTCAAGATTCATCGCTCTGAGTTGCCAGCACAGGAGACCTAGCCAACTCCTTCCCACCAACAACACTTTTTTTCCAAGCATAATTTATAGCAGTGGGGTGAATTTGTTTCCAAAAGATGAATATCACACTATCAGCAACAGCTGCCTCTCATTTTTATTTGTTTTTAAATTTGACTCAAAGTCCAATTCTCTATACACATCCGAAGCTGTAAATCCTAAGGCGACTGATTACATGATTTAGTAAACAGGTTATATTATATAATGCAATTAAAGTAGGGCTCCGAGGCGCCACCTACAGGCCGCTCCTGGGAAGGGAGCTGGGCCAGAGACTATCATTTTGGACGAGGCTCGAGGCTGAAGGAAAATAAACGGGATTGCACCAGGGTTGAGGCGGCTGCTCCTGAGGGAGAAGTTGCAGCCAGCCAGGTTACTAATGCAGCCTTTTGGTCCCTCCTGCTGAGTTCACTCCGTTATTTCAGCCTCCTGCAAATCTGTCTAGACGTCAGAACCCAGGCCTGGGCAGCTGCTCAGAGGGGCCAGCCTGGGGGTGGGGGGGAGCCGCCTGGGGGCTTCTGAGCAGGGGCTGCTGATGGGAGCTCCTGGCTCTCTGGCCTCAGGGGCCTCCTCCCTCACTCTCAAATGGGAAGTGAGGTAGAGAAGACTGGAGCTTGGCTAGCCTTAGGAATGAAGCTACAATCCAACGATTTCCATCCCCTTCAACAAAGCTTGTGTTGAGAGCCAAACGATGGGCAAAGACTTTCAGACTATTCTGGTGAAACCCCTCAGCTTGCAGTCCAAGAGAGGAAAGTGGCTTGTACTGGCCACAGATAAGTAGCAGAGCTGATAAGGAATCCAGGCTTGCTGACCCCACAGGCAGGGTAATGGGCAAATTCACCGGAATTTTCGGAAGAAGAAATTGAGGCCCAGGCAGGGGGCGGGCCTTCCACAGCCTCTGTGCGTAGCAAGGCAAGGAAAACAATGAAAATACTGCTGGTGTGTGTCAGAGGACAGAGGAGAAGAGCTTCAGGGGCCCCTCAGCAGTGTGTCTAGGACGGAAGGGAGGAATGGAGGGAAGGAAGGGGGGAAGGGGATAGAGGGAAGGAAAACCCAGCGTCAGTGCTCCTTGCCATCACCCCTCTGCCCGAAACTACAACACACTTCAGATGAATCAGGTTCTGGGGCCTCAAGGATTCTAGCTTCTCCAAAGAACTTTTCTAAGACTGGGCCACGGATAACTGGGGAGAGGAGAGGGGACTTTCTTCCCTGAGCACGAAGAGAGAAACTGGACCAGAAAGGGGTGGGGGCAGGGATGGATGAAGAAAACAGGACTCTCACGGTCCAGAGGGTGGATCTGCATCCACACCTTCTTCTGAGCCGAGCATCCACCCAGTCTCCCGTCTGGGGCAATGAGGTGCAACAGTGAGGAGTGGAGGGAGGCTGGTCTTGTCCCCGCTCCTACCAGATACAATGTAGCCTCAGCTAGGGTCAGAGGGCAAGCGCAAATGCTGTCGGGCCAGCTGGCCAGAGAGTTCCCAATTAGACTTTGTTTCTCATCCTTAAGGCCCTGAGCCCCCAACCCCAGCACCCCAGCCCAATTACTGCCAGGCAGCATTAACCCCTTGGTGCCCCAGGCCGTTAATGGAATGTTAATTGGTCTAATGGGTTTCATGTCAACAAGTCCTAATGAGCTCCTTCCTAACGAGCTTGCTATTTTTTTTCTAAGCCTGTTTGTCAACACACTGGAGTTTGGGCTATAGACCCGGGACCTCACCTTTGGGGGGGGCGGGGCAAGAGTTGAGGAGACAGATGGAGTGGGTGCTCTAGGGCTGCCCATTCCTACTTCCTAAAGGGGTGTCTTTTTATGCCCCTTCAGCCACCTGCAACCCATGCAACACGGCCTTCCTCAGCTCCCGAGCTCTGTAAAATGGCAGTGTTAGCTCCTTTTGATAATATCAGTGACACAAATTATTTCTTCTTGGATATCACTGTGGGGTTGAATGTTGCATCAGGGTTTTTGTCCCCCCTTCTAGCTGTCACATAATAAAGGTTCTCAGCACTAAGAGCAATCTTTTGACATGAGCCTCTCTTCCATGGGAAATTTCTCTGTGGTAAATCATTGCTCGGTGTCCTCCATTTGCAATCTTGGCTATACTCCCTCGAGTGCCCTGGTGTCTGGTAACAGAGGACTAGGGCCTCTGGACGGGGCGGAGCAGGCCCTCCGAGCCACTGACAAATGCTGAAAGCCCCTCCGAACTCCCAAAGAATGTACAAAAAGGGCCGAGCACCCAGCTATTGCTTAAGGAGCAGCCCCCAGCCAGCTGTGGAGTCCCGCTGGGCCCAGTTTCAGAACAAGAGAAGTCAGATTCCCATGTTCCTCTCCAGGGTGGTTCCACATGGCCCCTTAGCCCCCCAAGTCAGTGGGGGGAACCAATGGGGGAGGGGGGAGCGCATATGCGTGTGGAGTGGTATGAAGAAAAGAGCAAGCTTCCGGAGATGGGCGTGGGGTCTCCCCCAGTGTCATGTTACCAGAGGCCTCTGTGCCTGAGTGAGCAGAGAACTGACGAAACTTAAGCCCCTGATGAAAAGGCCTCCTGTTCTCCGGCAAGAGAAGCCCCCAGAGGGCAATGGGTTAGTGGCCTAGTGGCCTGTGGTGACCCCAGAGAGGAGGAGGGGAGGGGCAAAGGCCATCTGGGTCCTCAGAAAATTGTTCTTGTGTCCTCTGGTGAGGCCGGTCTGGCCCCTGCTCACAGCCTGACAGACTCCAGACCGAAAAATCTCCTCAGTCTTGGCAGCCATGGTTGTTTCTGGGTGCAGACAGCTTTTAACGATCTCTCCTTGCAAATATTTCCAGGGACAGCAACTCTAAAGTGCCCCTACCTCCCATTCATTGGACAGTGAACAAAAGAATGCAGATTAAAGACTCTTATCTTTAAAAGCCCCAATCCTCCTCATTGAGCGTCCTGTGCTTTGCCTTTAAGTGACCTTCTCATCCGTGGAATTAGGTTACCCTGAGACCCAAACCCGAGGTTAAAGGAAACTAGTTGCCCCTAAGAGGGGAGAAAACCCGCCTAGAGGGAGCTCCCACCCCAGACTCTGCCCCCAGGCTCCCTCTTCTGGAGGCTGCTGGCACTACAGCCCCACAGTGGTTCGCTTTTCCGGGGGCCAGGGATTGGGGCTCCGTGAACGAGGTCCTTAGACAGGTCCCAAGGCCCCAACCAAAGTTTCCTCATCTACCAGAGTTCCAGGAAAGGCTGGATATCCCTATTTCCTTTTTTCCCTCAGGGTCCAAAAGAGAGATTCCACACCCATTTCAATATCCAAAAGGTCTTCATTCTAGAAGTTTCTTCTGACATCTCAAGGAGTCTCTATCCTCTTTTTTCCTCAGGAACTCTTTTCACTCTCCTCTTGATTTCCATGGATGTTTGCCGCCACCCAAAGACCCAGCCGTGAAAATAGGCATTGGTTCTCCCAGTCCTGAGGTGGCTGGCTTTCCTGAGGGCTCCTTTCTGAGACTCTGTGAGAATAAAGAATGGATCTGGGTGTCATGTGGGGATGGGAGGGAGCGGAGCGGGGGAGACCCTGAGTGTTTTTGTCACACAGATATCCCAGTGGCCCATCACCGGAAGTAAGGCCAGGGTGGTGAGGTGTAGGTAGCAGTGAGGCCATGGGGAATCCCCTGCAGTCACAGCAAAAGTCCTCTCTTCCTATACAGTCTCCTCCAGAACCTCCATTTCATTTTCCTTGTGCCCGATGGGGCCATCACCTCCCCGACTGATAACACTCCTCAGAGAGGAGATCTTGCCTCCCGTCATTTATTCAACCACACCTCCTCCTGGCTCAGTCCTTTGCATGTAGTTGACACTTGATGACTAGTCCTTGAATGAGCACCTAAATTCCCAGTGCTTTGCACACTTAAGGTCAAAGCATGCCTGGTGCTTCAGAGACTCAGTTCAGGCCAGGCTTTCTATGTTCTCCTCTTCCTGGAAAATAATCGAAACAACACCCACACCTTCTCTCTCTCTCTCTCTCTCTCTCTCACACACACACACACACATACACACACATACACACACCCCACAGGGTCCTGGAGACCAGCCCCTTCCTTAGGCAGCTCCCAAACACCCTCAAGTTCCCACAGAATTCAGGTATGCGAACATGTCAGAAGACCCCTAGGGCAGGGGATCGGCTGGAGGGCCCTCAAGCACAGGGGAGGGAGGGTGTGAGTCTGTGTCACAAATGATTCTAGCTCATCAGCACCCTCCACCCAGGAGAAGGACAGGTCCCTTGCCCCACAGAGGTTCTTAGGAGTTTCCAGGCGCCACAATGGACAGGTCTGCATCAGGCAAGGAGCCAGTGCTTTCCAGCTCTAAATATTTCAGGGCATCTCCTGTAGTAAACAGCTTTCCGGGCATTCTGTTTCCTTGGGTGGTGTTGCCAGGCTGTCTCCACTTACAGCACTGTGATCTAGTTCAAGAAGAAACCTTGAGGTCCAGCAGGGGCAGCTCACTGCCTGGTGATGGGAAGGAGGGAGGACAGCGGAGGACACAGGGAACAGGAAACCTGGAGATTTGGGTCCAATCCCGCTTCACTGCTCACCCCCCCCCCAACATCATTCCTCTTGGCCTCTTCCTCTCCTCTCTTCCTCTATAAGGAAGGCGTGGACTTGGCTCTGACTGCTCTTCTGGCCCCAGATGCCTGTGACTCTGTACCCAATGAAGGCTAACGAGTCTTACTTAGTAGAATGTTGCAGATACATCCATATGGCCAGTCACAAGCACACACCTAGAATAACTCGGCAAGTGAAGGGGTGCTCACCCGGGCTCTCAGACGTTCCTTTCCCTTCCCTGCGGAGCTCCAACCGGTCACCCCTTGCTGCGGGCTCCACCCTCGGGTCTAAGGAGCCGACCTGCGCCCCGCCTCTCTCTTCGGCCGCTAGGGGGCGTGGCGAGCACACCTGGGAGGGGTTGGTCGGTGCTCGCAGACCCTGGGGCGGGGAGGTGGGACTTGGAAGGACGTGAGGCCTCCTGCCCCTGAGAGCACAGGTGGCTGCTCCAGAAGCCTGGGGAAGGGACAGCGCCCGTGTCCTGTGGGATACCCGAATGGCCGCCAGTGCCCCGTGCTGCCACCAGCCAAGCCCTCCCCGTCGCTCCCCTCTCCAACCAGGCCCCAGCTGATGCTGAACAAAGCGTGGTTGCGGGAACACAGGTTGCTTCCTGCGATTGGAATGTCGTTTCTTTCAAGTCAAAACAGCACAGCAAGCCCCTCCCCACCCAGGCCTCTCCCCCTAGCTCTCATTTGTTCCCCTAAAGGGCCTCAGCGCTTGCTGTAGCCCGTCAGTCCAGGTGGCCCAGCCTGAGAAAATGTCCAGCCGGCCGGTCCCCAGGGCTCCCTGCGCTCAGCGTATTAACAGTGCGGCCCCCTTTCTCCTGCCACAGATCCTCGATGTGAATCAATCCCATGATGCAACATGCCTCCCCAGCCCCCGCTCTGACGATGATGGCCACGCAGAATGTCCCTCCCCCACCCTACCAGGACAGCCCGCAGGTGAGTGTCGACTGACCAGATGGCTGGGAACGGGGTGCGGTGGCCTTCCCTGGGCGGGACAGAGCTAGGCCTCTCTCAGCTGTACCCTGGCGACTCTCTGGGTTCTCTCCCCCTCACCCCCACCTACCCAACTCTGGAGAGCAGGCAAACACAGACCCTGGAGGGGGTCATTGCATTTGACAAACCGGGTTCAGATCCGACTTGAGTAGCTCTGTCACCAGCATCTGGGACCCTTGTCTGGGGCACCCAGTCAAGAGCCTGCCCTACCCCCACCCTGCTTCCCACTCAGAGCAGATAACAGACAAATGCACAGCACTCCTCCCTCAGGGAGATCCGGATGCCGGTGAATCGAGTCTGCGTTTGAGTATCTGGGGAAATTTCTTAGAGGCTCCTTTGTACCAGATCCCCCCTTTACTGGTCACTGGAGCCTTTATGTCCAGTCCTTCTCTGCCTGCCCATTCCAGGACTCACCCTTCTGTTCAGGATTGTGTCGGCTTCTTTCTAGAAAAAGGCCAGGACTGTATCTCTACACCTGTAGCCCTGTCTCCCTGGTTCCCAGTTTCCATCCCCCACCTGAGACACAGCAGCCCCCCAAGTTCTTCTGAGACCCTTCCTGGCTGCGTCTCTTGGGAAGGTGGCATCTTCGTCCTGTCTCCCTGTTGTCTCCTCTCCTCCTTCTAGAGGACTGGCCCGGCTTTGGGGAGTCGGGCTCCCCCCGTCTGTCAGACTGACCACCCCAGAATCTGTGCCCTCCTCTCCCCCTGCGTGCATCTTCCTCCACATGTGGTTCTCTGGAGGCTCTGAGCGAGTTATGCTCTGGGCTCTCACGGAAGCCTCCATTCTCTGACCTTTACCTTCACTTCCTCCTGTTTTCTCTACCTTGGTCTCTCAAGTCAGTATTAATTCAAGAAGTGTTTATTGAGTATCTGTAATATGAAATGTGGCCAGCTAGAACATTCATTCGTTCGTTCGTTCGTTCGTTCAACAAACGGGCAGTGNATGAAATGTGGCCAGCTAGAACATTCATTCGTTCGTTCGTTCGTTCATTCGTTCAACAAATGGCCAGTGAGAGCAAACCGTGTGTCAAGCGGTCCTTCTCACACTTACCCAGCAGCCGGTCTTTGCACTGCCTGATGTCCCTTGCTCCTTAGCATTTCACACACAGCCCTTCTCAGGGGCCACGTGGAAGATCTGTGCAGCGTGAAACAGATAATAAGGGGCAGACGCAGGGTGGGCAGGCTTTTGTTCACATTAGGTCCTATGTCCCTGNGGGGAATCACATTACAGAATGCCCCGCAGGCGGACCACCACTGGCTCCTCTCCCCCTGAAAATCCAAAAGCACTTGTCTTTCCCTGATCTTTGAGCACACGACCTTTTGTCCCCACCCCTGTTCTAACATGTCATCGCTAGGCTCTCCCCCAACCCAGCCTCATATGCGGCAAACCCTCTGCCCACGTCATTAGCTTTCCACGAATGACCGCAGGCTTGGACTTGGCATTTACACGGTCCTCTATTTGAGAGCGTCCGGGTGTGCAGCACTATGTGCGGCCTTCCCCTCCACAGTCAGAATAAAGTCCAGGACCTAGGCACCTAGCGGGGGACCTAGGCACCTAAGGGTCATAATGGGGGGCGGGCTTCATTCTTCCTCAGCGGACACAGATGTCATCCTCTTATCTGCTCAGGCAGTGTTGGGGTCCCCCGGGGTACTGATAAAGGGGCAGGAACTTTGGCTCCGTTTCTTTTGTCATTGGATGTGCTCTCCTAGCTCCACAGTAGACATGGGGAATGGACAGGGGGTTGCTTCCTGTATTTAGCCGGTGGTGGGTGCAGAGGCCTGCATACACAGGGCGTGGGGACAGGCAAGGGCGGGGCCACGAGGTCAGAGAGCATTGAACTGGCGCAGCTGGTGGCGGCTGCCTCCCTCCCGCCCACCCCAAGCCCACAGGGGCAGCTGGGAGAAGTTTGGGTTTGGTGGGGATTAGCAGCGGCAGGACCTGTGTTGTCCAAGAATGCTGATCGGGTGTAGTTAAGAACAGGAGCCTGATTTAACTGTCAGCACACAGCCGAGAACTAATACATCCCAGCTGCCGGGGGAGGTGATGCACATGGGGCTGTAGCTCCTAGGCGCTCAGCCCCCCCGGAAGACACCACTGAGCTGCCTTTTGGGGGAGGAACCGAGGCTCCAGTTCCCCATCTGGAGGCTCAGAGTAGAAGCCCTGTGTGGGGACTATCCCAAGGCTCTCCTCTCTGAGAAGCCGCCAGCACTTGGCCATTGAAAGCATATTTATAGCAAAGGAATACTTTCCCCTGAGGAAGCCACACATCTATCGGTGACCCCAAGGTCCAGGAAGGAAGTGCCTGACAGGAAGTGTCAGTGTCCGTGGTAAAGTGACCAAGCCAAAGTCTGGAGTCCTTATGGCCTTAGCTAGGGCCACTGGACTATGGCTAGACTGCCATGTGCCTTCCCTGAGCCAGCCTGGTTCCCAAAGAAACTGACGAGGTTGGAGGGTCGTGGGGAGTAGTCAGGGCAGAGATGGAATGAGTGGGATGCAGGAGGTGAGTGAGACCCCTGGACAAAGACCTCTGACTCACAGGGAAAGGCTGTTCTCTCCAGGGAGAGCTAGACTTTGATGCCAGTTGGCTTTGGTGGGGGGTGTCCTTTCTCCACACACTCTGGGGGCTTCTGGGAGTGGCTCCCATAGAGGAATGTCTACAGTGTGAGTCTTCCGCTGGGGAACTTGCTCTGATCCTCCTACCTTCTTCCCTTTATGCTGTCAAGAGGCTGAGCCCAGCTTCTCAGGGGAAGCCCTGCTCCACTGCCCTCCTAAAGCTCATTATCCTAGAGACCTAGCTGTTCTCTGACACTCAGTGTCCTCAGGAAAGACGGGCCTAGTAGGAACATGGGTCAGGCACACAGGGGAGTGCTTCCAAAATCAGGCTCTCTGGAAGGGGATTCCTCACTTCCTCCTATTCCTTTAGGTCTCATCCCATTACTTCTGGACCTGGTAGGACTTGTTTCCTCAAGGCCCAGACAGCTAAGCACATCTCTCTGTCACCTCCTTGGAAATCCAGTTTCTTCCGCAGGCAAAAATGGACAGTCTCTGATACGAAGTCCCCAAAACGAAAAAGGAAGCGAGAAGCAGAGCCCTTCCTCTGAGACCCATGCAATCGTTTTAATAATGTTCCCGTTGTGCTAAGGGCTAGCAATACTGAGCATAATCTATTCAAATGCACAGGAGAATCTCACTTTGGAAAATTAGGAATCTGCATTAAAAAATTCCCAAGCCCCGGACCTTCTTTATAATAAATTAGAATTTTTTTTTCAAGGCAAGTTCTTAACTTGGCAATTTCATTTTTGAAGTTTGGGGAATAAAGTTATTAAAAATGAGGGAGGTTTTTTTTTTTCCTTCCATTTCAGGAGAGAACCATTAATGGTTATGGACCCACGCTATCTGGGCACAAGCCAAGTGGAATGGTGGCCAAGCAGTCTCTGGCCCTTTAGTTCTGTTTCAGTCCATCCTGGGGAAGCTTTGTGATTACTTGTAAGGATGTCACTCCGTGTTTATTGTGCACTAAAGGCAGACTGTGCAAAACCAACAACCCACTGAAACCCTTCCTGTGGCCTGCTTCCTCCTTCTGGTGGCTTCTGGTTAGCTTCTGTTAGAGTCGCAGCGCCCTCTGTTGTCTAACTACAGTACTTCGATTCCAGCATCATGTCACTTTATGCCTTGAGAGGTAGGGGCAAGTCCCCTGGGGACTGGGGACTTCAACAATGGTTGTTTAATGAAAGCATTGTCTCCAGGGAGACCTGGATATGAGCTAGGTGTGTGGTCCCCCTGTTCAATACTGCTGTTAATTCCTACATCACTCTTTTTCCCTCTTCGGCATCTCTGCAACAGCCAGCCTGGCCATCTGTCACCTGGACTTGCCCAACCCCCTCTTCCCACCTCCCCAACCTGCCCCCCCCACCCTCCAATCTTAATGGAACTCTAAAAGTTATGTTCTTTACTATTGTCCCCTCCCAGCAAGTCCCCCACACACACCCCAGAATCTTCAAGGTAACACAATCACCTTCTCACTCCTTCTGGGCATATACCCTTCATTCATGTGTTCTGTCTTCACCTCTGAATGTCATTCAAGTTCTTCAACTTCCTGTAACAGTCCACATGCAATGTCCACACCAAGGAAATTTCTCCCTTCTGCAGTTCCACCAGCAAATTCAGGAAACTGTTCGGATTTAATCATGAAAGCAATAGCTTCCCTCCCTCCCCTTACCCACACACACCAGCCCCTGCTATCAGCAGCCTCCCCCCACTCTTCCTCAAACACAGACACATACCTACCGTTCCACAAATATCTTTGCCCTTGGCTTATAGGCAAGACAAATATTTTATCTGGTCTATTTGTGCATGTATTCAATGTTTAGTATTCCTCTGTCTGCGTGTCCCCAGTGTGTCGGGCTGTATGAGCATTTGACCGGAAAGCAGACATCCTGGCAGGTCCTGGTCTGTCCCGCTAGGCACAGCCCCCTGTGGATATGGGCACTCAGTTACCACTTTAGCAGCAAACTGGTACGTAGGTAGCGTGACTTGATGATGGCGTGATACTAACCATGTTTGGGTCATTCACCCAGGATGCGGCCTCGTGAGTGACCAGAGGGAGGCAAGGCAGGCCAAGTCAGAACTCTTGGATCAGGACCCAGTATGGGAAGCTCATTTCAGAAGGAAGTCAAGCATTTGCTGGGGCCCCTTTGGCAGAAGCTGCATTCTTCCGTCCCCTTCCGTCCTCCTGCAGCCCCCAGAGCGAGGGGACTGGTGCTCAGGCCCCAGAACACTGTGCATGGAGATCTGGGGTCAGAAAGACGCTGTCTCACCTCCCCTTCGAGAGGAAGGCGAAGGCCAGGCCAGGCCAGACCCACCTCTGGCGTCTCCCCAGGTACCTTCTTTCCCTCCCTCTCAGAGCACCGTTCCCACTCCAGGCAGGGCTGGGGAACTGACGTCCTGGGGAAGCTGGATGGGCTTTGATCAGTCATTAGGATCCCCATGCTGGTTTCATTAGCTGGAGGCAGAGGGGGTGTCAGGGGCCCCTGGCTGTGAATGGCCCCCATCCAGGCCACGCAGCTGTGACGGGCAGAGCGAGTTCAGATGTTTTCACACTTTACATTCCTCTCATCTCTTGAAGGGCTAGAGCCCCCTGCCTTGCAAGGCCCTCTGCTCAGCTGCCTGTGAAACACATTCGCTTTGCAGCAATAGAGTTAATTCAGCAGCTTTGAAAGTCCCCCTAAGCCTTTTCTGTGGTCGTGATTGACGGCCCCCTCCGCCCCTGGGGGCAACACCCCAGGGACCCTATGGGCGACCTGCCTTCCCTTGCTTTGACTCATCAGAAATGGACTCTTCTCTTTCTTTTTTATTTTTTACCGGGTCTTTCTTCCCTTTGTGCACAGTGACCTCTCTCCCTGGCCTGCTTGGGCCACCCATGTTTTTAAACCAGACATGTCCCTGAACTCCAGCTCACTCAACACCTTCATTCCTCAGTGTGGAAAAGGCAAAGCAGCCTACAGGCCTCTGTGCCCCCCCCCCGCCTCCCCCCCACACACACACACACTTAGGAGATGGTAAGGGAGCAAAAGGACTGCTAAGCTTCTGAAGACAAACTCTACCGGTCTTGTCTAGGTTTTTTATTTGATGAACTTATACCTCAATTCTGATATTTATCAAAAACACAGAGATTTTATTGTCTATCCTGGCGCCTCCAAGCAGGAGATGAGTGCCCCAAACAGCTACAAAAATAGTACTTCGTGGCCCAAGTACATGAAGCTTAAAATAAATCAGGGAACAGGTGATCAAAGTCCGCAGCGGGCCTGATGAGCACTTGAACTTTCTTTGCCTCCCTTTCCTGTGTGATTTTCTAGGAGCTAGGGTGTCTGCAATGGCCTAGAGGGAGGGGGATGGGTGAGCAAGGCCCCAAGGGTGCTTGCTGTCCCTGGAGTTGTGGTCCAGAGAAGTGGGATGACTCCACGTGATAGAAATTCAGGAATCCTGGGGCGCCTGGGTGGCTCAGTCGGTTAAGCGTCCGACTTTCGCTTAGGTCATGATCTCACGGTTCGTGGGTTCGAGCCCCGCGTCGGGCTCTGTGCTGACTGCCAGCTCAGAGCCTGGAGCCTGTTTCAGTCTGTGACTCCCTCTCTCTCTGACCCTCCCCTGCTCACGCTCTCTCTCTCTCTCTAGAAATAAATAAAAAAAAACCTTAAAAAAAATTAAAAAAAAGAAATTCAGGAATCCTAGTCCTTGGCCCAGTGGCACTGCTGATGAATTACACACATTTAGGCCAGTCATTTCAGTACGATCTCTTTCATCCACACATCTATTCAATAAACATCGAGAGCTTTCTTTGATCTTGCAGACCTTGTGCTAAGTACTGGAGATACGAAAGGAATAGTTCGTGCCCTAAGGGAGCTTATGGTCCGTTTTGGCCCTCAGTTTCGGCGTCGGTAAAATGGGAATAACTTGTGCCCTCCCTGCCTCACAGGATGGTTGAAAGTGTGGGCATGAAAAGCAGACTGCTCTTTCCCTGCCTCCTTCTCTGCATGATCCTGACATTGATTTTCACTCACTCTCTTCTGTACATCTTCAGTAGCCAAGATTGCGTTGAACTTTAATTGCTTTTTATTAGGAATGTGGTCGGCATATCAGATATTTGTTTCTAGCTCTAAACACACCCCCTCGCGCATGCGCGCACACTCGCGCGCACACACACTGAGATTCTGATATACCTGCTAACTGTACTGGAAACTACTGGTTTATACAGGTGAGGGCTCTCCAGAGAAGGACGGCAAGGGTGGGGAGCAGATAGTTGCCAGGAAAGCGCCCGAAACTGGGAAGTGAGACTCAGATGTAAGTTCACAGCCTTCCTCCTATTAGCCACATGTCAGTAACACCCCAGAAGGGCAGCCAGGGGCAGTGAACATTTTACAAGCCTCATTTTGTAAACCACTGCCTACTAACCTTTTTAAACCTAATTAATTAGCTACGACCCCTCATTTTACACCACGGAGTAATTTCTCTGTGGTTTGTTCCATTCAGGTGGCCCTGCGATCAGAATGTAGGTGACCTGTAGGGCCTGCCATTCCAGGAGCCCCTTCAAGTTACATTGGGTTTCCCTGGCTCCGCTGTCTGCTCTTCCCTCCTCATCACCCCCCCCACACACCTCCAGTTCTCACTGGGTGGGGGGACATTGAGAGGAATCCTTGCCGACACTGAGCCTTTTAACACCTCTCTCACTCATTCCCTCACCCGGATCTGTCATTCAGTCATTTAACAAACACATTGAGAGCCTACTGGGAGTGGGTCATGGTAATGGGAGCTAAGGAACCAGTCCGCTCAGGAAGACGGACCATTAAGGGTCCCAAAACGTTACAGACGTTAAGGTTCGAGGCTTACACAGATGAGCCGAGTGTCCAGGCTACCTAGGCCTGGGGAGTGTGGAGCATTGGAAAGGCTTCTGGGGAGACTTAATGCTCCAGCTGAGCCCTGAAAGAGGGGTAGGTTTACATACAGGAGGGACGGAGGAAGGGAGACCTGGGAAATGTGGACATTTCCTGCTGAGGCAGCTGTGGGAGCAAAGGCATGTAAATCATCAGGCATGTTCAGGCAGCCCTACATGGTAGGGTCTGATTGGGGTACAGCGTAAGGGGAGGGGGCTGTACCGGAGACAAGACCAGGGTCGGTGGGCACGCCCGGGCCTGGAGCCCCCTGTGGGCTGTGCCCTTCCCACAAAAACATGATTTTTTGGCCTTGCCCCCTGCTGCCTCCCACCTACTGGGGCCAAACCTGATGTTTACCAAATAGCGTCAAGCCCTGACCTCCTCCCAGGTCCTTGGACTCTCTCCTGGTTGTGAGGGAACCAGATCCCGCCCTGCCAGCTTGCCCAGTTACCACAGAGAGTGCCAGCTCGCGGGCAAGCCCAGCCCAGCCCAGCCCAGCCCTGCCCTGCTGGCGCCCCAGCGGCCCCTGGTGGGCCAGGCCCATGCGGCCCCCCCTGTTCTCCATGACGCAGTGCTTCTGTGGCCTGGTGGGGCAGGCACCGGGCCCGGGCAGCACCCACCTTGCCCGGGTCGGGTGGAGGCCTCAGAAGAAGGGCTTTCCTCTTTGGAGGAGTGTCCCTGCTGAGTCACACTGAGAAGGTGCAGGCCTAGGCTGTCTCGGGTTGGAACAAAGGACTCTGGGAGAGGTTCTTGGGTGTTGGAGTCACAAAGAGCAAGGTCACACATGGGGTGGGAGGGCATATGTTGGGTGACACAGGAAGCATGGGTGCTCAGGTGTCCAGGGCAGGGTATGGACAGGGAGTGGAGTTTGGATTGAGAGAGAAGACTAACAAAAAGGGATCATAAACACACTTAGAAACCAACTCCACCATGTGCATTTCACCCTCACATATGGCTTCACCGTGGCCCCGGGGAATGAGATTTTAGCTCCACGTGTACCTGATGGAGAAACTGAGGCTCAGGGAACTGAGTCACTCACCCAAAGTAACAGCTGATGAAGAGTGATGTCTCCTTCCACAACACCATGGCCCCCTCTCCCTGTGCCTGACCCCAAGCCTGCCCCACTGCCCCGTGTGCTTTCAAGAGAGTGGGCTCCTTCCACAGAGGCAGGACCCCCGCCCCCCAGGCAGCCCATGGTACAGAAGCAACAGAGGCCAACTCCAGGGGCTGCAGATTGTGGATTATATTAATGATAACTACCATATGCAATTAGGTGCCAGCTGCATTGCGTATATTATCTCATTTAATTCAAACAACACTGCACCTTAGGTATTATTACTCTCATTTTGTAGCTGAGGGCCCTGGATCAGAAAAGTTGAGTAACTTGCCCAAGTCGCACAGACAGAGAGTCAAGTCTGAAGTAAATGCTCATGCCTGTACATCACACTATGTCCCATGGTCTCCAGCCCTGGGTGGGACACCCGCCGCTGCCAAACGATACACAGGCAGGAACCGTGACTTCCCTTCTATGACCCAAGGCATTTGGTGTCAAGAAAGTAAACCTGCAGCTAAAAAGGTATCATTTGGTGGGAAGCCTGTCTACTCCACACCAGCCATTCCTGTATTCTCTAGATATTTTAGATACTCTCACTATCAAACACTGAGCCTATAGTCATAAACAAAGACATAGCCAGTGCCCTACAGTGTCCTGCTGTCTAGTTGATGAGAGAGGCAAGTAAGTACTCGCGCCAAACCGCGTGCTCGGGGCCACGGAACACAGGGCATATGGGCCTGGCCGTCACCGGGGCTCAGGAGCACCCACTGAAGGATGCAGCAATCCTCACGACAGTGGTGACTGGTGGGAGGGAGGTAGGAAGCATCACCACCATTTCACAGATGAGGAAACTGAAGCCCTGAAAGGTAAAGTTACATATGCAAGGTTGCCCAGTGCTGAGTGGCAAAGGTGGGATTCAGCGCTACCTGATGCCAGTGTCTCCTGCAAACTACCTCTGTGGGGTGTTAGAAGGACTCAGGTGTCGTCCCTCATCCTGAGTCACCTGCCCCCACCTCCCAGGAGCAAAAGAGAGGGGTCCTGATTGGAAGCTGGCAGCCAGCAGTGATGGCAGGCTTGAAGCCCCATGGGATCAGGCTTCTCCACCTCTGTCACAGGCTCCTTCCTCTGCAGCCTCCCAGGGATGTGAACTCAGCAGCAGTGAGCCACCTTCGATGCATACCTTCCTGCTTGGGTTCCGCACAGGAGGACTGTTTCCGGCATGACCCATGACTAGTGTTTGGGGACTGACTTTGCATACGGGAGGCCTCTTGGGTGTTGTGGACAAGCTGCACCGCACTGGGGACAAGTGATTGCATGGAAGACCCACCAGCATGGAGCCCGATTCTGGCTCCCTTCCTTTCTGCCTTTGTCACTTGATAGGGAAGCAAGGAGTCTTCCCATTCTCCTCTTCAAAGAAAAAAAGCTCTTAGTTCTGGCCCCAACAGTTTGTGTAAACTGTGATCTCCGGCAATTTCTTCACCTCTGTGGGCTTCAGTTTTCTCATGCAAAATGAGGATGACATGAACTTATTGCACAGGACGACTGTCGGACATGAAAGCCTATAGAGGTATTTTATTAGCTCATTAGAACACAATGTGCCACTCTCCTCCTACAGCTGGGAAAGGGTGGCGCTCAGCAGAAACGAAAGCACGGATGGGCTTTCCAGTGTCAGAGAGGGCAGCGGGAGCAGGTAGGGGAGAGGAGCCTGTCACACCAGCAGCACCTCTCAAAGCACACCACGGAGCATGTCCTACTCGTTTTCGGGGTCAGACTAGATGGTCAGAGACAGAAGCTGACTGATTTGCCTGCACATTTTCCCTTCCAGGACACACAGTTTACAATTGTCAGCTCATTCCAGTCCATTTTCAGATGGGGGCCGGGATCGTGAACTTCCATCTCAAGGTGTTTCACACCAAGAATCTGGGCAGGGCCCTTTGGCTCCAAGCTTAAGCAGTGCTGCTTCCGGCTGAATGATGGAGAGAGGTCCAGTGGTTAGAGCTTTTATGGGAGGAAAAAGCATGGAGTGGTGGCCCCAAGGTCTTTGCCCCAAAAGAAGGACCGTAAGGTGAACCCTAGAGCCCTGTGTGGGCTCTCACCGCACCCTGTCTCCTCCTGCCCCCTTCCCTGTCCATTAGCCATTGCCCTGTTCTCTTGATTACTCCTCACAGCCTGTGTAGTAGGTATTATCCCCTGCTTTATTTTTCACATTTTTTAAAGCTTATTTATTTATTTTGAGAGAGACAGAGACAGCGCAAGCGAGGGAGGGGCAAAGAGAGAGGGAGAGACTCCCAAACAGGCTCCGCACTGTGAGCGCAGAGCCCGATGTGGGGCTCGAACTCACAAAACTGTGAGATCACGATGTGAGTCAAAACCAAGAGTTGGACCCTTAAACTGATGGAACCACCTTGGGGGGGAGGCTCCTCTACATTTTACAGATAAGAAAACCCAGGGTCAAAGAGGTCAGGAAACTTGCCCCCAGATATCTGGCTAATCATTGATAGAGGAGCATCAAAGCCAGGCCTTCAGATTCCCTGGTCCTTCCACTCGCTGAGACCTTTCTGATCTTCCAGAAGGCTTTCAAGACATTGCTCAATTTTACCTCTCCTCTGCACCTCAGTTCTCCTTGTCGAACAGGGACTGTCTACGCGTCTGGGCAAAGCCATGGCCACCCCCGTTTGGCAGAAGTCCCAGAGTGCCCTGAGGTCTCCTTGTAGCATGGCTTGGAATCCGGAGTGGCCTGCTCTGGGACCAGCTGTAAACATACCAAGTGCCCATGTGGCATGTGTACAGCTAGTTTCTTTACGTGCCAGACAGAGGAGAATCAGACAAAGTTACCTGGAGAGAATGCCTGACATGAGGTGTGCAAGCAAGTGGCTGACAGCCAGTTCTCTGGGTGGAGCTTGGAGAGAGGCCCCGTTTTGGAGCATTTGCCAATTTCCATGGTGTAAATGCTCAACCGGGCCACTTTCGAGCCACTGGTGTGATACCAACCAGCTCACAAAAGTCCAGAAGATTTATCAGTTGCTTTCACCAGCCAGAACCAGGGAGCTCCAGCACTTCATGTCACTTAATGACCCTACCCTGCCCCTGGTCTGTCCAGCCTCTCCCTTGCTCCTGCTCTGGATGTGCCGCCCAGGAACCTCCCAGAACCTCCACAATGTGCCCCCTCCTCCAGGCCCTGAGCCAGCTGCTGGGGGCCGCTCCTTTGGAGCTCCAGTTCTTGGGAAATGGAAGTCTCTGGCTAGAAAAGGGGATCCATTTGGAGGTTCTCCAAACCTGGAGAAATGCAGAGTTTGCTGAATTGCCCCTCCCCGCCGAGCTAAATAAATTTGAATCACTGTCCAGCTCAGAGCAGATCTGCTCTCTTCTCCCCCCGCCCCCAACCCTCCCTGAGCACCAAGAACTGCCTCTCAGCTGGGGCCTCTGGGGATGCTTGCTGGCAGGTGGCTGCCTTTAATTTATTCTTATTCTCTGCTTGTGTGTCCATACCCCAGCAGTCCTGCCTAGAAAGGGGAGGTGAGAGGAAAAGGAGTATCTCCCCTCATCCTTGTCTCCCCTAGCCCATCTTCACAGAGGTCCCTTGTGGATTCCTTCAAGGACACGAGGAAATACACCCTTAGTGGGCAAGGCAGGGGCATACCAAACTCCCCTACACTTCACCCCGAAACCAGCTCTGCGGCCATAGCTCTGCCCTGCTTCAGAACAGAAGCACATTTTGGAAATCATGTTTCGTGACAACAACCACCCCGCCATCTTGGGAGCCCTTCAGAGTTTCCCAAGCATTCCTACCTACTGTAGACCATCTCATCTGAGCCTCTTGTCAGCCCCGTGCAGCGGGCAGTGATTGTTAGAGTTCCTGGATGTGTCCGAGCCTGTCAGTGTGGGGACTTCAGAGGCCACCCAGCTGGAGCATCCATTCCCCTCCATAGGGGCCCAGCTGACCAGTCTCTGCTTGGCCCCTGCCGTAGTGAAAACTCACCGCCTCCTGGATGCAGCCCATTCCAGGGCTTGGAAATGTATTATGTGGGTTGAGCCCAAATCTCTCTCCATTCAATACAGATTGAATGAATTGCTTGTCGTCTGACCCCTTGGGGCATGCAGAGCAAAGCTGATGTGATTGGACCCCTTGTTCCGATATTCAGAGGGCGCTTTCGTATCCCACCTATCCCTGACCCTCCAATCTACCTTACCTATCCCAGATTCAAGTATTTCTCCCACGACATGGGACAGAATGCCTCCACCAGCCTGATCAATCCTCCGAGCGCATTCTCCTCCACGGGTCTCAGCAGAAACGAAAGAGACTAGAGGTTCTGTGTGAGTCATACTTCTGTTAATGCATCCTCAGATAGCATGAGGTTAGGCTGCTTGTCTTGGCTTTTTTGACAGACACATTACACTTTGGACGTATTGAGCCTTCTGTCAACTCAAACATTGCTATTAAACCTTGTCGCTCCTGTTCTGCACTTATATTATTGATTTTATTTTTTGGCCCAAGTGTTAGAAGTGTTACATTCCAACTTAGGTGATGAAAATTAATCTCATTAAACTTAGCCTGTGGCCAAAATCTGTAAAGATCTTTTGGATCTCAGTCTCCTGTCACCTATAAATTTGGTGAGCATGTCTTCAGATACCCTCTAAATCACCGATAAAAATATTGAAGAAGAGGGCTAAGGAGAAAGCATGTGTCCTAGAAGCCTCCCTCAAGCAGACCTCTATCCTTTAAACGTCATCCTCTGGGTATACCTTACTAATCCACACAGTGGTCCGCCAGTGCGTCTGTCCATGGCTTCCTCAAGGCTGTCGTGGGAAGTGCCTTGCTGAGGTCACTGTCCGTATGGTTTCCTTGCCTGTCAGAGTAGTCATCGTGTTAAATCCAGAAACTGAGTTCCATGAGAACAGGCACTCATCCTTGGGACCTCAGTGCCTACCTAGCACAGTGCCCAGTGAATTGCCAACAACTTAGGAAATATTTGAAGAAATGACCATTTGCATTAGTGGATGGAAGAAACTGTCCCTGCTCAATGTGAAGATTAGCAGTATTTAGTTTTTCTGATTCCACCTTCTTTCCCTAGTTTGAAAACTGGAACATTTGTTTCTACTTTTATCCTTATAGCATCTCTTTAATACTTGTGGATCCTAGGGCCACCTGGGTGGCTCAGTCAGATAAGCATCCAACTTCAGCTCAGGTCATGATCCCACAGTTCATGGATTCAAGCCTCAAGTCTGAGCTGTCAGCACAGAGCTTGGAGCCTGCTTTGAATTCTGTGTCTCCCTCTTTCTCTCTGCCCCTCCTCTCCCCGACTCATGCTCTGTCTCTCTCTCAAAAATAAATAAACATTTTTTAAAAAAACCTCCTAATAATACTATGTGAACTTTAAAAAAAATACTTATGGATCCTAAAATGACACCAATTGGCTTGCTGATGAGAAAATAAGAGTTTAGGAAAGACAAAAGATTTGCCCAAGGTCAAAGGCTAATAATGAGAGAGCGCAGGATTCAAGCCATTGCCTGCAGGCTTAACAGTTGATGCTATGTCTAGCCTCTGATGTTGAGTTTGGGAGAGTTCCCCAGTTCAGCCAACAATGAGAAGGGTGTTTCTTCCTAACGAAGTATGATGCGGAGCCAGTACATTAAAGCAGATATGTCTTTTTTCAGACATGAAAGATCTCATTCACTACCTATCATTCATTCATACATTCATTCATTCAACAAATATTTATTGAGTATCTGCTAGTGCCAGGCTTTTCTGGGCTCTAGGAATACAGCTGCTAATCAGGCCATCTTTGAGCTTAAGTTAATTGAGAATAGGAGAGAATATAAGCAAGTAGATATATAGTATCTGATCATAGAAAGGCCTATAGAGTGAAGCAGAGTAAGGGCATGGGAAGGAACTGAGGGGCCCTATTTCACTCTGAAGACGTGGCATCTGAGCAGAGACCTTAAGAAAATGAAACAGCAAAAGCAAACCAAGTGTCTTGGGGATCATAGCAGCAGCATGAGCAATGATGTGCCTGGGCTGATGCAAGAACCATACTTTTTCTTCCAGAAAGCAGAGACCTAGATTGTATGATAAGCATTCCAGCTATACAACATTCGATTCTTTTAAGATGTATTCATTCATTCATTTTCTCAACAAAGGCCAAGCACGTACTCTGTGTCATCTGGGAGCTACGGATGAAGGTGCCACCAAGGCTTCAGTGGGGAAGGCAGACAAGTGTACCAAGCCCAACGACACTGGTACTATGGATGGGCCGGAAAAAAAAGAATAGTTGAGGCATGGTCATCATTCATGACATTTTAGGGATCCATTTGACTAAGGAGAATATATTATAAAAAGCATTAAACTCTATAAGGGTAGTTATCAAAAATCTAATCATTTCATAAAATTTTATACAGGGACACCTGGGTGGCTTAGTCAGTTGAGCGTCTGACTTCGGCTCAGGTCATGATTTCGTGGTTCATGGGTTCAAGCCCCATGTCGGGCTCTGTGCTGACAGCTAGCTCAGAGCCTGGAGCCTCTCTTCAGATTCTGTGTCTCCCTCTCTCTCTGGCCCTCCCCCACTTGTGCTGACTCTCCCTCTCTCTCAAAAATAAATAAAACATTAAAAAAATTTTTTTTAATTTTATACAGAAAGCCCAACATATAACATTAAAAGGAGTTGCTCTGATTGGCACAAAATTGGGGGCACAGGGATACCTTCAAAAACATTACGTAGGACGAAAATCCCTGCCCTGAATGTTTGTTGTGGCTGAGAACAGAAATCTGTCCAGTGTCCACTAAAACCTGCTTGTCTCCAAACACCCAGGTAAATCAAATTTGGAGACCTGTTCGATGATCAATCAAAACCATTAAAATGGTTACTTCTGGCTTGGGTTACATGGACTAAACCTCTTCCCAAATGAGAACTGATTGAGCTAATTTTTTTTTCTGCTCTCCAAAGTCATCAAGTCAACTCCTACTGCCCAGTCCAGCCCAAATGACTTATAGGCACAATTTAAAGGGTTCATCATTTTGGTTTCTTCTGCTTCTTGGCAGAGGTAGCCACCCTAATTTGCATTAAGAAGAATCAGTCGTCTCTTCTAAAGAGTGCTGGTGCACCACCCAGTTTTGTAGGCTCCTTAATTATTCTCTAGAATGTTCTCACCTAGAGGTTGCCTCCTTCTCACTGTAGCACGCAAACAAACAGATGCTGGTTGCAAACTCACAATTCCCTTGCACACATTCTCCTGTTCACATGCAGATACCACTGGCTGAGGCAGGCCCCCCAATTCCAGCTGGGGAACCAGGTGTCCGGGCCATACTAACCTGCCTCCTCCCCTTTTCTCTCTCTGCAGATGACAGCAACTGCTCAGGCGCCCTCTAAGACCCAGGCTGTCCACATCTCCGCACCCTCAGCTGCTGCCAGCACACCTGTGCCCAGTGCCCCCATTGACCCCCAGGCCCAGCTGGAGGCTGACAAGCGAGCTGTGTACAGGTAGGAGATGCTTCAGCTGTATTGGGAAGCCACCCCCCACCCCCACCCCAAGTCAGCCTCTGGCCCAGCTCAGCCCTGGGAGAGGAGAACACAGGCCAGCGGGTGGGCACATAAAGACAATGGCCAACAGCTGCTGTCCTTACCGCCTTCTCTCTCAAATCAACCTGGACATCCCTCAGCTGGCCAACCAATGTGGGTTGATGCTAGCTTCCTGGGATTGTCTGGTGAGGACCAAGAGGGCCCAGGCAATATCTTCCAGAAGGACCCTTTCCTCATCCCAGCTGGGGACTGAGCCCCCTTGAGCATCAGAAACGCTCTGCTCAGCAAACTGCTGCCTGCTTGCATGTCCCCTCTGTGCTTCACTCCAGCAAGCACACTGGCCGTCTGCTGGTCCCGTCTAGGACGTGGCATTACACAAACTTTAGCGTGCCTGAAACCCATTGGGAGATCTTATTAAAATGCATATTTCTGGGCTCCATGCTCAGAAATGCTGAATCAGTAGGTCAAGCTCTAGGAAGAGGAATATGAATTTTTAAAAAGCATTCCAGGGGGATCTAATGCAGCCGGTCCTCTTTTTTTTTTTTGATCCATGACTGTCTTTGTTTTATAGCGAGAGGTGTGATGTGTGGCTGTGTACATTCTGGTACCCTGCTTCCAGATGGGGAGTTTTCAGAGAGCTGGCAGCCAAGAGCAGGGCCAGGCCCTGAATGTTCCGGGGGGGGGGGGCGGGGGCTGGGAGGGGCCCAGGGGCTGTCTGGGGTGTCCATGTGGTTGACAAGATGCAGTCCTCTGAGAGCCGCCCTGAATGAAGCCCCAGCAGATACGTTAGTCATTGTTTTTCCTTTGGGGCACCCACGCCACCAGAAAAGATGCCCGAGTCGGCATTCAATATTAAGGTGACACCCTTGCTCATGCTCGCTTGTGTGAGCACATACATTCATGTGTATCAGCCAGCGCATCTTCCCTGTGGCTGGACACACGCTGCAGCAGGTGCCAATATCCGTCACATGGGCAACGGTCTGGCTGAGACGAACGGGAAGGAGATTGATTCCTGCCTCACTCCTCCCCGTAGTGACAGTGCTTTTATGGTAATGGTGGTAATTACTGCTGTTATTATCATTATCGCTGGCATTATTTTTAGTTACTCGGATGAGCTGAGTGCCTCTAATGCCAACACGGAGTCCTGAGCAGTGAGCCCTGATCCACAGGTCCCGCCGCAAGGGTCTTTCCCAGCCCTGCCGGAAGAAGTCACCATGCCTGTGCCCGACTCTGCCCAGTGCACAGGGCAGGCCTGGTTGCATGCCAGGAAAGAACTCTGCTTTGGACCCCGAGGAATTCCCACATCTGGTCACAGTACCTGTCAGGGAGACTGGGCACTCCCGTCCTCCTGACTCCCCTTCCTTCGCACTCGTTTATCGAACCCTTACTATTAATAAGTGGAGGCGCTGAGCTGGACTTCAGGCAAGAGAGGGTAAACCCATCAAAGCAGGCACGTGGGCTCTTCCCCGTCTCTCCAGGGACAGAAAAATAGGCAGACGAGAAATCAACACAGTGTGGTCAGGGCTTTAACAGAGAAGGCTTCACTGAGGAGGCAGTATTTGAGTTTGATCTTAAAGGCTAGTACGAGAGTCCACCAGGAAGAGAAATGTGCTAGAGTAGGGCCTTCCAGACAGAGCAGAGCCTCCGTGTTCCCAGAATGGCCAGTGGCCAGAGCGCCTGCTGTGGGGAGATGAGGCTGCACAACCACCTGGACATTAAACCCTGAGGTGGGCTTGTGCTTTTGTGAGGGGCGTGAGAAGGGAGAGTACCGTGGCGTCTGAAAACCTCCTGATGCTCTGATGGCTTGGGGCTTACAGTCATCATACTCCATGTAGGTCATTGCTACCCATAGTATGGCCCAGTGGCTAACAGCCCTGGATCCCCTGGGAGCTGTTTAAAGACGCAGACTCTCGGCCCTGCTCACACCATGTGACCTGTGTGCATCGACCCAGGCATCTTCGCAGACAGGGGACACTCTCCTGTAATGAGCACAGATCATAGTCTAGAAAGGTGCCTGATTGGTGATATGACAAAAAGTTCCTGGAAACCCAGGCTTGAGTCCCACCTCATTTTGTGTACTTACCTCTGTGAGCTTTGGTTTCAGGACAGAAGCTAACCGGGGGGTTCAGTAGGTCATTGAGAGAGCTCATGTGAGCACCTGGCTCTGTGACACAAAGCAGATGGGCTCCCTAGCCCTTCCCAAGGTCCCAGGCCCATTCCACGTGTCCCCCTCCCAGGCCAACCTGTGGGAGACGTGGGTCACCTCTCCCATGGGAGCTGTTCATCATGATGTCACTTGAAACATAAAGGCCCAGACGGTCCTCCAACCAACACTGTTAACCGCTCACCTTCGCACCCAAGCCTTAACTTCTCCCACCGGGCTGAGCCCCCAGCAGCCCTCGGCATTTGCCCCAATTTTCTCTGTCGCTGTCTGACCGTGAAGAAGGAACCCCAGGTTGGTTGCCACCAATTGCCCAGACAAACATGGCCGCCCAGCATCTCAGGACAACCGAGAGAGCTGACACTGGCACCTTTGCCCGGCTTTTCTCCGCAGTCTCTCCTGCCCCAGGGACCCGGGGTGTTCCCCCACAACCACACCTCTCCCATTAGTACCAGCTCTTCTCTCTACAGCCATTGCAGGATGACCGGGGAGGGAGCTCAGCCTCCTGAAGGGTCGGGTAATTTTAATTAGATTTGCCTGCCTTGGGGCAGCCTGGCTGGTCCAAAGCACATCAGGGAGTCAGCATTTTATGTCAATAAATGTAACAAGGCTCTTTCAGTTCAGATTAGTGCCCAGCACTGACTTCTGGGAGACCCCACTGGGGCCCCTCCCGGAACCACAGATGAAGGAAGGGCGGAGGGGGCCCCTTTCAGACCAAGCCTCTGCAGGGTGGCAGAGGGACAGTGTGACAAAAAGGAGGGGTGTGCCTGTGAGCCCAGGGAGCCTGCCAGTGCCCCTGAGGTTCTATTTGTATATGAGGATGTGTTAATGAAATGTATTGGTTCCTTCTGATGTGGAAAGTATGTGTGTGTGTGTGTGTGTGTGTGTGTGTGTGTGTGTGTGTGTGTGTGTGTGTGTGGTGGGGGAGAGGGGAGGCAGTCTGTCTTTAATTGGATCATACCAGAGCATCATCTGGGCTAATCAGCAAGGCAACCGGAGCTCCCGCTCGGATTAATGATTGCAGTCTAATCCAGACAGATTCCATGATTGGATGCACATGGTGGGTAATTGTGTTTGTGGCCCAAGAACAGAGCTGAGAGAGGGTCTGAGGAGGGGATGCCCTGTGCAGTGAGGACCACCGTATGTTCGGACCTAGTGCAAGCCTCCCTTTCCCTAGCCCCCCACCTCAGCCCTGGGGCTTTCCCCCAGGAAGTTCAAACTTTGCTTGGACCACCCCACCCCATCCCTCCATGCGGGTGGACGGTGTCAGGTGCTGTCCGGGACCTGGTGGTTTGATGGCCAGGCATGCAGAGACAGGGCCAGGAGGGTGGGGTTAATCCAGCTTTCACTCTCCCTCCTCCCCTCCAGTCTCCTTAGTTCCTGTTTGAAGTGAGTGGGTTCCCATGGAAACCATGATGTCCTGGGGAGCAAGAAGAGTGGCAGGGAGTTAGGCCTGGCCAGGTGCGAGGCTGGGAGGAGGTCCGCTTTGCTGAGAAAACTCTGCTCAGGCTCTGGTTCTCCCCCATGAGACTGAACAGCTCTCTGAGAAAAGGGGCCCACTCAGCGCAGAAGTTACCTGCTATTGACAGGAAATGCCAGGCTGCAGACTGAGCAGTGAGAGAGTGGCGGGGGCAGCATACTTTGCTTCTGAATTTAAAATGCCCGAGAATCGAGCTGCTGAGCAGGTGGAGAGGGTGGCTGGCTGTTGCCCACCCCCCCACACCCCGTATTTCTCCTCTGTGCCACAGCTCACAATTGAATTGATTTCATTAATAGTGTTTCTATTTCCCCCACTAGATCGTTAACTCCATGAGGGCAGGGTCTATGTCTGTTTTATTCATCGATCTATCCCTGGTGCCCTATACAATACCTTAGAGTCAGCAGCTTGGACACAGTATGCACGAGAGCTTGTTGAATGGATTTATTAACTAGGCTAGGCGGCACCTCATAAATACACCAGCGTTCTAGGCTGGCGTGCTGGCTATCAGGGGCGAGGTGACAGAGAGCCATGGAGTGTAGCATTTGCTGATTTCCACAGTGGAAATGCTCCTATCATGGCCAATTTCTTTATTTTTTACAAAATTTGTTCAGTGTTTATTTTTGAGAGAGATGGAGACCATAAGCAGAGGAGGGGCAGAGCGAGAGAGGGAGGGAGACAGAGGATCTGAAGCCAGCTCTGTGCTGACAGCAGAGACCCCAACATGGGACTTGAACTCACAAACTGTGAGATCAGGACCTGAGCTGAAGTCTGATGCTTAACCAACTGAGCCACCCAGGCGCCCCCACCATGGCCCATTTCAAACTACCAACGGGATACCGCTGAACAGAGTTGCCAAGGGGGCACCCAGTTGGCTCTTGCCTGCCGCAAGTACAACCCCCCACCCAGGTAGGCAAGCTACACGCCCACAGTCTTCTGATTTTGACGAGGTCAGTACATCTTCTAACCAATTCTTTGGAACGGTTTCATTCATATCTTTAGCCATGATCCTACATTTCTCCATCATCCTCATGGGCCTGAATGGTCTATTCCTGGGTTCTAAATTTGAAATGTTCTCTCTTAATGAATTAACAGCTTCAAACAGTGTCCAGCACGGAGTAGGCGTTTGCAATTGTGATTTTTCATTTTTAACCCCAAGGCAGTGAATTTTCTCCTTCCTAGTTTCTACCCAGCACTGTCTCTTCCCATCTGCTTGGGCAAGGCCCCGCCTTCACCCCAACGTCCCCACCTTCTCCAAGTGGATGCCAGGCCCTTCTTGGTTTACCTGTTAACAAAAATTCCTTCCTGGAAGCTTCAGAAACCCTACATCAAACCAGGCTTCGCCTCCTCTTCAGCGTCCCAGCTTCCAGAATCTTGACCTTGCCCTATGGCATTTGTAGGTCTTCAGGACAGCCTTGTCCTTCTCAACCACAGACTCAAAGCTTCTACCCGTGCGAGACTACCCCGGGCAGCTCATGCTGGAGCCCAGTTCTCGTTCAGTAAAAGCAATATATATTTCTAAAGCCCTGTGTTCTACTTGTCCCTGTCGTATCCAGACTGGGCCCCTCTAGAATGAATCCACAGTCACTTGGGGAAGGATCAGAACAGGGCAGTGGCAGTGTTCAGATCACTCTATGGAGGCCACCCTTGTAAAGGTCACCGAGGCTCGGGGCTTGGTCCCGGCAGCCCTGGAGTTAGAGTTGTAAATGCAGGAGAATGGCTGTGCTGGGCAGTGCCACGAGCTCTAGAAATAGACTTGGTGATCGCTAGCTTTGTCACCTTGGGCGAGTTAATCTCGCTGAGCCTCTGTTTTCTCAACTGTAAAAAAGAAAATAGTACTAGCTAGACTTAAAATTAGAGAATACGGGATAATACCTGACACGCAGATCAGTGTTTGCTGTGTGGGTTGGGGGTGGGGTGAGGATGTTTGAAGCAAGAGGGGCCAGTATGTGTCCCCGTGGCCTGTTCAGGATGAGAGGCAGTCTGGTGCATTCAGGGGGGTGGAATTCACAGTTAGGAACTTGACCTTTACGTTTAGATCACCTGGGTTTACATTCTGGCTCCACCGTGGGCACTAAGCCTTTCTGGGCCTCAGTTTCCGCATCTGTAGAATGCGGTACTATCTCTTCATCAGGACGGTTATGAGGAATCCATGAGAGAATGCATATTACGTATTCAGTAAAGAACCCCACATTTGGTGAGTGCTCTGTAGGTGTTAGCTGCTGTCAGATGTTTGGGGAAATGCAAGCAGGGGTTGGTCAGCCTAGAAGATGCTAGAAATGCTGGGAAGTGAGGCAGCCAGAGGCAGGACTGGAAAGCAGCC
>NW_027528872.1:7805761-7819707 GCF_008692635.1 Crocuta crocuta | reverse complement strand
CCCCAGTCAAGAGGTGTCCATATTGCAATTCAGTTAAGCATGTAGTGAGCTCTGCTATGTGTCAAGCATCGTGTCAAGTTCCAAGAGGGTTTTGGAATAAAGAAGAACCAGTCCAGGGAGTAAGAGAAAGATAGACTTAGAGAGTGGCTCTAATATAAACTTGGCACATAGTATGGGCTCAAAAAGTATTTGTGGAATTGACCGCGAGGCTTCTGGCCACAGTACAGTGTGGGAGAATTGCATTGCTTTTCCCCAGGGAGGTGAAACCCAAGGGAAATGATAGTTGAGCCTGTAAAATGGGGTGGGCGGGACCCCCAAGGTCTGGGAGCTGGACAGAGGGGCTGGGTCCTCTTGTGACCATCCTCCTCAGCAGCTGCCTGGCCGGGAAGGACCCTGGGAACTGGCACGTCCTAATGAAGTGTCTTTGAGGGAAGGCTTCCACCTTGTGACCAAAGGGTGTCCTGGCTCCAGTGAGTTGACACTGGGGCTTAACCCTATGCCTTCCCTGGCACTGTGCTTGGTCAGTCCTGGAATGTGCTGGGTGACGTGGCCTGAGAAAGATGTGGAAGAAATTCAGCCACTTCAAGCAGAAAAGTCAGGACCAGATGCTTCAGGCTAGAGCTTCTAGACTGGATGCCAGAAGCAGATGTTCCTGGCTGCGTTCTGGGCTGGGCTCTCCGGGCTGGGGGCTCCAGCCGACTCCGGGCTCTTGCAAGCAGTTGGATTCACTGGCATCAGAGATAACATTTCAGCTGTTGACTACAGTCAGGGGAGTGATCCTGTTGGAGCCATAATCTGAGAGTAAAACCATGCTCAGTTCTCCCCGGGCCCCAGGCAAAGCCTGTTCCTGGCCTCCCTCCCCCCGGCCCCCGCCAGCATCTGGAGGGCCCCCAGCCCACGCACAGACTCTGCACAGGCTGCTGGCAGGCACGGGGGCTGCAGCTGTCTGGTCCGGGGAGCAGGTGTGCTGCTTCCACAGCTTACTGGCCTGGCCCAGGCAGAGCCAAGAAGTCCAGGTACCCCACCAAGATAAGGCACGCTGATAAGATACCAGGAGCCTGGAACCCAGCAGCTTTCATCCTCACAAGGTTATGTTAGGATTAAAAGAGATAATCGATGCTAACAGCTGACAGTGCTTGCCACGTAGAAGGCTCATAGTGAACAGTGGCTGCATTTGTGAGTAGTTATTGCGATAAGTACTAGACTGGATCCGTCCCCCTTGTAAGAGGGAAGACAGCTAGTAACTGGGTGTTCCACTGCTGTGAACCAGGTGGGGTGGACTAGAAGGAGAGCCAGCAAGCTGGGGCCATTGAGGCCAAGGGCTTCTCTCCAGGGCTGGACTGAGCCAGTCTTGCCCTTCTTTTAAATTTTTAAAAAATGTTTTATTTATTTATTTTGAGAGAGAGGAGAAAGTGTGACTGAGCAGGGGAGAGAGGCAGAGGGAGAAAGAGAATCCCAAACAGACTCCGCGCTGAGTGTGGAGCTTGATCCCAAGAACCATGAGATCATGACCCGAGCCGAAATCAAGAGTTGGACCCTCAACGGACTGAGCCACCCAGGCACCTCTTGCCTTTCTTTGAACCATGGCACCACTCTCGGATCCTCTCAAGCTCTAGTCCATTTCATGGTCAAGCGGAAAGAACAGAAAACTAAGCCTTCAGTCTCAATTCTTACTCTACCATTGGGCAAATCATTTAACCTCTTTAGATAAGCTTGTCCTACCTCACAGGGTAGGCATCAGAGGAGAAACTGAAAGTGCTATAAAAATGTGGAAGCCCTCTCCAAACACATGGAAGTATTATTATTATGAGAGAAGACTCTTTTGGAAACTCCTTTGATAAGACAGATTCTCTTGTGCTACAATGATCTTGATGCTCAAAGGGTAAACATGGCAACTCAGTTCTGTGACCCCAAGGACACATGTGACTCAAGGACAGAAGAGGAGAAGAGAAAAAGGGAGGAGAAGGAACTGATTCCAATAATGGTTCAAAACTAAGAGATAGGAGAGGGGAGCCCAAAATTTGGAGTTTGGATTCCCAGATTTAAATCTCAACTCAGCCACTTAGTAGCTTGATATCATTATTTAACCACACGTACCTCAGTTTGCTAATTGGTAAAACGAGAATAAGAATACTGAGCATTTGAATGCAAGGAGCACATGGAAGAACACTGTGTAACTTACAAAGGGCCACAAAGAGTGTGTGTGTGTGTTTCCTCACTGCCAGTGGCCAAGGCAGAATGGACAGAATGCCTTCCCCACAACACCCCTCCCCCTAGACTGTGCGCTGGTTGGGGCTTGCCTCGATCTCTAGTGACTTGGGCAGAAGCTCTGACTGCCTCTCACTAGCTAACCTTGGGCAAGACACTTCCCTTTTTGAGTCACCTCTCCTTAAAATGAAAGGGCTGAATGTGAAGTCCCAGCAGGTCTCAACTTTTAGGTGGTTGGTATTCTTGCCCTTGCGGGCTAGCCTTAGCAATCACTTTGTTGAGATTTCACATTTATTATTATTACTTTTATTTTTATTGTGCCAGAAGGAAGGGGTGCAGGGGGGTGGGGAAATAAAGGGATGGGGACGGAGCAGACTGTGGCCTGCCCTGGGCCCCACCCTTGCCAAGAATGGACCTATCCACCCACCTGGGGGAGGAGAGCTGGTTGGAGCCCAGGAACCCTAGCAGATGCGATTCCAATTTAGCAACAAGAAGAAGTCCTCTCCAAGGCAACCCAGGCGAACACACCACCCACTAGGCAGGACTAAAAATACACCCGCATGGTCTCAACGTCACACCTGCAGTAAAAATACATCCAACCAGGAGCTGCTGGCTCGTCCTCCCCCACCCCACTCTGCTCTCTCCATCTGGTGCCTTCGAGGGGAGGAGACATAGAGGGTTGGGCGAGCTCTTCCTTCACACTCACCCCCCTCCCTCCAGGCCCCTGCCAGCCCCCACCCCGCACACACCCAGCAGAGAGCACAAGGAAGGCAGGTCCTTTAGTAGCCATCGTAGCTAGAAGCTGCCAGATGGCAACGTTTTATCTGAGTCTTGCTGTAGAGATGGGTTCTGAGCCCAAAAGAACTTGAGGATTGTGTGTTAGAACCTTGCTTCCCATAGTTCCTCTGTTCCCGTTCATTGATTCATTCACATATTTATTGATCCTCTGTTGTGTGTCAGGCACTGTGCGTGACCCTTGGGAATTCAAAAGGAGCTGAGACAAGTTCACAGGCCAGAGCAGCTCACCACACAGTGAGGAAGACAGATCTGTGCACAAACAACTAAAGTTAGTAGAATTTAATGAGTGTCATAAGGGAAATAAAAATAAATTCTTACTGGCAGTGCTTTTTTGGCTAAAAAAAAAAAAAGAAAGAAGAGGTTCTGATAAATTGTACGTTGCCTCTCCTCCTCCTCTTTCTGTGCCTCTATTTGAATTGGCACGTGGGCTTGTTTTCCCTGCCAAATGAGTCAGTGGATATGGGAATAGAAATTTATTGGAGCCGATGGTGTCAATGTTGCTCTGAATAAAAAAGGTGCCCACACACCTTTCCAGGGAAGTGGAACAAGCATTAATTGATAGCTTACTAAGTGCCAGACACTCTACGTGTTTCTTCATTTAATCCTTACAATAACCTGCAAGTTAGGTGATATTATCCCTATTTTAGAAAAGAGGAAACTGAGGCTCAGAAAAATTCAGTAACTTGCCCCAAAGGCACACCCGCCCTCTTACCCTGAAGTCTGTGCTTATTTCAGACCACAGAGCTTCTCACCCGGAAGTGTGAGCGAGGTCGAGATAGAAACCCCAAAGCATTTCCCAGGATGCTTCAGAGGAAGCAACATTTTTCTCACTGGAGAGACCCACCAGGAAGTCTTGGTAGAGCGGGTGGCATCTTGAGATGGATTCTGAAGGTTATTAGGGGGACAGGCAGAGCCCCGGGAACCCGGTTCAGGTGGCAGGCACAGCAAGAACAAAGGCAAGCGCGAGAAGTCCAGTTTGCCGGAGTCGGCGAAGGGGGTGAGCGGGGAGACGAGGGGGCCAGAGGCCACCTGTGGTCTGTCCAACAGCACATTCTCTGCTGAGCCCCTTGAGAAAAGTACCGAAGCCTGAGGCCGCATCATGATATACCTGGAATGTTCATCTGAGGATGTGAACTTTATTTCATTAGCCTCCGGGAGGACTGTCACCAGAGTTGTCAGAATGAATACGGGCAATGGGTCTGCTGCCCTGAATAGATGCCCAGGAAAAAGTCGGGGGGGAGGGGGAGGGCAGGGGGGGCCTGGAAAGTGACTCCAGGGCATTGTCTATGACTCTGTGATTCCTGTGACCTCTGGCCTAGGGCATTAGATATAAAGGATCAAAATGCCAGTGTCTGGCTGGACTTTCCAGTGGGGGGGCAAGCCTTTGGTGATTCAAGACCTGCCCTGTGTTTGTGGGTGGAGACTAGGTGGGTCAGATCACGTGAGAGCCAGCCTCTTGGTCACTGCTTTTCCCACCTTACACCACCTCACTGGCCAGTAGACGAATAATCCCTGCAGCAGTCAGACCCTGACCAGGCCTCTTGACCCACTGGCTCATCACTGAAAACCTCCACCCAGAAATCTGGCTGTCTTACTAACCATCACACCGTCTGAACCGCCCACTCCTCACCCAGCCAGGCCTGGGAGGCTCTGAGCTCCCATTGGAAGATGTTGCCTGGGCTTGGGGAGGGGGTGTGAGAGCCAACGCTGAGCCTCCTCTGTCCATCCTCCCCCTAGCTGGACGAGTCTGGACTGCGAGGTGAGGTGCAGGAGAGGCCTGGGGGTTCCAAGGTCAGTGACGGGGAGAGGAGGTGGATAGCCAGGCAGGCTGCCACACACTTGGCTGGACCCATAATTGAGGTCTGCAGTCCTGGCCAAGGTCACAAGGGAAGGGATGGCTGAGAGGCTCAGAAGTGACAGAGTGGCATGACTGTGAATCACAAGGTTTATCACCCAGAAAGAGAACTCAACACTTATGTGCCTCCCTGCGTGTGACCATCCTCGCCGCCCCCACCCCCGCCCCCATCTGCGGTGCTGTTTCCATCTACGTACCTATCCCTGTCTCTTGTGTTCTTTGCATGTTACCTTCCCTGAGGCTCTATAGTTTTACATTCTTTCTTTTTCCTGTCCCTGTTTCTGTATTTCTGGTCCTCTAAGCAGGAAGAAATGTTAAAAAGTTGTTTGTTTGTTTGTTTGTTTTTTCCAAAAACCTACAAAGTTGCCCAAGGGGTGGAAGAAAGAGAAACAGAGAAGGGTCCAACTGTCTTTTCTTGAATCTTTTTAACAAGCTTCCGCCTTCTAGGGGGAACTTGAAGTCAAGTACAAGTATACGAATTACCAAGGAAGTGGGGGTCTCCATCCCTGGAGGCCTTTGGAAGTGTTAGGGAAACCTATCAGGCCAATTTATGTGGCGAATATCTGTCCCAGGGGGCCTGAGCAGCTCAGTCAGTTGAGTGTCCAACTTGAACTTCAGTTCATGATCTCACAATTCATGAGTTCGAGCCCCACATCGGGCTCACTGCTGTTAGCACAGAGCCTGCTTCGGATCTTCTGTCCCCTTCTCTCTGCCCCTTCCCCACTAGCGCGTTCTCTCTCTCTCTCTCTCTCTCTTTTTCAAAAATAAATAAATCTTAAAAGAAAAGAGTATCTGTCCTGAGATAGAGAAGAATAAGATGCACTGTGTTGAGGCTCACCTGCCCAAGAAGGCTCTCAGAAGCCTCACCGGGAGAGGGAGTAGGGTAGGCAGGATTGCCTTGCCTTGAAGAAAAATCGGGGTTTGAGCGAGGGGTGGCTCAGCCTGTCTGCTGCTAGAGGGTGACGTTCACCGCTGCCAAAGGGCTTCAGCCAAAATCCTGCCCCTATCTCCAGTCTGTTCTCTGGGCGAGGGGGGGGCAGCCCAAACTGGGCATTCCAGACCAGCAAATGAGTGATGTAAAAAACACGAAGGCAGAAATGTCAGAAGTAATTAAACCAAACGATGACTTAAACCCCTGTAGAAATCAACACATCCGGTTTAATCACCTTCTTAAGCTAGCGCAAGACTGCAAGTCTGTGGAGAGGGCTTCTTTATTTCTTTGGATCGTTAACAGAAACTGCATATCTTGAGCTTGATTTTGGTTCAGATGCTCCTGAGGAGAGGTGATGAGGTTGGGGGTGGCGGCAGGGCCTCAGAAAAGAGAAAAGAAATAATACAATGTTATTTGAGATGGTCTCTTCTCCCCCTCTCCTCAGCCGCATCTCCCCGCTCCCGGCTCCGTCAGCACTCACGGCTCCCCCCGCCCCCCAGCACCCAGACAGAGGCACACTGCTGAATGTGCTAAATTAGGCCATTAGAGAAATTCATTTCTCTTTATTAGTCTGTGTCAAATCCTTTTTATTAGTGGCTGGAAACGACCTCTCTTCTGCAGTAAAATGTCATGCCAGTTCACTCCTTTTATTTGTTCTGCACTGACGAGGCTCAAACTCTCACTGAATTAGTGCAGTGAGATTTATTTCCTCCAAATTTTGAACGGCTTAAGAGAGATTGGGGTGGAGGGGGCAGTCAGGCGGGAGGCGACAGGAGGAAAAGAGCGGAGAAAGATCTGGGAGGGAGAAGGTGAGCTCTTATGGAGGTCAAATGTCCTCCACTCTTTGGAAATAAAGTCTAATGGCCATCTTTCATATCTTGTTCATCATAGTCTGGGCCCTGGGGACTAGCTTTCCACATTCTTGCTTCTAGCCTCTGAAGGGTATTGATCCACAATGGGACAGATCTGGACAGCAGGAAGGGGGACTTCTTAAAAAACATTGTAGTTGGACAAACGGAAGCTCTGGGAAGGCCAAGAATAAAGAAGCAAATCCCACACCTAACTGGAACTCCTTCTCCCCATCCCTTGCCTGGTTCAGACAGGGCCATTCATGTCCCCGGTGACTAAGACACCCAGCTCCCATGGTCCCTGCCCTATTTCACCCCACCCCACCCCAAGCCTTCAGCAAGGGCTATTGGAAAGGACTCCTTGCCGGTGGCTCCCGGCCTCATCTCCAGCCTTCTGGGGTGATATTGGAGGGTAGCTTAGAAATACAGGTCAACGCATAGCCTGGGCATCTGGGGAAGGGGCCGGGAACTGGGCTGGGAACAGCCTTAGAGGAGCCCATGGCATGACTACGGCCACAGAACCCAGCTGGGTCACTGGGAAACAGCTGGTTTCTCAGGAGGTAGGATGGAGTATTATCTCATGCATCCCCACGCTTGAGGTAGCAGGTAGCAGGTAGCAATCTGGGCTTATGGAGAGATCCAGGCAGGTGGACCGTGGGAACCACAGGCAGCTCACTGACGCTGGGTATCAGCCACAGAAAAGCTGTGGGCAAGCTCAGGTACCATCTGAGCCCCTGAGCTCAGAGATCCAGGGAGCAGAAGCAGGAGCCTGGGAGAGCGATAAATGAGAAGAGAGATGTGGGAGCTGGGAGTATGGCCCTGGCAGGGAGGGGCTGGAGAAAGGTGGCCATCCCAATATCCATGAGGTCTCTTCTGTGGTCCAGGGGCCCCTGGTTAAATGGGGGCTTGAGGGGAGGTGGCAACAGAAAGTATGTTTCCTTCTGAGAGATAGCAGAAGCCACAGAAAACACCCCGGATACACACACACACTGGGGAGATCTGACACCCAGAAGTGAGAAGTTTATAAGAAAGAGCCCGGGCTGTGGCTCCTTATAGAAGATGCACATTATTCCCCGGCATGTGTGACAATGCCTCCACCACACCTGCGTTCCTCTTCATCCTCATCGCCCTCCATTCCCATCCTGCCTACCTCGCTCCACATGCACTTATCTGGATTTTGTTCTAGAAACGTGCCAGGCTCCTTCCTATCTTTAGTGTTTTTCTTTTTTTCCTGCTTGGAATGCCCCTCCCTTGGATCTTTGCATGACTGCCTCCCCATCATCTGAAGCTTAACTTAAATGTCACCTCCTCAAAGAGGCCTTCCTGGACTACTCTCTGTCCTGCAGGGGCAAGAACAGTGGCGAAGAAGACTACTTTCCCCACTAACGCTAGTGCTGGGGGTCTCCATCACTGGCAGATTCCCTCTTCCCCACCCCACATAGCATTCATGCCGTGTACACAGAACACACAGTCCCCTCACACATACTGCATACAAATAACACAGAACGCATGCACACACACTGCATACAATATAGGGTGCATGCACACTGTATTCACAGCATGCAAAATCTGAACCCCACTTTCGTACACACAACCTCTATGTACACACATACTGCATAGCTGCATTGTGTAGACACCCACAATAAAAACACACGGGACAGAACACTTACACAACACTCACACTCGCTCTCATTGACAGCTTGCATTCAACCCTGGCGCACACGCGTGCACAGGCACGCACACACAGAGTCTATCCCCTCTCTGTTCAGCAGCTGCCCACCCTCCCTGCAACCCGTGAGAAAGGAATGTGCAGTGACCGGCGGCGGCTGCAGGGCTGGGGCGGGGGCGGCGCCCCCAGCACCTGGCACAATGCTGCGGATTATTAGTTCCTGGTAATTTAGTGCCCTTGTACAGAGTCGATTTGTGCCTTTCATTCCTAATTGATCTAGTGGCTGTTTAAATGGCAGCAGGCATCTGTTGAGAGTAGGAAGGTTCATAAGGCGCAATAATTCATAACACCGTCTGGAATTTGCCTTTCATGTCCCTCAGCTAAACCACTGCAGGGCTCTGCTTAAATTACAGCCACTGAGGCTTTCTTTGGTATTCCACTCAGGGCCAGGAGAATCTTGCATTAAACTGGGATCAGGTTAGATTAGACTATAATATGCTGCGGTATTAGTGGCTGCAAATGAAGACTTACACTGGAGTTTAACCCCTTCACCTGGTTTTTTCTTTGTCTTCAACCGGATGGGTAAGCGAACCCATTGTTGTCCCTACCGGCTTCCTGCGGGAGCTGAATAGATCTTCTAGCAACTGGGGACTGCGGATGCACCATCCTTAGATATTGACCCTTTTTCCTCTCCAGACTGTAATGTAGGCTGCACTCTGGGGGTCCAGCTGTTTATGCATCTGCTCCCGAAACAAGGGTCAGGTGAGAGTGTCCAGGGAAAGGCGGCCATGCCAGGCGTCTCGTAGGAAGCAGGAATTTCTCTCTCCTCATCCCCTCACTGCCCCTGAGCCTGAGTAGAATGACTAGGTTGTAGGCATGAGTGTGGATGGAATTAAGCCCTTTCTGTCTTTTTGCCCAGAATTATTAGAATCCCAATACAGGCTGTGAGGGGGTTCCCCCATCTACATACAAACACTGTGTAGACTAGATATGCAGTCTTTCTCTTGCTGTGTTCGTAGCGTAGTGGAAGGAAAAAAGCATGATCTGTTTTCCTTTTCAGGACTTACTGTGTTCTCCAGTAGGGTAGCCACATTTGGCTAGTTACATTAAAATCCACTGAAATTAAATAAATTTAAAATGCAGAGCTGCAGGCACCACAGTCGTGTTTTAAGTGTCTGTTGGCTGCAGACTACCATATTGGACAGAAGAGGTTGTAGACCATTTCCATCATTGCAGAAAGTCAGGCCATGCTGACTAGAATATCCCTGTTGGCAGAGGCCTAGGAGCCAAGCCCGACATACATACTTCCTCCTCTCCCAGCAAGCAGGGCTTAACCCAGAAGGAAAGTGCTGAACTGTGTGGTCCCAAGGGACTGAGGAGAAGCCCAGAGTGGGACGGGCAGATGCTTTTTTTGGAATCACAGTGAAAGGGAATGAGGCTGCAGGGTCCAAGGTCAGCAACCTGTGCAAACACCTACTAAGATCTAATTGTTCACACATGCTGCAGGGAAATAAGAATGATACACACTTATAAGTGCAAATAGGTACACACATATACAATACGCAACAAGCATGTATTGGGATCCACATACCTCTTCTAGACTCGAGACGCCCAGTGAAGAATAAGGTGGGCTTGGTTCTTGCCCTCATGTAGCTCACAGTCTGGTGAGGAAGGCAGATAATAAAGCAAACAGCTCAGAGAGCCATCAGCATAGGGCAGGGGCAGGAGCAGCGAAGGGAGCGTCCCTTAGAGCCAGTCAGGTAGGTGCTTCAGCTTACATAATACATCACAGACCGATGCCCGCGCACCCCACACATGCTCACACTCACACCGTCTTCATCTGGCCATTCGTCACCAGTCACCAAATATCTAGTAAGTGCCTGCTATGAGCATGTGGAGCAAGGTCCTAAGGGAACCGTGATCATTAAGACAGGGACAATCTTGGAAGAAAACAATGATGCAGATAGTCATCGAATCACGGTTGTGCTGAGTGTACGATGATAGAAAGGTGCAGGGAGATGTTACACATGTNCCGTGATCATTAAGACAGGGACAATCTTGGAAGAAAACAATGATGCAGATAGTCATCGAATCACGGTTGTCTGAGTGTATGATGATAGAAAGGTACAGGGAGATGTTACACATGTAACGGGGGTGTCTGATCTAAACTGAGTCAGCTGGCAGACTCTGGACAGATGGAGACACCTGCCCACTGCATGTGGAGGAATATTCCAGCTCACGCATGTCCCCCCGCATACACTTGCAGACACACAGNACAGACATGGCTCGTAAACCCCGTTTACCATCCAGATCATCCCAACAGGGTTTTTTTTAAGTACATACCACTGGAACCCACCACCTGGGTGTGATTCAGGAACTTTGGTAGGGGTCTGTGCATATATATTTTGAAGCCTCCTGGGCAACTGCAATCGACAGTAAAAGTTGATAACCACTACCATAGGGGACTTCTGAAATTCTCTTCTCCCCTGGCAATACTGCAGAGAGAGAGAGAGAGAGAGCAGTAGAGAAACTGCTCTGTCCAGTCATCACAATATACAGTCACCCCAGAATTATTAATTATTAACCACAATTCTTGATTTTCTCTGGGTGGATTACCCAGATCATGCACGGTGAATTTGGAAACTACAGAACTGTCCTCCGTAAATCGGTTGATCATAGCGCTCACCTCTTGGATCCAGCATTTAGCTGATACCTGGTCCCCAACACATACACACACACACACACACACACACACACTCAGAGCACCTGTGGAACAGATCTAAGTGACTTACATATCATTCTATTCTATGAATTATCCACCCCACTGCTTCTCTCAAGACTTGAACGTGATATTTTATAGAGTCCAGAAGAGCTGCTGAGAGAGAGATCCCCCCCGGCCTGGGAATCTGTGAAGTGTTAGAGTGGGACTGGTGTTTAGAGAGAGAGAGCACGTGCCAGAGAGTAAGCGCTGGCCTGGTGTCAGAAGTGCTGGTGTTAGGTACCTGAGGGCCCTGGGTCCACTCTGCTCATCCCTGGCCCTCCCTCTTTCCTGGCCAAGACTGAGCAGCTGTATTTCCTGGGAGCCCAGCCCACTGTCTGTCCGGTCCCTTCCAGGCTGGACTGGTCCTACCCTGCCCTTCAGCTGATCACCACCTCAGAACTGCAGCTGTGAAGCAGGTCCTTGGGATTTAGACCCACAGCAGCCAGGCAGCTAGGAGAGGAGGCGGCTCTTTCTGGGGGAGCCAGAATGTGCCTGGGGGGCCAAGACTCCCTCCTGGCACAGGACACAGAAAGAAGCTGAGGCCTAAGTTGGTAGGAAACAACTAAAATCAAGCCGAGTAATATGAAAGAAAAGAAACCTTTTTAAGAAGCAGGAGTCGGGGCGCCTGGGTAGCTCAGTCGGTTAAGCATTTGACTTCAGCTCATGTCATGATCTCGCGGTTTGTAGGTTCGAGCCCCGCATCAGGCTCTGTGCTGACAATGCAGAGCCTGCTTCGGATTCTCTCTCCCCCTCCCCCTCTTGCAGACATGTGCTCTCTCAAAAATAAATTTATTAATTAAAAAAAGAATCAGGGGTCGTGGGGTAACAAACCTCACATACCTTGCCCACCACTGCCTGCCAGGTGAGCTACCAAAGACACGCTGTTCCAGGATAACCTGGAAAATACCGGAAAGGGGCCAGCTCTAGGCCCTCCCCTTGCTAACACTGCCTGGGTCTCTCTGGGTTTTGTTCACTCAAAGAATCCAATTTCTTGGTTCAACCCAACAAAACTTGGTTAAGTGTCTGCTACACGCAAGCCCGACCTAGGGATATAGATGTAGCAGCAGCTGCCCGGTGGCCCCAGAGCTCCAGTGTTGCCTGGTCTTCTGTCCCGGTGACTGGGCTGGGAGTGGGGCAATTGGAGGAACAGTCCTCAGACATCACACCCACCCACATGGGCCTGATGTGCCCAGATGTGCTGGCCATGGTCAACAGCTGGCTGACCCATCAGTCATTTAAGTAGACTGATGCTGGGTGGCTCCGTGGGTTAAGCATCTGACTTTGGCTCAGGTCATGATCTCATGCGTCATGAGTCTGAGCCCTGCTTCGGGCTCTGTGCTGACAGTGCAGAGCGTGCGTGGGATTCTCTCTCTCCCTTTCTCTGCCCCTTGCTCACTCACACCCTCCCTCTCTCTCTCTCTCTCTCTCTCTCAAAAATAAATAAATAATAAAAATAGACCAAGTAATTAAACAATAAAATAAAAACAAAATAATAATAACATAAACGAACAAATATGTAGAGAGGGTTAAAGGAGCACTTAGAGACAGAGGGCCTGAGCCTGGCTCCACTGCTTACGCTCTGTGTGACTTTAATGACGTAACTCCTTTGAAGCTTGGTTTCTCCGTCTATAGATCTAACACACCCGTCTCATGTGACTGGTAACAAAAAAAAAAAAAAATTAACGAGATGGCATGTGGAACCAAATGTCCTTTAAAAATGCATGGCATCCAGAAGGTTAATCTCAAATGCAGTGTCACTTAGGTGAGGCGATCCACCTTCCCAAACTCTCCTCCTGGCCATCAAAGGGACTGTGTGGCTGGGCCCCTAGAACTTTATTTGGGGAGCCAAGCAGCGCCCTTTGCCACCCCATTTGTAGTTCTGTGTCGGGAAGGGGCGGCTGAAGAGGCCAACCACAGGAGCCATCATTAGAAGAAGAATCATGTAGCCAGCACAGCCGAGATGCACATAATTAGAAATTAGAAAAAGGTCAGATCGCGTCATTATCAGCTCAATCAGCTGCTGAGTGCCACAGCCAGTTAATTTGGCATCTGTATTTTTTACAACCCCGTACACGTAGCCCAACGGACTGTAACTCTTTATCCGGACAGATATACTGCGCAGCGGAGCAGGGACATAAAATGAGAGACCCCAAGCAAATGAGCTGAGATAATTGAGAGATTTATTTTTTATATATATGTGTGTCAGGGCGGCTTTCCTTTGCCCTTGAATATTGACTTTCACAAATGGGATTGTCAGGAGGACGTGGGTTCCCCAAAACTTTGTCCCCCACCCTGAACCCTCGAGCTGCACTCTGATCCCGCTTTCTCCCAAGCCCAGAGAGCCCGTCGGCCCCTCCCCTGCCAGACCNCCCCGCCATTTGGACATAAATCCACCCCACACCCCCACACCCCCACCACCAGCTGCCCATTCGCCATTCCTCCAAGCAAATCCCCATGCTGACTGGTCCCTTCCCCTGATCCCAGTATTCTCCCAGACAAGTTCCCATGGGAATGGCTCACTGAGCTCTCCCAGAGCTGCCCAAAGATCAGAGAGGTTCCCAGATCGCAGGCTTCACAGGGAACTTCTTCCCTCCCCTGATGAGACAGCTGCTTCCACAGCACACTGCTGCTGGAAGAGACACTCGAATCACAAACCACTAGGGAGAAAATGACCACGGAGAGAAGCCAGTTCAGCCCATCCCACTACCCATTTTACAGATGGGGACACTGACGTCCAGAGAAGGGAAATAACTCATTAGGACCAGATCCCAGGTCTGCTGGCTCCCAATACCCTGCTCCTTCCAGGGTCACCCCACCTCTCTTCTTTCTGGGGGCAGTAACACCCTCATTTATAAATGCCACCACCATCTCCAGGG
>NW_027528872.1:7793962-7805660 GCF_008692635.1 Crocuta crocuta | reverse complement strand
CCCTGCCTCCCCACTCACTGACCCTCTCTACCTCCCTATTTCAGTGCCATGGGTGGCTAAGCTGGCATTCCCCCTGCCCCACCATGAGCTCCTTCCCTCAAGATCTCTCCACCCCAGTCCACATACCCACCCAGTGCTCACCAGGCCCATTTCTCAGATGGCCCACTGATCCCCTGCTTGGACCCAGCAGCCTCTGACTGGCAGTTGGTAAAGTTTGTAAAATTTGCAAGTTCCCCAAACCCCTTTGAAAGGTAAAAGCTTTTTGTTTTATAAAATCTGATTTACGGGCCCCCAGTGCAGTACCGAGGGTTTATATATTATGCAAGATTTCAAACCGAGGCTGTAAAACGTACGGTTTCAGTTTCATGCATGGAATTTTTTTATGTGTAAATTTTTTAACATTTATGGGGCACGTTTTAATGAGACTCTGGTGTGGCTCAAGGGACAGATTATGGCTGCCTGACCGCAAAGCCAGCTCCAAAACGGGGCCCCCCCAGACTCCTGGGCCCACTCTAAAGAGGTAGGGCCAGAGGCCGGAGGCTGTGAATACGGAGGCGCAGGAAGGAGCCCGGCCAGAAGTCTGGGCCCACAGAGACCTCAGGCAGCCCCATTCAGAGTCATTCACTTCAGGCTTCAGTCCCACTGTCCCTACATGGGGACAGAAAATCTTACCAACACCAGGAAAGGGAAAGCAAATAAGCATAACCAAAGATAGTCATGATTAACATTTATAAAGCACCTACTAGGTGCCAGGTGCCATTCTAAACACCTTACAGATATTCTCTTATTTAATCCTTTTTTCAAACCCATGAGGTAGGTACAAGTATTATTATTATCCCCATTTGAAGATGAGGAGATTGAGACACAAGGTGGAATCACTTAGTTCAAGATCACACAGCTAGTCCAAGGCAGAGGGACGAATCAGGTACTGCACAGGTCTTGAACTCTGGCGCCCACACTCTCAACCATCATGTTGACTTCTAGCTCCTCCTTGGATGCACCTGCTCTTGTTTTTAATTCCTTCTAGCTGCATCTCATTTAATCCTCAGTACAACTCTGAGGGAGTCACTATTATTATTCCATTCTTCAGGAAAAATGAGAAAAGCAAAGTATGGAGATTAAGTAAATTGTCCAGAATTTCTCAGTGGGTGAAAGACCCCCAAGACTCAGCCTCCAAAGCCCATTGTTCTCAAGCACCCTTCTCTATTCAATTCTCAAGATAGCCCCAGGAGGTAATTGTCGACATCCTCAAATCAAGGAGAAAATCAAGGAGTAAGAGTCCGACAGCCGAGCTGGGATTTGCACCAAGTAGGCCTAACTCCCAAAGCCCAGCTCTTTCCTCTGAACCTCTTGCTTCTCCAGATTCTGAGGACATCAGAGGGGAAGTGCCACATTATTGACTAAAATGTGATTTAGCTGGTCGTGCACGAAGGCTTCCCTAGCTGTTGGTTTTATGCCCCAATCGTCTGGCAGTCGATTGCGCCTCCTCCAGTCTTCCTTCCACATCCCGTTCCTCGTTCCAGTGACCCTGGACTTCCAACTGCTCAGATCCAGCTGGTCTGGTCGGGAACAATTCCTGATTAGAATTTAGCTTTGGCTGCCCTAACGACCCGCAGGAAATATCTGAGCCCTTTAAGGAATGCAAGTTTATAAACTCTTTTGTCTGTAAGTGAGGGAGAGTAGTTCCAGCTTCCTGACTCGCAGAAGGAAGAGAGGGTGAAAAGAACCTGTCCCCCAGGGAATGGGTACCACCTCCCTAACTGCCGCGTGGAATTCCAGCTCCCTGAGCGTATTGCCTATGTATCCCCACGGTGAGAAGACTCCCGTGAGATGATGATGAGAAGAGCATTTTGCAAATCATAAAGTGGTATGTATATAAATGTTTTTGGAAGGCAAGGATTTATGACTATCGAGTGAAGGCGCCACGATCTTACAAGAGAGGCCACTTTTCAGAAAGGAGCTTGGTGGTAGTCGAGTGGGGGAGGGGTTGGCATAAGGAATGGATATTTATCAAATAGCCATTATGCACCCACAGCATTTACATACACCGTTTTATTCGATTTTCCCACCCACTCAACAGTGTAGGGGCTCTCATCCTAAATTTTACGGATAAAGTTGTCCAAAATATGCAGGCAGGAAATAGTAGACTTGGGCCACCACACCGTGCGTCGTCAGAGCCAGCAAGCAGCCCTAGGTCCGTGTTCTCTCCCGAGACTGGTAGGGCTCATGTGCACTGGTGTGACACTAAAATGCAACAGGGCATCTGGTTTTGCTTTTTTTTTTTTTTTGAAGGGTACTTCTCAGAAGAAAAGGGCTGTTTCTTTATTTTGAAAGAGCAAAGAAAGAAAGAGAAGCTGGAGGTGAAGCAACACTTGGGGGTAAAAGACTGAGACCACATTCATCACATTTGATGATGATATTAAATTAAATGGAATTGTTATTGCTCTAGAAGATTTGAAATAATTTTTTATACGACATTGATCACTTAGAAAAATAGTTTCATAAATCAGAGTTTTATTCTGATTTCGAAGCCAAAACCCAACATTTCAAACACGTAGGCTAGAGAATGATTTACTAAACATAAGTACAGAAGGAAAAACACTGGGAATGATTCTGTTTCCTCTAGCTGAATATGGAATGGCAATAGAAAAAGCCAACTGGATATTAGAAATCATTAAAGGAGGTTAAAAATTTATATGCATTTGGTTCCCCATGGTTTATAAGATATTTTCACATCATTATCTCCTTTATCCCTCATCAGATCTTATGAGCTAGAGATGGTCATTATCCCCATTTTACAAATGAGGATGTTGAGGCCCACAGAAGTCATGGAACTGGCCCAGTAACATCCAGTTTGTAAACAGTAGGCCTGGATTCAGGCTGTCTGTCAACAGCCCCCACATGCTTTCTGCTCTGCCACAGTCTCCCCCACAAATGGTATGGCCGATCTTTTTCTCTAATATTGAATAGGTCCTACATATTCATTGCCTCAGAATACCATTATGATTTACTCTACCTTCTTAAATCTTTAAACCAAGCCCATTATCCTATGAAAAAGTAATCCTTCAACTGTCCTTTGTCAGACCAAAAGATAGGTCCACTTTGGGCCACTGGGTGCCAGATCTGGTATAAGCTCGCTGTGTGTGTATTTCATTTGAACAAAACCACCTGCATAGATTTTGCTTTATATTTTGTCTTACTTGTACTTTCTGATTCTGTTTTAGTAGTAAGTATTTATTGGCTATGTTTTTTAAATAAGTGAATAAGTACAGGTACCTTACTGTGAGGTGAATGTGTATATGTATATCTAAAAGTAAATAAGTAAGTGAAATCTTGATTTAAAATGAAGAATAGTCCAGTAAAGGAAAGCTCAGAGACAGAAGGAAAGATGAAATGGAAGGAGAGGAGGAGAGAAGAAGGAAGGAAGGAAAGGACGGAGGGAGGGAGGAAGGGAGAGAGGGAGGAAGGAAGGGAGGAAGGAAGGTTGGGAAAAAAGAAGAAAGGTTTAAAGAATTAGGATGATTTTTTCTGAAGAAGACAAAGCTAGTTGGGCAAGTTATTCAAGCCAGATGCTTGTCCTGTGTATGGCACACAGTGAGACACAATATTTGTATTGCATGGATAACATTAAATTAAGGGAGGTTGTATTGATGGAGGCACTAGGTATTCTTAGTGCTTGCAAAAGGCTGAGTAAGCTCTCTACATTCGGGCAGGAGAGATGTTGGTAAATGTAAGGGAGAACTTCTCAATCGGTAGACTGAGTGAAAATAGAGACCGTCTGAAGCAAAGGTTCTGGCTGGGAAAGCCTCAGAGGGGAGGATGCAACCATGTAACCCAGAGACTTTAGACCATCCACTCGCCTAGACACGGGCCCAGATCATCTCCTGGGCCCTTCCCAGCCCCATCAGTGAAGTGAGGGCACAAGTCCTGGTCATGTTCAGGGAATCAGAAAATGGAAAGCACCCGACAGCCCAACCCTCTGTATTTACAGAGGAAGAGGCAGACACCTACATCGGTGAGGTATTCTGACTCCTGTGTGCTAAGTCACAAGTAAGAGATGAGAAGCCAGAGCAGCTGAATGAGGGAACGTGACCAGGGAGGGTTCTGGAAATCCTAGACTTTAATGTCCCCAAAGCTATTTGGTCTTCGTGGAACCTCATACTTCCCATCACTGAGCCACTTCCCCCCCAAAAAAATCATGCACCCTTCAAACTGCTTTTCTGCATCTCCACAAATCCCAAGAGCCCGTCTTGAGAGTGAAGCAACAGAGGTGACCCAGCTTCATATCCTAGTGTTATCACTTACCAGCCGTGTGACTTTAAACCAGTAAAAATACCTCTGGGCTTCATTTTCCTCAACTGTAAAATGTGGGCAATCATGGTGCCTACTTGCAGAGGTGGTTCTGTGGCATAAATAAGATAAGACCTGTGATAGGTTTAACACAGTGCCTGAAACACAGTAAGAATAAGAAATGTCTGGGTATTGTTATCAATCAATAATGAGTCAATGAGCATTTATTCAATGCTTTATGTGGTGCTAATTACTCTGAAAGACATAAACCAAGGTATCCATGGCCAAAGTCAAGTAGAAAATTTAGAGCAGTTGTTCACTTGGTACCAAATAAGCCATTCTAAAGTCACGATTCTCTTCTTTGCCTGGGAGAGTACAGTCTCTTTTGGTCTCAGCCCCACAGAAGGAGCACTCCTTTAGGGCAGGACCTTAGGATTCAGCCCTGCGTGAAGACACAAAACCGTTGGCTTCTGTTTTTGAGTGACAATTAGTCTAATTCAGTGCTCTGAGAGCCCTTAATAGTTGAGCACAGTTCCTGTCCATCAGGCCATCCAAAAGCCAACCCAGAGACTACTCAGTAGCTCTCTCCACTAGAAATGCCCATGAAGCTCAGACAGGAGTGTGGCACTGGTGTCCAGCCACACAGCTCTACTCACACCTCACTATCAAAATTCTCTGGGAGAGATTCCCTGCCTTGTTTCCTGAGCATCAAGATGTTAGCCAATAGCTGGAAGGGTAGGATTAAACAAGGATTCCCTGTACGTTGCCTATGTCCACATCAATGGGTCTCAAAAGGCAGCAAGACCCTGCCCCTTTTTTCATTTTTCATTTTGTTGTCATTGTCGATCCACACGCAGTTCTAAGAACTAAGACAAAGTTCTGATTCCCTCCTTGCGTAACTGTAGTACCGCTTCACAACCAGGAAATTGACAATGATACGATCCACCAACCTTATTCAGATTACACCATTTTACATGCACTTACATGTGTGGTGTTTAGTTTTTTGCCGTTTTATCACATATATAGATTCATGTAAACACTGATAGTCGAAGTACAGAACAGTTCCTCCCTCCTCCCTCCCACCCCCTTCTGCTCCCCCTGGCCACCACCCATCCATTCTCCATCTCCACAATTCTGTCATTTCAAGAATGTTGGATACATGACATCATACACTATGGAACCTTTGGAGATTGGCTTTTCTCTCTTAGCATAATTCCTTTGAAACCCATCAAGTTGTTGAGTGTCTCAATAGATTGTTCTTTTTTTTGCTGACTAGTATTCTATGACATGTGTCTTTATGCATTCACCTATTGAAGTATATTTTGGTTGTTTCCTGGTTGGGGCTGTTAGAAACAAGGCTGCTTTGACTGGTTTTTGTGCCAACATATATTTTATTTCTCTGGGATAAATGCCCAAGAGTGCAATTGCTGGGTATATGGTAAGCATATATGTAGTGTTATAAAAACAAACAAAAACCTGTTATACTGTTTTCCAGAGTAGCTGAGCCATTTTTCATGTCCCCCGGTAATGTATGAGTGATCCAGTGCCCAGTTCTTTGCCAGCATTTGGTGTTGTCACCATTTTTTTATTTTAACCATTCTGATAGGTGTGCAAGCGATATCTCCTTGTGGTTTTAATTTGCATTTCCCTGGTGGCTAATGACTACAGTGCCTATTTGCCATCTGTATATCCTCTTCAGTGAAATGTCTCATGTTGTCTTTTGCCCCTGTTCTAATTGGGTTGCTTCCTATGTTACTGTTTACTGCTGAGAGCTCTTTATATATTCTAGAAATAAGTCTTTTGTCAGATACATTTCTTCCAATCTATAGTTTGCCTTTTCATCTTCTTCACAGGGTCTTCTGAAGGGCAAACGCTTTTAATTTGGGTGGGTTCTTATTTATCAATTTTTCCTTTTCTGGGTCAAGCTGATGTTGTCAACTGTAAGACCTCTTTGCCCACTCTTAGTCCCGATGATTTTCTCCCACATTCTTGTTATACAAGTTTATAGTTTTATGTCTTACATTTAGGTCTTTGATCCATTTGAGTTAACTTTTATACAAGATGTTAGATTTATATCAAGGTTCACTTTTTTGCTTGTGGATATCCAATTGCTCCAACATCAGTTGAGCAATGCTTTTTGGAAAAGCAATTTGGCAGTAGTTATCCTGAGCCCAAAAAATGCCCATAGCTTTTTTTCCTGTCACTTCTGGGAATTCACCCTAAGGAAATAAAGCAGACACATGAATAAAAGCTGTAGGTTGGAAAACAGTCACTGGAACATTTTTTGCGAAACTGAAAAATTGGAAGTAACCTGAATGCCCAACAATCAGAAATTGCTTAAGGATGGCACAGACGTGAAAAAAATATGCAATAATTAAAAATATATTTACTCAATCCTCTTTACCTGTTCAACAAATATTTATTCAGTTTCCATAGTGCTGGTGCCAAGGATAACGTGGGGAGCAAATTAGACACCATCTCTCCCTTCTAGAAGCTCACAGTCTGGAAGGGACAATAGAGAAAATAGTTCTGTAGCTGATAAAAATACATTTTTCTGGGTGGCTCAGTCAGTTCAGCATCTGACTTCGGCTCAACTCATGATCTCACAGTTTGTGAGTTCGAGCCCCACATGGGGCTTTGCGCTGACAGCTCAGAGCCTGCTTGGGCTCTCTCTTCTCCATCTCTCTGTCCCTTCCCCACCTGCACACATGTGCTTTCTCTCTCTCTCAAACATAAATAAATGCTTTTTTAAAAAATGAAAAATACATTTGGTAAACTAAGGGGGAAAAACAGGAAACCAAACTGCATGCACAAGGTGAAAGATAAAAAAATAATAATAATCCTTGTTTTAGAGTGATCAAGAACAGTTATTGTCATCTTTTCCAACCCTCCTGCGGCACTTCTCTTTGTATAATAATAACAGTGGTAAAGAGAAAAGCTCCAATTGAGAAATAGCTTCTTGCCACAAAAGGTTAGGAGTGTCCATTTGAAGAGGCGACAGGCACACATACAACAATCCAAAGGGCACGAGAGAAACCACCCCGGACAGCGAGGTGTTCCAGAGCCCAGCTAAGTCATGCTGGATGATTCAATCAGTCAACAAGTACCAGTGGGGGCATCTGCAAGGTGACCTGTATCACATGAGGCCCTCAGAGTACATGTTTAAGAATAGACAGTCCCTGACTTCTTCGGGCCCTCACGAGAAATTCTGATCTCAATCTTCTTCGTGCCTGTTCAGCACTTCACTTTCCCACTTGTGAATCTTTTCAACCGACCTAGACAGTTGTGAGGGAGGGCATAACTATCCCCATTTTTCAGACCACAATGTTCAGAGCAATTGCCTGAGGTCGCACTGATGATAAGCGGCAGGGCTGGGGCTAAAGACCTGGCTTCTATCTCTGAGGTCTCATAACACCATTACTCAAAAACAGTTGTGTTCACAGTGGGCTCAAAGGATGCAAACAATCAGCGGACAGCCATAACTAGAATTTAAACCGGGTGGATGAGAAAGCATATCCCTACGGCAGGGGACGGGCCTCTCTCCCCTCATGTGCTCAGGGCTCAGGAGGTCAAGGCAGCAAGAGGAATGTGATCTGAACACCTGGGCTCACACATCCCCTCTCTCCCCAGATGGTGAAGGCAATCCAGGTCCTGAGAATTCACCTGCTGGAACTGGAGAAAGTCAATGAACTCTGCAAGGACTTTTGTAACCGGTACATCACCTGCCTCAAAACCAAGATGCACAGCGATAACCTGCTCAGGAATGACCTCGGGGGACCCTACTCCCCCAACCAGCCCTCCATAAACCTTCACTCACAGGTAACACACAGGGCTGGGCCCCATCTCCTAAGCCAGGTGTAGAAATGGCTGAAGGTTTCTGGTGACATAGGAAAGTGGACTAGGCACACTGGACCCTGTCAGCATAAGGGCCCTCTTCTGATCCACCCCTGCACATCAGCAGTACCAGAAAGCACCGTGCCAAGGCATTAATATCCCTTAGAAGATGACCACAGTGATTCCTGGCTTCCTGGCCCAAGATATCCTGGGACGTGTTGAGGTCCCAGTGTTGAGATGGAAAGCTTTCCTGGAGGATGAGGCAGGGACAGAGCCGGGGATGGACTCCAACCTCCTAGCCTCGTGCACTTCTCAAGAGGGCTTGCTGAGCCCTCCCATGTTCTGGAGAAGGACAGTTTGGGGAAGGTGGACCTTCCCTAAATCCTGCCCACTTAATAAATGAAGACCGCTTCCCATGCAACTGCTTCTCCCAGGTGGTTTCTAGTTGCTCACCCTACCCTGACTCATCTGTCTTCCTAAGGTTCAGGGCCACTGTCAATGTCACCTCAAGTTACCCCCCTCCCAAGAGTCACCCGCCACCTTCATCCTGGGGACCCGGGGATGTGGAATGGCAGCTATGTGTTCTAGGCGAGAATGGACTTTTCCCTCCAGGGCAGAATCTTTTTCCCAAACCTACGAGCTAAGAAAGCTGCCTGGTGATACCTTTCCATAAGACTCACCGACCTCTTTGTAAGCCCTAGCTCCCCATTTTCTTCCTTTCCCAGTGAGCTCTCGAGTCCAGGACAGACACATGGAGGCCCCCGGAGGCTTAGAGTAGCCTCTTCTCATGAGACAGTCAGGCTTGGGGAAAAGGATAAGCTTTCTAAGACTGATTGGTGCTGGAAGGAGTGCCTAAGAAAGGGGGTGCCATTCTTATCTCCAAGCTTTAAGAATCAACACCATCCGTTCAGGTGGGTAGAGGCAGGGGAAGGGGGGGGCGGCTCAAGAAGGCCAGCCATGCCTTGCGCATATTGACTACNGGTGCCATTCTTATCTCCAAGCTTTAAGAATCAACACCATCCGTTCAGGTGGGTAGAGGCAGGGGAAGGGGAGGGGGGGTGCTCAAGAAGGCCAGCCATGCCTTGCGCATATTGACTATAAGCATTGCACCAAACGCACCCTAAAGGCTTCTCTGTGGGACCTGACAGTGAGTATTGCGTGGGACATGAGGGAAGAAGTTTATTTCCTCTTCCCATTGCTTGAAATCACCAAATCACTTTATTACAGATCTAAAAACAGCCGCCCAGGCTTCTGCTTGCTAATATTCTCTTGAAATAGACTCATTCCTTCAGAGTCTTATTGTACTTTCCCTTATGATCAAAATTAGCAAGAAACTTGCATAAAAGAGGACAATAATTGCTCAACGAGCATCTCGTTTGTAATTTATTAGTTTCTATTATTGTGGGTTACCATGGCGACGCCGCGCAGCCCCGGTGACGGGAGAGATGCAAGATAGGAGCTGAGGAGGCTGTGAGGCCTCACCAAATGGAGATGCACATTTTTATCAGTAATTTTCATGAAAATAATAAGTGAGGAGTTAATGAGATGGAAAGCCATCCTGTGGCTATTGTGAATTTTTTTTAAGTGTTGATCTAATTAGAATGCATCGGTCAGGAAAAGTAATGAGGATTTAGTGCCTCACAGAGATGTGAGGATCATATCAGAAAATTAGCACAAGTCTTTGGAAATAATCAGGTCCTTGGAGAGGCTCTGGATTTCCCCTCCTGGGCTCTCCAAGTCTACCTCGAGCGCTGACATTGGGAGTGTATCAGGGCAGTGGGGGGAAGGAAGGAGGGCCAGAGGGCTTAGCAACCACAGCGGCCCCCTCCAGGTTGGGGTCCCAGGGCAGGTTGGTCTGCAGCAAGCAGAGCCACTGGGGACGCAGGGTTGGCAGAGAAGGATGACACGGGCTCTGGGTGAGCCGCTGCCTGTGAAAGTCAGTCCTCCTGGGAAACCCCAGCATCCGGTGCCTCTGAGCTTTGAGGAGGGAGGGGAGAGAACTTTGATTCCCGTCATTGTAAATATCAGATCTCTGGCCGACAGCGAAGCTGGCCCTGGGGTGGCCACTGCAGAAAGTCTTCTGATCTGCTGCTTAGAAAGAGGAACTCAGACAATCGGGCAAAAACAAAGAGCGAGAAAGAGAAGAAAAGACACTTAGCAAGGACTCCTATTTGCAATTTCTCAAACTTGTCCCTTCATTGCCTGTGACTGCCACCACCTATGTAGTTCAGACTTCAGTGGGTAAATAAGATAATTACACACAGGCTGCTCTCAGAGATTCCTACCGGCTCCCCCTGTCCTCTCCGGCTAGCCCTCAGCCCTACACACACACACACACACACACACACACACACACACACCCCTACATACACATGCCTCTTAAGCTTCTGCTGCTCGATTTGCTGTCCTAAAGCTCTGTTCTTATCATTCTCCTGATCGAAAGCTCGGACTGTCCTCAGAGTTTTCGCATCCTATCACCCGATAGTCAAGGCTCCCTCCTGGTCCCCATTCTCCCAAGCCTGTCTGTTCGGGTGATGCTTCCACACCTCTGCAGGACCAAACCTAGCCTCCTCTGCAAGGAAAATAACAAGGCTACTCTCCCCTGGAGGCTTCTCTGGGTGCCCCATCCAGAAAGCACTTTTCTTTCTCTCAACTAATGGCTGGAGCACCGTGGGCCACTTGTATGTAAATATCACATGTGACTTTATCATGGAGTCCCTGGTGTAAGTGTTATTCTCCCCTCCTAGAAAACAGACATGTTTGGGGTACAGACAGTATTTTCTATACAATTATGACCCATGCCTGGCAGCGGCTAACCCACGGTCTTATGCACGGACGGCCAGTAAATATCTGTTGAAAGAAGTAAGACAAGGAGAAAGATGGAGACAGATCAAGAGAGGCCAGAGGAACCCAAAGGAGGGAAGGAGAAATCAGAAGAAAGATAAAGGGAAAGGAAGACAACTCTGGAGAGTCACATTCAAGCGGGGAGGTATAGGAAGGATGAACATCTGGGGGCGGGGGCAGCAAAGGGAAGGAGACACAGATGGAGGAAAAGGGAAGTGAGGCCCCAGAAAGACAGAGGCAGAGGCGGAAACGAGAGGGAAAGCCTGGCAGCCACGGTGGGATGAAAGGACAGTCCAGGCAGGCGTGGGGTCCGTGCAAAGCTGGGTGCGCAGAGGAGGGANGAGAAGGAGAGTCTCTGTTGCCAAGAGATTTTTCAGGGGAAGAGACAGAGTCAGGGCATGGGACCAAGTATGGGAGAGAAGAAAGAAAAGGAGTGTCTGGTGCGGGTGCGTATTCGTGTGTGTGTGTGTGTACGATGGTTCACATTTGTCATGGTCCGACCTTAATCCCCCCCAGCCTGAAATAGCCCCACCGAGCGCCAGCCTGGCCCAGGGAGGGCTGCCTCCCCTCTGGAACATGATCCCCAGGACCAACATTTCAGCCGCCTGCCAGCTTTGTTGCAAACTGCTGGCTCATGGTTTTCCCTGCTTGCTAATCATTCGGCCTGTGTGGCAAAGTAGGAGACATTTTTCCCTTCAAATTGGTCCCCCCCCCCCACCAGATGCTGTAC
>NW_027528872.1:7776904-7793945 GCF_008692635.1 Crocuta crocuta | reverse complement strand
ACCAGATGCCGTACCGTGTCCCCATTCGGCTCTACGGCAGCTGGGCACACCCACAGCTTGGCCTCCCGTTCCTGAATGTGAACATTCTCTTGGGGCTGGAATCCGGGTAGGGAGTGGGGGAGACTGCTTCCACCAAGCGAGAGGGCTGAACCAGAGCTCCTGAGGAGCTGAGCCACAGCTCGGTTTTCCCGCATGCCCAGGAAGCTGTCCTGGACTGCCCGCACCCGAATGCCATCCAAGCTTCCTCATAGCTTGGAGCCCAGCTTCCCGCCGGGGCAGCCTCTTTGGTAAGGAGGCTCATTCTAGACTCCGACATGGGCTTCTCCTACCTTTTCCCTAGAGGGCATGAACAAAACCATCGCACTAGAGAGAACCTAACTCCCGCCTCGCTCAAGTATTAAGTTGACTTGAAATTCACCCTCCTTTCTCCGTAGGGGTTTAAGCTGCAGCCCTATTGGGAGCAAATTGGACTGCCCCGCAGTTCTCAGCCACCAAGCATTTGGGGGTCACTTACCATACGCACTGTGCTAGGTCCCATGAGAGCACAAGTGAATTATCCAGAAGGAGCTCCCAATCTCAGTGTGAGGGAGCTGTGAGTCACTCCTGCGGGTCTGGATCAGTTATATGAGCCGTAGAGGCTCCAGGTCAAGTGAACCCTGAGGAAGGCAGGAAAGGAGCAGCCGGAGACAGAGCCATAGGAAGAGGTCTGGATTGAACAAGCCACGCGTGTGGCTTCAGGTTGCCCCAGTCACCACTCGGCCTCCTTCCTCCTGTCCTGGGCAAGGCCCAGGCCCAGCCTGCACACCCTCAGGGCCAGGGTCTGTTCCTGCCCAGAAGCAGGAAACCTCAGCAAACCTTAGCATGGATTGGATGGGCCAGCAGGAAGATTTTGCCCTTTGCCATTGGAGAAGTTGCAGCTTCCCTGGCCTCGGGAGGACTTCCTGGAGGAGGGAGGTAAGGGTGGTATGCTATCTGGGAGCTCCAAAAGTGAGCGTTCCCTGGGTAGAGAGAAGTCTGGGAGATGGTAAGGAATGGAGACAGCATTTCAGAATCCCTGGGGAGAAGCAGGTAGAGGAGGAGGGGCCGTTCACTGTAGCATCATGCATGTGTTCAAGCACCGCTGAGCCTGCTGAGTTCCAAGGATATCAAAGTGGATATAAGATGATCTCTGGCCTCCAAATGTAATAATGGAGTATCTTGCAGCCAAGTTGTAGGGGGTTATGCTTTGAGGCTGATAATGATGGCCAACCGCCAAAGATGTGAGAGGTAGCAGAGAATGTAGGCGACGGGGTGAGGATTGAAAACATGTTGGGGGCAAATTAATTGAGTAGCCACCTCTTGTGCTGCTCTAAGAAGAACTGGCAGACAAAGGGGAGAATGTCAACATTTATTGAGCCTCCCCCACATCTCAGGCACTGTAGGTATGAGGTGCTTTACATATATTATCTTGTTTATGCCTCACAGCAAGGCCAAAAGGAGCACATTATCTTCTCCATTTTCTTCCCCAAGGAAAGAGAAGCTCAGAGAAGTGAAGGTACTCGCTCAAGGTCACACAACTAATAAGCAGCAGAGGCTGGGATGGGTGACTCCCAAATCTACGTTCTACTTGTTATAATAAGTCCCCTTGCCTTTTTTTGTGACACCTAGGAAGACCCAGGGGTCCGGGGCCCTGGAGAGGGAGAGGTGACCCCACTTAACTGGAGAGCAGGGATTTGAAGACTGGAGAGGAAGAAACTAATTGCTGGGAAGCAAGGCCTTAGATTTGCTCATAGATTGAAAGTAGGGACAAGAGAGGTGCAGAGTTACCCCAGTTCTGAGTTTCTGGGCTCGGCAGCAGGTAGAACTCTCCAGCCATGCTAAGTGTCTAAAAAAAAAGGAAGGGACTGCGTACATCCCTCCCTCGGGAAGGTGGACCCCCCCCCCCAACCTATAGGGAGTTTGCATTTGCGAGATTAGCAGGAGGTGGGGGTGTCACCTCAGTCAAGCCCCAAGTTCTGCCCAGTGGCCAAGCATCCCGAGGATTTGACCAGGGAGTTTTAAGGCCAGTGAAAATAAAGGGAGGCAATCTCCCCTACAAGATCACCTCTGGCATGGAAAGGGGACACCCCCAGACCACAGTGACGGGCAGTGGAGTTCTAGGCGCTCCTCTGCCTCACTCTTGCCCTGGCCATTAGAGCTGCATCTTCTGCCAGTTCCTAGCCCCCAGCCCTCCAGCTCAGGGGGCCCGGAGACCATGAGGGCCGCCCTCCCCACCAGGCTAGCGAAACCTGAGCAGTTCTCCCGCCCCCCCTTCCAAGAAAGAATGTTCCTTAAGAGCAGCAGCTGCCACTTGTCCCCACAGGCCAGAAGTGCCTTTCCCTTGAGACTAAAGCCCCCAACAGGAGTGGGGCAGGAACAGGATTAGGTGGCTTGTTTACATGTGTTCGGCCTCCCCGAGTTTGGGAGCCCAGCTTTTCCCCAGCCCGGGACAGGACTCTGGGCCTGCCAGAGTGGGGGAAGGCTGCCAGGGACGGGGTGTCTGGGGACAGGGGCAGCCTCCCTACCCTCCTCCCCACCCTCTTTACACACACACACACACACACACACACACACACCATCCCAGGCCAAAGTCCCGTCAGGCCACGTGTTTATTGGGCATCTGTCATGCACCCAACACTGTGCAGGGCAGTTTGGGGGGATTCAAAGAAAGGCCCCTCCTTCCCTCGAAAGATCTACAACCAAAGCCGGGGAAGGAGGACACAGAAGGAGAACCATTGTGCTGCATGTCCAGGATATCAGGCCAACAGGAAGCGCTGAAGGAGTCAAGAGAGTGAGCCATGGGCATGCCCAGGGTGAGTCAAGACAAGCTCTCCTATGGAAATGCAGCACCCAGAACCAAGTCCCCACCCCCAGCCCAGGACACTTAGCCCACAAACCCGCCCTCCTGGGAGGCTTGGGAGGCTTGAGGGGGTGTGATCTGAGCCAGTGGATTAGCAGAGACCCCTAGTGGCCAGGGGGGTGCATGGCAGACAGCTGGGGCGGGGCAGGGTGGGGGGCAGTGCCTCCCCAGCCCCACCCCATCTGCTTGCCGCCACCCACCCACCCACACAGTAGATTTCTCTGGTTTCTCTAAAATCCTCATCTGGAAAGACCTTTGCAGTGTCATCTAGTCCATGTCCCCTGTTTCACAGGGGATCCTAGTAAGATAAACATTCTGGCTATTTCAAAATAACTTAAAAGAAAGTTTTTCTATCGTTTTTTTCCTTCACTCCTTCCTTTCTTCCTCCCAACACAGTTTATTCCAGGAATTTCTTTCTTCCTTCAATGGTAATTAACCTTCCCAGGGCAACATAAGCCCTTTCCCTATTAACAGGGGAGACCCCTGTGGCTCCAGGGACCGACCCCGCCCCTTCTGGGCGGTGGGNCTTGCAAGAGTAATCCCAGAGACTTGCACTTTTTCTTCAGCAAGGTCTTTCTTTTGAATAAATCATCTTTTTTGGCCTCAAATGAGATTTGGAGTAAAACTCACCAGTGACCACTGTGGCACAGAAGGAGTGACCGATGGCCACAGGCAGCAAGGCTTTGCGGCTGGCCCCCGGGCGGGGATAGGAGGCGCGAGCCATCAGCCCGTCTACAGCTGCTCCCCTAACCTTGCTGGGCCTGGTCCTGAGAGACTCTGTGTCTCTCTGTGTCTCAGGGATACAGCACACGAAGATTGGCAGTGGGGCAGCTTCTGGGGAGGCCTGTGGAGACCAGCTTGTGACTTTCCATCCAAGTCCTGGGTCACCAGCTCTAGGCCCTGCGACGTCCTTACAGGGAAATTCTATGGAAGTTTCCAGCTTTGGGGCCTATGTCATACTTTGAAAGCATATTAAAAAGTAGGAAACTGCACACCCCCCAGTTGGGTGGGATGGCTCACCAGAGAAGCAGGCTTCTAGCAGCACTCAGAGGCTGGAGGACACCACAGACATGTTCCTGGTGGGACAAGGCTGAGCTCTTGAACTAGATAACCAGCTCTGAGCCCCTGGCTCCCAGGCAATTTGGGCAGGGATGCGGGACTCTGGATTCAGAGGAATATCATGAAACCTGTGATATCACATGTGCTCCCCACCTCTTTTCTGGGTGCTAAGAACAGACAGCTCTGTTTGGGTACAGACAGAGCACCCACCTGGATTGGAGTCTGATAAGCCCCAAGAGGAAGCTGTCAAGAAGATAAAAATACTGTGTGCTTAGCCAACATCTTCTCCCCAAGGGACTTCCTCTGCTCACATGGTAGCTGCCCCCTCAGAAAAGACCATAGACCTTTCTCAGAGCTTCAGAGCCCCATTGTCTCCATAGACAAAGGCTCCAGACAGCCAGACCTTGGGCTTGACCTGAAATGGCTGCAGTCAGGTCACAGAGCTCATCCAAAACAGGGACACACTCCCGCTCCTGGGGCTTGGCCCGGGCCCAGGAACAACTTAGGCAAGAACAACCTGTGTGGCAAGGACCGGCCACCACAGCTAGGTCGGCAGTCCCAGATGAATCGCCGCCACTGCTAAGTAGAGAACCCAAACGGCTCTGGGGACCTTCTAGGACAGGTTTTAGATCCTGGCTGTGTCGAGCCCAGCTCCCCGCGTGAGTGGCGTTAGCCAAAGGAAGCAGAAAGTGATTTATTGGGTGCCAGATGTGCCAGCACCCTGCTTCCGTCGAGCCTGAATGTCTGATTCCAAAGCACATCTCTCTCTCTCTCTCTCTCTCTCTCTCTCTCTCTCTCTCTCTGAGTATTAAGCGCAAGAGCCAAAGAACCCACGTGCAAGGCTCCAGGAAATCACTTTGGTTGTCCAGACCTCAGTTCCTCTCCAGACAAATAGAATAATCTCTCTCCCAATGACGCTATCATAGTGGGGAGATTAAAATGAAGTAGCATGGTGAAAGCATGCTAACATTTGATACGTGCGATGAAGAGGTAGTCTCAGACCCACTGATCTCTGGGACCAGCTGAGGGAGGTTTTTTAAAAATACAGATTGCTGAGGGTCTGATTCAATGACGCTGAGAATCTGTGTCTTTAAAAACTCTCCAGGACTCAGGCAGTGAAACAGCTCATATTGACAAATATAAGGGATGAATCTTATTCCCCCACACCTCAGGGATGCCAAGATTTTGCTCCCTCCTTTTTCTGCCCAGCTAAGATGTGGCCAGCCCTGGCCCTGCCCATGATCTCTGTCCCTGAAGCTCTACATTCCATTCCTTTGCTGATATCACTTGGCTGCCTCTCGGCATGTCCCAGCCAACGACCCCAGACTAGGAGGAGAGGGTAGGAAAGAGAAGAGTCTGATCTAATGCATAAGGCAAATTGCCTTTAGTTACCCAAACCAGGAACCTGGCATGGAGGCTAGCAAAACCACAGGGCGGAGAACCAGCCAGAGCTTGAATAGCTCACCCTTCTGCCTCTGGCAAGCAAAAATGTGTGCTGGTTGAATCCCAAGGCACACATCTTGTATTTATTTTACTGCTTTTGCTTGTGTTTTCCTAACCTTGCTGGATACTTTTTCGGGGAAAAGAAAATCTGGGACAGCTTTTTATGTTTGAAACTCCCAAATACCTTTCCCTGTGAGGAGCACCATCGCATGAATGATTCCCGACGAGAGATTGCTAAAAAGTCATTTCCATTAGTTTTAGGGTGAGAGGCATGAAGAGACCCCCTCTTCTGTTAAATGTACGTTACAACTTTACTTCAGCTTCAAATAACATCAGCATGGGTTTACATCCTGTGAGACTCGTTGGCTGGGGTGTTGGGAACGAGGGCAGAATCAACCTCAGGCAGACACATAGCTGCAAACAGGCTTGGAGGGCTCCTGGATGTCAGCACGGGGCCAGAGACATTTTATAACTGAGACTGAGGCTCATAGAAGGACCATCATTTGCTGACTCCCAAGCCCATCGTCTTTCCTCTGGGGCCTCTGCTGCCTTTGTACTTCCGGGTTTGGTTGTCTTACCTGTTCACCTCACCTCCAGTAACTATGTACTAAACCCCTGTGATTCCAGGAGCACCTCGTAGCCCAGTTCTTGGCACAAGGTGGGTGTTCAGTATTTGTGGATGAAGGAGGGCTGTGTTCTAGTCCCATTGCTGCGAACCAGCTGGGGGCCTTGGGTGAGTCACTTGGGCTTCTAAGCCTCAGTTCCTTATTTGCGCTCAGGGAGTTGGAATATGTGGCTTTTAAGGGCTCTTCCAGTTTGTAGGCTCCAAAGGTCCGACTCAGTGTTAGACTTGACTCGCTTGAGTGGGGAGGCCAAGAGTTTGGCTCAAGGAACCTGTAGACCTTCCCTGGAGGCTGAAGGTCCAAGCTTCTCCCAGTCCTAAAAACAAAAGCTAGGAAGCTAGGGGCCTTCTTTCTCCCCTGATTTAGTCTATTTTCTTGACTGTTTACCTGTGTAAATTCTTACAGCTCATGCCTGTGACTCCAGGCTTTGAGCATGAGAGTGTCAGCCCTAGATGGCCCTCAGACAGGTTACCTGGTTCAAGCCCTGTAGTCAGATGAGGAACTGTGGTCAGAGGAGCTTGGAGAGCTAGACAGGTCTCCTCCAGCATCCTTCGCTGCACCTCATTGACCACCTTTCTTGCTTTCTCCAAATAAAGCCTAGACACCCCAGCCTCTCACACACCCAAATCCTCCCTCACAAATTCTCTCTACGTCATGCCCAGCAAACAAGCACCCGGCCGCCAAGCAGGGAGGTCTTTATGCTGCTACTTGGAGGCTGCAGCCAGGCTCCCTCCCCTCGTGCATGGCAGGCGGAGTCCCTCAACATCAGGTCCAAGGCCTTCCTTGCCCAGCGCAGCTGTTACATGGCAATGACGAGGTGACTGGAGTGCCGGGGAGGGGGGTGGAATGGTCTTCTTATCTGCTTTGGCTACTGCAAAAACAAACTGCAAGGATTGTTTACTGGGGGAAATGGGGACTGGCGGGTTGACAACATGGGGCAAAGGGAGACTGTTTGCAATGGGATTCTGTGTTGGCAGCCGGAGGGAGAGAAAGGAATCGATGAGATGTGCTGCAGACGGGTGGCTGAGGTCGAGGCTCCTGTGAGATGCCCTTTGGAGGCAGGTTATAAAGAGGCTGGGGTGGCCGTCTTTTCTGATGATTTAACAAGTATCTTAGTAGCCACTGCATGCCAGACACCTGAGCTAGGTGCTCCGGTTACAAAGATAAAACATTGGAGGCCACTTGTGTGTGGAGCTTGGTATAATAAAAAATGTCATGATAGGTAGGTGAGGAAGCGAGGTTCTGGGGGAAGAGGGTGTTAGGGGAGGCATCTGGAGACAATAGAGTGTGAAAGGTGAAGAGGTGCTAGGCAGACAAAGCCTGGTTCTCAGCCCTTGCCACATGTTAGAACCACTTAGGGAATTTTTAAGACGCCAAAGGCCCAGCCCCACCCCTAATCAATTAAATTATCTGGAGTTGGAAATCGGGCATCAATATTGGAAATTCCAAAGTGAAGACCACTTTGGACCACTGGTGTGCGAGATAATTTATGTCTCGAGTTTCAAAAGAATGGAATGACTAAGTGGGTAAATATTGTTGGTTGGCTGGTTGGCTGGTTGGTTGGTTGGTTGGTTGGTTGGTTGGTTGATTTTTAACACTGAGCCTTCTTATTCACCCCTCGTAGGAGGCCATGAGAATTGCCTGTCAGATTTGGGTCCTAGGAGGAGCAGGAGGAAGGGAAGAGGGAAGGCAGGAAGGGAGAAAAGGGGAGGAGGAACTTGCGGCTGTAGCATCTAAGCATTTAGTGACATTGTCACAAACCACGCCTCCCTTACTGCCAGGACCTCCTGCAGAATTCCCCCAATTCCATGTCTGGAGTCTCCAATAACCCCCAGGGGATTGTGGTCCCAGCCTCAGCGCTCCAGCAGGGCAACATCGCCATGACAACCGTCAACTCCCAAGTGGTGTCAGGTTGGTGCAGGGGATTGTGGGGAGCACTCCTGGGGGGAGAAGAGGTCGCCCCAGCGGTTCCAGGGGGTGGGGAGGCAGGGTACTGTAGGAACTATCTCAGGAAATGGGAGGGGGTGCCCCCTGTCGAGGAAGGGCTTCCAGCTGAATTCCTTGACTAACATGCCCTGTAAGTTTCTAGACAGTTAGCACCAAGACCTGATTGTGATGGTTCGGAGCAAACTTGGGTCAAAGTCTCATGAGCCCCTCAAAGACCAAATAAAGCGATTGTCCCTTCCCCCCAAACAGTTCCCACCAGAGGCTCTGCTCTCAGGTCCCTGTCCCCCTCCCAGCCACCCCTGAAATAGGGGCTGAATGCTCCCGGAATAGAGGGTGTTTGCCTAGGAGAGCCAAGTGATCTGGAAGTCCTGCTTGCCCTCACTCCTACCCACCCCCACGCAGGGGACCCAAAAACTGGTTGTCTCCTCAGGTGGAGCCTTATACCAGCCGGTTACCATGGTAACCTCCCAAGGTCAGGTGGTCACCCAAGCAATCCCCCAGGGAGCCATCCAGATCCAGAACACACAGGTGAGTGTGTGCACGCCTAGGTGTGTGCACTTGTGCATGGATACGGGGGAGGGCAGCCGTAATTGTTTACTATGTGCTGGACGCTTTATACAAGTAGCTCATCTCATCCTTATTATTCTTCCGAGAGGGATCAGTTACCCTCAGGTCCCAGATCAGAAGCCAGGTGTTTGAAAGGCTTTATCAACTCCTGGGATTTCACTACCTCTCAGGGTTACCTCAAAGGATCCTGCACCCCTATTCCTAGTCTCCACCCTCAGCCACTCTGTAGCTCAGTGGGATAGAGCGCACACACAAGTGGGGGGGAGTAAGAGGATCTGAAGTCAGGCCTGAGATGTGACATTAGCTCTGTCATCTTGGATGAGTCACCTGACCTCTCTGAGCCTCGGAGGGGGATTCACAGCTGCTGCACACAGCCCTACCAACCTGCAAGGCTGCTGTGAGTGCTAACAATGGTAATGGGTAGGAAGGTGCTTTGCAAACTGTAAAGTACCTAGAAATGCCAAGAATTAGTAGATGGTTTCTGGAAAATTTGTCTCTCCTGTACTCTCCGCACGTCCCTACTTCCTCTGTGTCCTCTCTCATCTCCTTCCCCCCCATGCCTCTTCCTCCTTCTTCTCCTTCTTCCTGTCTCCCATTCTCTGGTGCAGGGTGACAAGAAAGGTGACCTCCCCAGGGCCCTAAGAATGAGTTGGGAAAGGGGGTTGGCAGCGAGAGCCTGCCGTCACTATGGCAACAGGTCCCTAGCTGCTGGCCCGCCAGCCTGCTGATGCTGATTTTTTCTCCACGTGCCCTGAAGGTTAACCTTGACCTCACCTCCCTCCTGGACAATGAGGATAAGAAGTCCAAGAACAAACGAGGAGTCTTGCCCAAGCATGCCACCAATATAATGCGTTCTTGGCTCTTCCAACATCTCATGGTGAGTGTGTGTATATTGGGGGTGTGGAGTTGCAACGTGGGGAATGAATAACCACCCCCCTCCCTGGGTTCCAGACTCTGCTGTCATCCCCAGATCTGCAGAGGGTGTGGCCCCAGAGAGAGGCTCTCTGATAGAGATCTCATCTTCTAGAGAACTGGTCAGATGGGAGGATTTAGTCGGGCCTAAAGCGGGGATTCTCTCTCTCCTGCTTGCTACTGCCATGAAAAAGTGTGGCATCAAATGAGGGAATGGGGATAGACATGTTCTAAAGAGAACCAAGGACCAGGCAAGTGTCTCATGAAGGGCATGATTCCATGGGGCCGGGGCTGTGGCTGCTGCAGTCAGCCCCGCACGCCCCTGCCCTTCTCCCAGGGAAGAAAATGGTTGAGTCTCAGCCAGGGCTTTTCTGTTTCCTGGAGTCCTCACTGCTGGGGCGGCAGTGGATGTGTGTCCCTTTTTCTGGTCCCTCTGATCAGAGCAGTGAGGCACAGCGCTGTGGAGCAGTGGCTGTGACCTTCGAATCTGGAGGGAGCAGCCAGGGGGAAATCTCCTTCCTTATGTAACAACTGCCTTCATCAGCCTCTATGGCTACTTCCATAAAATGGCAACAAAGCCTGGGTTTCAATGTCATGTGTATGGAGACCCTGCTGTGTATAGAGAGTTTGCTGTATGCACTAAGGTAATGGCGGGTGTGTGCTGTGTGCAGTGTTCGTTGCAGCAGAAAGGACTTCAGTTGTATGTCAGGAGTGAATTCGAAACTATAGTCCCCTAACATCCTTCAAGAGTTGTAGCAATAGATGAAGGCCAATGGCCATGCCTGGGCTGCCTGTGTAGGATGGGCTGTATGCATGTGTGTGTGTGTGTGTGTGTGTGCGTGTGTGCGTGTGTGCACCAGGGTGGGGAGGTAGATTCTGGAAGCACTAGTAGACTTCCAGGAGTCTGTGAGGTCTTGGCCTGGCTGTACAAAGACAGAGGCAAACAAATACCAAAGACTGTCTTGGCCTGTGAAGTGTGGGAAAGTCTTTCTTCAGAGAGGAGAGGAATCAAAGGGATCATGGGAATTAGTCAGTCGATCAATCAGCAACCCTTTATTTGAAATGGGAGTGCCTTGGAGCACCTGGGTGGCTCAATCGGTTAATGGCTCAGGTCACATCTCATGGTTTGTGCGTTCAAGTTCCTTGTCAGGCTCTGTGCTGACAGCTCAGAGCCTGGAGCCTGCTTTGGATTCTGTATCTCCCTCCCTCTCTCTCTCTCTCTCTCTCTGCCCTTCCCCCACTCATGCTCTGTCTCTCAAAAACTGAATAAACATTTAAAAAAATTTTTTTTGAAAAAAAATTTTTTGAAATGAGCTCCAGAAGCCATGAAGCCCGAGCCTGAGCCATCATTCCCAGGTATGGGCACCGTAGGGACCCTGCCCCGGAAGTGCTGGGCCCACAGGCCTACTGACCAGGAAGAATTGCTTGATGGTGACAGATGTGGGGCTGGATCTATGCCTCTCCCCACACATGGCCACCTCCCGGCTCTAGGGTCTTGAGACCACCCCAGTGCTTTGCTGAGGAAGCAAAATTTGAAAGCACCACCTAGGGAACAACCAGGAACCCCATTTGGAGAGAGGGGACTGGAAGGATGCGGGTCAAGATGAGGGGAGGAGGCTGGAGAGACTCCGGGAGCTTTCGTGATGAGGTCAGGGAGCCAGGGCCAGGTTTGGAGGCCCCCCCCCCCGGGTCTCCCGGGAGCAGCTCTGACTCAGGAGCCAAGGACGGTGGTGGGGACGCCCAGGCCTCCTGCCCGTCCTGGTTTTCCACACCCTCAGAGACCCCCGGTGGCCCTGCTACAACTCCCAGCCCCACCCGTGGGAAGAGGGGCTCCCTGGGGAAGGATCCGTTTCTGTGCCCTGGCCGTCTCCCGTCCCCAGCCCGCCCCGGGTGTGGGGCTGGCCCCACGCACTGCGGCCCAGTGATGTGTAACTATAGACTATGGGTGTGGTTGAGGCTCGTGGGCATTTGAGGGAGCTAAACCTGAGCTCAGATCTAGACGCTACCTCTTCCTCTGTAACCTAGACACACTCACCTCTTGTGAAGATGACGACGAAGCAAGGGAGGAATTGCCAGGATCCTGGCACGCTGAGGGGCCTCGTACACGTTAGTTCCCTCTCCTTCCTTCCCTGCCTCCGCCACCCCATGCATTTTTGAAGACTGATGTGAGCACACCAACAAAATCATCACTGAGGGGAAGAAAAGGCAAGCGTGGGGGGGGGGCGGAACAGGACCAATTCCCCTGCCCATGAACCCGAGCGCGCAGGCTGGCGCCTGCCCTGACCCCCCACGGGCTCCTGCCTCAGCTACCTGCCACTCCCCATTTGCAACTCACCCCTGACTTAAGTCTTGAGACTACAGCGTCACCCTATCAGTCACTCCTGGCTGTGTCTCCCCTCTGACCTTGGGCTTCAGTTCGCATCCTGCCCTCTTCCCCCTTTGCTGAATCCCTCTCTATAGCTTAGAGTCGTTTCTTTCCTTTCCATGGCCACTTCCAGCCAGACTAGGGATAGCAGGGGAAGGTAGAGGTGAAGAGAGGGGGGTAGTCACTGAGCACAAAGCAGAGGGGGAGGCAAGACCCTGACCGGCTCTACAAAAGGGACTGGGAACCATTGAGAGGGCTTGCTGAAAAGCATGAGTAAGACTTTCTGCCCCACACCCTCCCTCCCTGGACCCTCTCCAGCTCCAAGTGCACTCAGTGAGGATACTATTAATAAAGCACTTAACATTGGCATAGTCCTCCCTCGGTTCATGCCTTCCTCACAGCGGCCATCAGGAAAGGACAAGGGAGTAACCCCTAGGCCTTTAAAAAAGTCACAGCTTAGAACCTCTGGACCAGAGAAGGAAGGGATGGGGAGAAGTCCAGGCTCAAGGGACATGGCACGGCACAGCTGTCCCCTGCAGGCCCAGGCTGGGCCATGGGTCAGCCTGGCTACCCAGACACAGGTGGGTGCCCACGTCCCCAAATCCCAGCTCAGGAGAGCCTATAAAGACTGGGTGGGAGAGGGGGCGGGGCATGGTGGAAAGAAGACAGGCTTTGAAGACAGACACACAGGGGCATGAATTGAGGCCCCGCCCCCAAGCTGTGCAATCTCTCGGAGTCTGTTTCTTTGAAAAAAGAGAATACCCATTTCTCATGCTTGTAAAAATTAAATGAGATAATATGCATAAAAAGCCAAGCCTGGTACATAGTCACATTTAAGAAATGTGAGTCCTCTTTGAACTTTCCAGAACAATGAACTAAGAGCACATTTTTGAGACTCGGGCCCACAATTTGTGCACATTAGAGGTGGGCAGCTGATCTGTTGGTCTGAGCTATAACACCTACCTATTTTACCATCTTTTGACCCTACAAATATACTGAAGAATACTGTCATTTGCCTGTTCTGTGTATATATGTGTATGTGTCAGATCTGCATGTCTCCTATCTCTGACTTAATGGTAAATTACTCCAAAATGAAATTATATGTCATATCTCTCCTGATTCCTAAAGCGTGTACCTTTATAGGATGTTATAGGTATTGCTACCAAGACAGGGTAAATAAGTTGGGGAAAATCTGGGTTAAACAAAGTTTAGCTCAGTTCTTGATTCTTAGTGAATGTGCAAGAGGGGGCATGATTGGGAGATTTCCCCAAACATATTTGATCACTCCAAGGTCCCCTTTGTTTTCATTGTCACTTTGAGGAACAACTCTGAGACTTTAGCTCTTGGGAAATATGACTCTGCGCTAATGCCCTATGGGCATAGAGTGGCTGTTCAGTTTTAGGATAGAAAGGGTAGAAAAAAGTATGAAAAAAGACAGACCTCAATATATAGTAGATGTTCTCCTATCCAGTACAGTGAGGACAACGCATTTGTTGATGGGTTAATTGGAAAAGTTGGCCAAAGAAAGGAATGCCATTAAAAGGATACATTTCAGGGGCTCCTGGGTGGTTCAGTCGGTTGAGCATCCAACTTCGGCTCAGGGCATGATCTCGCCATTCGTAAGTTCAAGCCCCACATTGGGCTGTCTGCTGTCAGTGCAGAGCCCACTTGGGATCCTCCGTCCCTCTCTCTCTCTGCCCTTCCCCCGCTCACACTGTCTCCGTCAAAAATACAAATAAAAAACATTAAAAAAACAAATAAGAACGAAAAGATATACTTTATTTTAATTTAGAAGATATGCACATATATTGTTTTGCAAATGTCCTGATAGAAGGGTAAGAGCTTTTTCTGATTAAAGGCTGTCCTTTTACCTGGCCAGACTTCTCCTATGAGAGAACATCTAGAAATTCCATCCTTATTTTTTTTTATATTTTATTTCTGAGACAGAGAGACAGAGAGCGCGAGAGCGCGAGAGCGCGAGCGTGAGCAAGCAGAGGAGGGTCAGAGAGAGAGGGAGACACAGAATCTGAAACAGGCTCCAGGCTCTGAGCTGTCAGCACAGAGCCCGATACGGGGCTCGAGCCCTCAAACTGTGAGATCATGACCTGAGCCGAAGTCAGATGCTTAACTGACGGAGTCACCCAGGCACCCCCCCATCCTTATTTAACATGGAATAAGAACTTTGATGTCTGGGAAGTAATCTGGCTGTGGGATCTTTCTAGGTATTGTAGCTTCTTGCATTTGTCTCACCGATTGTAACTATGCAACATTTTTAAGGAAATTGGAGTCTCGAGTCATTCTGAAGCATTCCACTTAGTTTCCTTAGCAAGAATAACCTTCTTTTTGCACGTCTATGCTATTGCTTTACAGAACAGTTAGTCAAATCGTGTAATTTCACCAGCATGTATAGCCGGAGTAAACCAGTCTGGATACAAACACTGCCTGACTTCCTGAGAAATAGATACTAGTGTCTAATGAACATTCTACACATTAGCCTGTCCATCTGGAACATCCAGGACAGGGTGGACATTAGTTCTGATGAGTTGCAGAAGAGATGGAGACATGATAAATCCACAGTCTCGCTTAGTAGAGATCATTTATTAAAACTTCTGTCGTAAATACTAGTTTCTCCTTTCCCCTTCTTTTTTTCTTAATGTTTCATTATTTATTTTTGGGAGAGAGAGAGACAGACAGAGTGTGAGCAGGGAAGGGGCAGACAGAGGGAGACACAGAATTGGAAGCAGGCTCCAGGCTCTGAGCTGTCAGCACAGAGCCCGACGTGGGGCTTGAACTCCCAAACCATGAGATCATGGCCTGAGCTGAAGCCGGATGCTTAACCGGCACCCCTCTCCTGTCACCTTCTTTCCCTCAGGGAGAAGTTCATATTCTTTGGTTCCTTTTGTCCTGTGTATGTCATTGCCACTGTTTGTGTGGCATTAGCAGCTACAGAAATAGATTCAGATGACAGAATGCTCCTGAGATGGGCCTTCACCCCAGAGCCTTTTTGCCATCAGGCTGCAGTGAGATTGGGAAGGTTTCATCCATTAGCTGCTTGCCACTGGGCTCCCTGAAGAATCCCGTGGTGTTTTCTTGCTATTGCATTTGGCTGAAACAAGCCATCACTCCGTAGCAAACCCAGGCTGGGGGAGAAACCCCAGCAGAGGGTCCTCTCCACGGAGGAAGGAGAGAGAGGCTCAGCTCTTCTTGCCCAGCTTTTGCCTGCACCCCCTCTGCTCAGAACCCTAGCACCCCGGCCCTGCCAGGTCATTCTCATTTCCACCCGAAGTATGACTGTTCTCTGTACTGCTGCCACCGAAGCACTTTATAGAATATTCCCTGCATGTGGGGAGATCGCTGAAAGGAAACCAAGCCCCAGGAAGGAGCCATTCCTTCATTAGCCACTGCAGGGGAGGGGGAGGGGCAGATCCACCCACAGCATCTTCAGGGATCATCTCATTTAATCCACCCAACCAGCTTAGGAGCCAGGGACACTCCTAGTACCGTCATTTTACCAGTAACAAAACTGGACTCAAAGAGGGGAATCCATTATCCACTATGTCGCGGGATTTGAACCCGGGTCTGTGGTGCATCGCAGCTCTAATACCCCACCCACCAGGCTACACTGCCTCTGCGTTGGCCCAAGAAACCACAGCATGCCTGGGCTCCCATGCAAAGTCTAGGTGAGGCCACGGAAGCCATGAGCAGAGGCTGTCAGTGGGGACACCGAGCTCTGTCGTGGGCAGAGGTGGTGGGGGGAGCACGTAGGAGTTGTATATGCCAGCCCTAGTTCCCAGGCACAGCGAGGCCACCTCACCCCTCCCTTCGTTTCCTCTCCCTTCTTCATCCATCACACTCGCAGCGCCGGTGTGGCGACCGGCCAGGGTCACAGTTGTGCGCTGCTTGCTGCCGCCCCACGCGACCCTGTGTCCCAGGTGGCTGCCTTTCCACCCGGCCACGCGCAGCTGGAGGGCCTCACTCCGGGGGCCTGTCTGAACGCTGCCAATGTCACAAAAGCTGAGAGCATGAAACACACCCGCAGACTTCTCTTTGCGTGTGTGTTTTTTTAATTGAACCGTAATTCACGTACCATACCATTCACCCTTTTTAACTAAATTCAGAGATTCTTTGGATATCTAGACTGGTGCAATCATCACCACTACCAAACTCCGGAACATTTTCATCACTGAAACAAACTCTGTACCCATCGGCTGCTGCACCCCGGTCCCTAAAAACCATTAATCCATTTTCAGTGTCTGAGGGTTGGCCTGTTTCAGATATTTCACATGAATGGAGTCATAAAACGTGTGGTCTTCTGGGACTGGCCTCTCTCACTCAGCAGAATGTTTCCAAGTTTCATCCGTGTTGTAATACGTATCAATGCCTCCTTCTGTTTTACAGCAGAGGCAGAACGATATCCCATTGTATGAATAGACCACATTGTGTTTATCCACTCATCAGTTGGTAGGCATTTGGGTTGTTTCCACTTTCTGGCTTCCGAATAGCGCTGCTATGAACACTCCTGTCCTCTCCGTGATCCAAGCACGTCCTTATCTTAGCGAGTCTTTGTCAGATTCCCAGCTATTCTTACCCGCAGCACCAGAACCTCCCGTGCAGGGCTCGTCCCCACTGGGCGAGACAGGTTGCTGCATCCACGGGTACACCGTGTGCCCTGCACATGGGCTCCTGGCCAAGGAGGGCGTGTGGACGTGAAGCCCAGCTGGTAGCCTCCGTGCATGCGTGTTATCTTCAGTTACTCAACAAACATCCTAGTGCACCCTGCCACCCTCCCTGTGCCTACCACTGTATTAAGCCCCAAGGAATTAAACATCTATCCCTGTCAGAGACCGGCTCACAGGATCTGTCTACAGCCGACTTAGACAAACGATGACGTCTCTTACAAACAGGAAGAGTATATGGTCTATGGGACAGGCATGGTTCTGGATGTGAATGTCACACCCCTTCTGCCTAACCAGGGGTACATGGGGCAAGTCACTTGACCCCATCAGGCCTCAGTCTCCTCTGCTCTAAAATGGGAATGACAATATCCAGCTCACAGTATCATACGGAGGGTAGAATAAGATGATAGATATGAAAGTACTTTGTCCTGATACAGACCCAGCTACTGTTGCAAAGGCCTCCCATCTCACTCCAGGAGTCCCCATAATCTGCCCTGTCTCAGAAAAAGCTAAGAGAAATCTTCACACTTCTAGGGAATCTGTGGGGAAAAGGAAGAAAACTTGAAAAGCA
>NW_027528872.1:7763699-7776849 GCF_008692635.1 Crocuta crocuta | reverse complement strand
AAAATAAAGAAAATTGAAAAAAAAAAAAAAAAAAAAAAAAAAAAGCTGAGAGAGATTTGACCATTTTTGTTCCAGAAAATCTTGTTTGCTACTTTTTTCCTTTAACTGTGGCACCCTATCTGAAATTCCACTCATTGAGAGATCCACTTAAAGGTATCCAATCCCTGTCAAAAACAGATGCCTGTGGAGAGACTGGGATGCCATCATCCCTTCACAGCTTAGTATGAATTAGTTCCAAAGCGTACTGTTTTACTCCCACTCAGCTAAGATCAGTTTCATGGGAGGAGTACCAATGCTTGTTAGTGGTAGCAAAGGAAGATTAGGATTTTTTTTTTAACACAGCATTTAGAGGAGGCAAACCAGGCTGGCGTGCCGGGAGAAAGGTTTCTAGCAATTGTTCTTAACAATTGTTCTTTGAGGTCCCTGACCTTTCGAGAATCTGATGGAAGTTTTATCTACATCATCATGAATCTAGTTTCAGTAGATTTGACCCCAAAATCCCAGTGGCCAGAGGCTTCAGATTTGGAAGGCTGACCACAGGGTCACGTGAGGGTCCTGAGGCTGGTGAGAAGAGGTGCTCAGAAGTGCCAGCAGGGAAAGGAAGGAGGTCCAAGTCTGTGCTCACCCATTTCAGAATTTACTCCACTCTGGTCTGCCTCCTGAAACTAGAGAGAGATCTCTTGTTTGTCCCTGAATTCTGTGGGCTCCTTGCAGGAGCACACAGATCTCTAACTAAATCGGCCTTGGGGTTAGCCTGGAAAGCTAGCTGTTAAAACAAAATATCTTCGTTCTATGGGGAAATGTAATGGAAGTTCTAAGGATCGTATCTATCCACTAACACCCAAGTTTCCAGTATGAGACATGATTTCAGCACTCAAGGGACTGATAATTTAACTGGGGGAATAAAGTACACCCACAAACCATGAGTGGTCAGCCCATGATATAATCATGTGGGAGCACACACACACACACACACACACACACACACACACACACCACACTCCAGGGGTCCGAGAATGGAGGGCTCGGTTTGACCATCTGTGTTGGTCAGACTCATCCAGGTTAGTGTGTCCAGTACTGAGGGTCACGTTTCAAAATATACTTTGTCAGGTTCTATCCAGAGAAGAGGAGCCAGGATGCGGAAATGTCTGTTCAAATGACTCTTAACGGGAAACATGTCATATGATGATTGGTTTAAGGGGACTGGGGATGTTTGGTCTGTAGAAAAGATTTGTTCCTTCAGGGCCAGCATTGTATAGTATAAGGAACAAGGGTTTTGGAGGGACACAGACCTGAGATTGATCTCAGCTCCATTTTGTGCTTACCGTATGACCTTGAACAGGTCAACTCGCATCTCTGATGTTAATTTCCTCTTCATAAAGTGGAGACAATAATACGCACCTATGGTGAAGATGATCAATAATATTTTAAAAAGCACAGTGCCTGACAGATGGTCTAGCCCAGAGGTGGAGTGGACGTGGTTAAAGATACAGGAGGTGTGAGTCTCGGCTCTGCCACTCATTGCTTGTATAACCTGGAGCCAGTTTTTTAACCCCTCTGGACTCAGTTTTCTCATGTGTAAAAAGTGAATAATGATGCTTGTTTTATAAGTGCCTTGAAAATTCAATGAGAATACATGTCAGGTACTTTGACAGAGTACTATGAGTACCGTAAGTGTTCAAAGTTAACCGAAGACTATAGGCATCCATGAAGTGAGAGGCAGTGCTATAGGCTTCTGTGTGACTTCAGAGGACAGTCTAGGCTCTCTGGATAAGTAGGGAGAAGTCTTGAGTTCAACAGAAAGACCTTCCCAACCATCAGAGCAAAGGGCTGCCACACTATGTCCATTGGCATCACAGATCCATGTTTCCCCACCTTTCCCAAGATGGCGCACACAGAAAATGATAGTAAAGCAACTACACTGCTTGGAGCTGGAGACCCGCCAGGGGATTCTCACTGACCTAGACCCCACTGAGCCAGCCGGCACTATCTCTGCACACCTGTAAGTTGTTGGGGTGCATCATTGAAACCACTGGTGTCACGGGCTCCTGCCCAGTGGGAGAGCTGGTCTCAGAAACTTCTAAGGCTCTGTGCAATATGGAGGTGTTGGGTTTTTTTTTTAATGTTTTTTTTTTTTTAATTTATTTCTGAGAGAGAGAGACAGCATGAGCAGGGGAGGGTCAGAGAGAGAGGGAGATACAGAATCTGAAACAGGCTCGAGGCTGTGAGCTGGCAGTCAGCACAGAGCCCGACACAGGGCTCGAACCCACAAACCATGAGATCATGACCTGAGCCGAAGTTTGATACTTAACCGACTGAGCCACCCAGGCGCCCCTGGAGGTGTTGGTTTTTAACAAGCCCAGCAGGTGATGCTGATGAACAAAGTTCAAGTTCAGTGGAGGTGCTGGGAGTTGGCAGGGCCTGGAAGGGTGGCCAGGATTCAGGACTGAGTAGAAAGAGGAGTTGTTTGGGTGAGAATTCTCTCCCCATTGACCATCGGTGCCCCCTGTCTGGCCTGTGATTCTTGCTGACCAAAGAGAGTGACCCCTTCCTTCTAGAGTTATGAGCGTGAAATCCTCCTTTCCCCTTAGTCACCCCCCTGGAAGCTGGGGAACTATGTGGCTCCTTATGGTGCCACGACTCATCTGTCCCCCACTGCTCAGACACCTGGACCTGTAGAGCTTCAGTGGAAGGTACACCAGGAGCTAGAAGAAGTCAGGCCAGCCTTGTCTTGGCTGCGTTCATCTCTCTGTGCCAGAGAAACATTAGGTCTTGGATTCCTGCTGGTGACATGACACTGTTTTCTCCCACTCACCCTTCACCATGGGATGGAGGGAGCACAGACCCCTGGAAGCTGCCCTCCAACTCCCCCAGTACAGATGCAGAGTGTTGGGGATGTACCCTAGGGCAGCCATTGTCCCAGGGCTGCTTCAGCAGCAGCGAGTCCTAGGGAAGGAGGTGAGATTGGTGGTCTCCATTAAAGACAGGGCCTTGTTGACAATAGATTGGGCAGCCGCAGGGTTGGATGGAGCCCACCCGAGAAGGCTGGGGGCAGGGGGGTGTAGGAGGCCACAGGCATGCACTGCTTCCCAGGACCCTCCATGGGAGCCAGCAGCTCTCAAAGATTCATCCTGAAAAATGGCCAGGGCAGATGTACAGCCTCACAGCAATCCCCCAAGAAGCCTGAGACCCAGATTAGCAGGAAATACCCCATCATGTGTGCACAGGGGCTGGTGCAGCCCCAGAATCCAGGAGATAAAACCATTTCAAAAAAGGAGCACATCTCAACATGCACGGAAGAAGGGGGGGGAGGGTGTCTTGCCATCTGTCAAGGAGAACAACCTGTGGCATTTGCAGAGATGGAGCCACGTGGGCCAAGCAGCAGATTGATTTTATTCGTGATTTATTTATTTAACACTCACCGAGTGCCTGACTGCCAGGCACTGTTCTGAGCACCTTTCCAACAGTCAGTCATTTCATCCTTATGACCAGCTCGGGGCAGGTGGAATTCTCTTCCCCACTTTGCAGAAGAGGAGCCTGAGTCACAAGCCCAAGGGCTGGCGAGAGACCAGGATTCCAAGCCAGACAGCCCTGCTCTGGAGTTCACGTTCTCACCTACTTCCCACCGTGCTGCCCCCAACACTGCTCTAGAAATCCGGCCAGTGTGCCTCTGTAGACCCCAAGTACCCCTTCCCCACAAATATGTGTGGAGCAGTCACTTACAGGAAAGGCCCTTTTTGTAAGTAAGGGCAGCAGATTCTAGGTAGAATTCCTGGGAAGTCTGAACCCCTGATGCTCCCCACCCTCTCTCGCTCGTCTTCACTCCCAAGGACACACAGGGAAGGGGGGTAACCACCACTTACCCACTTAGGTTCCTGCGATCATCCAGGCCACAAATACATACTGAACACTTACTGCGTGCCAGGCATTTTCCTTAGCACAGATGAGGTGGGAGTGGAAGGGAAGGTGTGGGCCCCTCAAAAGCAGACAGTGTGTCTAGTTGGGGTGACAGACAACTACACCAATCATCCGTGTAGTGCATGGGACCCTGGGAAGGCTAAGTGCTCACGTTCACGGGAGAGGTGTCCGAGCAGGCACGGGGGACTGGGGTAAGGTTAAGAAGGATCAGTCTTGCTGCAGCATGAAAGAAGGACTGAAATGGACACCAGAGGGAGGTAGAGCGGTTCTGAGATTGCGGGAAGGTGAAGAACAGGGAGGCAGCAGATTTTTACAAGGGAATACTATACAGCAATGAAAATGAATAGCTACAGTTGCATAGAACCACCATAGATGAATCTCACAACTCTACCACGGAGTGAAATATTGCATGCTGTCTGATTCCATCTCTATAGGGTCCAGAAACCAGGCGAAAGTAGACCATAATGTTTAAGGATGTGACATAGATAGCAAAACCATAAAGAAAAGAAAGAAAACCATAAAAATCAAGTTATCTTTGGGGAGAATACCTTTCAGGGGTAGTGATTGGGAAGAAGCATGAGGGGGGCTGATATCCTACTTTTTCACCTGGGTGGTGGTCACACGGGTGTTTGTGATATTGTATAAAGCTATACACTTTAGTGTGTATACAATTATAAGGGGGAAGGGAGTAAAAAGGAGAGAAAGAAGAAAGGAAGGTCTACACAAAGTCAATTACAGTAAGAAAGAGAAACTCCTCTCCATTCTAAAAGGCTCATTCTCCACCCCCCCCCCAATTAATCTCTCTGAAATCAGGGTGCACCCCCCCATCGATGGCATCACAGATGTGATGAAATAGGGTTGTTTCAGGGACCCCACCACCACCATCCTGACTGCCTCTGTTCAGTTGGCATCTGACCATCCTAGAGCAAGGCCATGTCCACAGAGCTGGGGCTGCCATGGGGCATGTGTCCAAGGTTGGTCAGGAGAGAGAAAGGAAGAAGGCTGTGGTCAACACCAGTGCCATGCTGGTCATGGCGGGAAAGTGGGGAAGGAAAACTGGCTCCATGCCCTGCTTCACCGACAGCACAAACCCATTGACACTGGAGTCTGACACTTCCTGTGTGATGTTCCTCGGTGACTGGCCAGCTTCATGCTTAGGTGTCCTGGCTAGGAGATGGAAGGACAGTCTCAGGGTGCAAGAAGTGGCCAGGGACCTATGAACCAGCCCTGGCCACACTGCTTTCCAACCCAGAACCCCAGGAGGAACTCACTCTTCCAACTGAAAGTTGCCTTTGGCTTCAATTTAGGCCAGATGAGACCTAAGGCACTAAAGCAAGGTATCAGAGAGAGGCGGGAAAGAGTGTAGGTCAGCTTTCAGAGGAACTTCCTGATGGCGGCTGTGGCGCCATGAAGCACCTCCTCTGCGTAAATGCTGTGGTTCCCTTCTCTGGAGATAGAACAGGTGACTCTGTGGTGTCTGGGAGGGTTTCACTACAAGGCAAAGAGTGAGTCCCTTAAGCGCACACGCTCTACCTCCATTATCTCAGTAGATCAGCACCCAAGTCCAAGAAGGACACACTCTTTTGTTATTTCCATGTTAAGCCAAGGAAGCTAATGATGGCAGATCTGCAACAACAAGTTGCCAAGCTCATGTAGCTGGTAAGTGGTGGGTGCAGACTTGACCTCTCCAAAGGCCATGGTCCTTTCCACCAGGCAGCTCTGCCTAGTCATGCGAGGCTCCGTGCCGGCCCTGAGAAGAATCTGTCGTTTTCTGGTCCATTTGTGTCTCTTTTTCGAGGAAGAATTATCTACACCCAAAAAGCAGCTGCCCGCTTCCCTCCACAGCTCCAGAGGAATTCTTCCGAATAATGATCAGAAAGCAGCTACTATGGGGGTGCCTGGGTGGCTTAGTCGGTTAAGCGTCAGACTTTCACTTAGGTCATGATCTCGTGGTTCGTGGGTTCAAGCCCCGTGTCGGGCTCTGTGCTGACTGCCAGCTCAGAGCCTGGAGCCTGTTTCAGAGTCTGTAACTCCCTCTCTCTCTGACCCTCCCCTGCTCACGCTGTCTCTCTCTCTCTCTCCTAGAAATAAATAAAACATTAAAAAAAAAAAAAAAGAAAGCAGCTACTATGGCTTCATGGCTTACCACGATCTCATTTGATTCCTCGTCCCGTCCTTGGCCCTGAGCCTTTCCAATTGTGCTAAAAGTAGCACTGACCAAATCGAGGTCTGTCCAGGGCCCAGGACTATTTTGACTCTGTCCTCAGGAATCATCTGGTATGAGGCGTGTCCGAGCTGGACTGCTCCCATGAGAACTCAGATGCTGTGCCAGGAATGTTCTGGCCGACACACCTGTCCCCAGAGCTGGGCCAGAGCTGCTGCTCACCCCATGGCCTCCACCACGTGCCTCCTGAGATACTGGTTCCAGGAGGGTTACGTGGTGGCATTTGCACTGTGGGAGGATGAGAGGCTTGTATCTTTATCTGTAAGAGAACAACCAGCCAGTTTCAGTGACACTGCCTCTTACCTTCTCCGTTACATGGGAGCATGTTAATCTATGGATTTACGAAATCCACTTAGAACGGAGGCCTGCACCAGGAGCCTCCTTAGAAACAGCAAACATTATCGTTCCATGAGAGGCTGAAGGATCTCCTGCCCTGGAGGTCTTTAATAGTGGAAGACATTTGCATCTGACTGGCTTAACTGTGAGTCCTGGGGCAAGTCTCCCCCCTAGAAGGCCAATCCCCTCCTTTGCTAGAATGGCTTGGCTATCCTTCAAAGTCCAACTGAAGTCTCACCTCCCTCAGGATGTCCTCCCTGACCAGTCCAGCCCACCCGTCTCTTACTACCCAATGGAAACCAACACACTGCTCTTTAATAGAGGTATTTTTCTTCCTGTGTCTGTAGCCTTTCCCTCTACACTGTGAGCTCTTACAGCCAGGTACCTTTCACTGCCAGTACCCAAGATGCTGGAGTTCCCCACCACTTGTGGGCTGATGAAGCAGCCCAGCTAGCGAGGACCGCCTTGCTCTGCTCCGGAAACAAGTCAGCCATCTCCTTCTTGTGTTGGTTCACTCCTGTGTTCCATACAGATACCAAACATCTGCTCTGCCTGTTGCTGGGCTGGACACTGGAGATACATTGTCTGATAAGACTGGGTTCCTGCCTGCGAACAACTCTCAGTATCTTAGGGAGACATAGGGCCCCAGAGCGGGCTATACCGTCTCGATGGAATACGCCCGCTATATGGTACTTTGTTGTTCAATTCACTAATATAGGTATTCAAACAGCGGTGACTAACTCCACCCCAGGAAGGTGGCAAATGCCTCACAGAGAATTTGATGTGACAGGTCTTCCCAGAAGCTCAGAAACACACACAAGGGAGAAGTGGGGGAAAGAGCTTTGCAGTGGAGGGAACAGCACGTGCAAGGGCAAGAAGGCATGAAAGGGCTTGGTGCAGCCTGGGAAGGCCAGAACGATGCTGTTTACTGTGTTCTCAGACCACCTGGCCATGGACAGCAAGGCTACTTGGCTCCTTATCATGCGTAGGGAAATTGAAACTCCACGTGCAGGGATGTAAGGCTTAGGCCCTGCCCTTTCCTCAAAAGGTGTCAGAAGCATTGAGCCCCTGCTCCCCTACCCCGGAGCCTGCAATCTCTCCTCCCAGCCCCCCTCTGTTCCTTCCCAGTTAGGATGAAATTGGCTCCTGTGACACTGATGTGTTTTCCTGCTTGTTAGAATCTTAATATTGTATGAATCACAAGGCACAGCTGCCCTGGCATGGCCATCAGGGTCAGAGGTGTGAATTACAACAACACATGACCCTGACTGCTTCAGTCAGGGGGTGCTGAGGCCAAGGGCTTTCCTCTGTCGCTGATAATGAGAGCACTTCCAAGGCTGTTGCTCGCACACTCATTCCTTAGCTTTAAACACCTTGCCAACACCATCCCATAATACCGGTATGAAGAGCAACCTCCTGTTGAGCACTTCACGAGTATAATTTTATTTAATCGTTGTGGAGGGTTAAGGGGACATGCCTAAGAACTCACAGCAGGTCGTGACAGAGCCAGCCTCTGAGTCCCAGTCTCTGGGACTTCAGAAAGCCCAGTGCCACTTTCTAAAGCCACCTCAATCATGAGGAATGGTCCTGGCTTGCAGGGGCTGGACAGCTTGGCCCTCTGCCCAAGGAGCCCCCAAGATCTCCCTTCACTTCAAGACAGGGCTCTGACCCCCGCCCCCCAGACACTTATTTATGGCATGCCTACTGGGTGCAAGCTGTGGCGTGGGGACCTGGGGAAGACACAAAGGTGCATAGACCCAGTTACCATGTGGCTCACCATCCAGAAGGACCCAAAAGGACCCCTATTCCACTACCACCCAATACTTTCCCATTCTTAATGTGACCTGTGCAGTTTTCCCAACGCTTCTTTGAACCTTATACTGCCCAGTATCCAAACCATCACACCTATTGCTTTGTCTCTGCTTTCTTTCCCTCAGCAGTCATTTGCATGTCATTTGCACATGGAAGGCACTGGGGCTACATTACTAAGACGAATTAATAAGACATGGTCTCTGCCCTCCTGAAGCACAACCTAAGAGAGGGAAAGCAACACGTAATCAGCACAGGGACTGACGTGCGCTGGGATGTCACTTACTCACTCACTCCCACAAAGACACAGGCTGTGTCTTACAAAATGGCAGCATGAAGTGAGGGCAGGAAGACTGGACCAAAATTAAAAGAACTGAGTTCCAGGCTGGTGCCACCACTGGGGGACTATTGGAGAAGTCACTCAGTTTCTTTGTCTATCAAGTGGGAATAACAATACTTGACCTGCTACCTGATAAAGTTTTAGTGATATGCTCCATTAAATGAAATTCGGTGCACAAAAACATTTTACAAGTATTATACAACTAGAGTTATCATTATATTTATCTTCTGTCTCCTGGGATGCCGGCATAAATCTGGGCACACAGTAGGTATTCAATAAATACCAGTTAGTTTAAAGTGAATTGGTGGGGCGCCTGGGTGGCTCAGTTGGTTAAGCATCCGACTTCAGCTCAGGTCATGATCTCACGGTTCAAGAGTTCAAGATCTGTGTCGGGCCCTGGAGCTGACAGTTCAGAGCCTGGAGCCTGCTTCAGATTCTGTGTCTCCCCTTTTCTCTGCCCCTCCCCCATGTGTGTTTGTGTGTGTGTGTGTGTGCGCGCGCACGCACGCGCGCTCTGTCAAAAATAAACATTAAAAAATAATAAATTACAAAATAAATAAATAAAAATAAATTGAATTGGTTCATATAACCATTTACCAGTCTCAGATAGTCCTATAGGCTTTTGAGGCCATTGTTAATCCAATTACTAATAATGTTGACCTGCCCGTCGGGGGTTGGCTATGAGAACCAAGTCAGGATATGAAAATGCCTTGGAAGCTATCAATATTGAACTGTACTGACTCTTGGGAAACCAGTTGGTGCCCCATCTTGGTGGGGGGCGAGCTGGACTGAGGCCAGGTGGCCCTAAATGTGGAGCCACAGGCACGGGGCAGCCTCTCCCAAGCCCTAGTCCCATTGCTTTTGGGAAACAAACATTGCACTTGTCCCAGTTTGGGCTTCTAAGCCACTGGGCTGCCTGGACCAGGATAGTGCCTGTGATGTAGGCATGGTCTCTAGGGGGCCCTGGGCCTCCCCCTGAAATTACTCCTTAACCTCTCATTTCAGCACCCCTACCCCACGGAGGATGAGAAGAGGCAGATCGCAGCCCAGACAAACCTCACGCTCCTGCAAGTAAATAACTGGTGAGTTATTACCTGCCCAAAGGCTCTCAGATCCAGGGGGCCGCTTGCTTAACAGGGAAATGCACAGCAGGGAAAAGAGAGAGCTCAACCCAGCCCAGTTACCACAGCAGTCCTCCCAATTGGCCTAGAAGCAGAAAGCTAGGGTCAACCCAACCGCCTAGAGCTTCATCTGCGGCTTATCAGCGCCCTCTGCTGGGAGATTGTGCCAGGAAGGTCGCTGGAGGCTTCTTGCTGAAAAGAAAACCCTGCCCTGCCTGTACTACAGAGACACACAGGAATGCAGGCATGCAAGGAGCTGCCAGTGGTCATCTGGTCTACCCACCAACTATGTGAACTGAAAATCTACAACATCCTACAAAGCTGGGAGGGGGAAGGAGGAGGGACAGTTGAGTGTTAGATCTCACAGAGATCTGTTTTCCCCTTCTCTGTGTCTGGCGGGGCTGCCATAGAAACCTCAGAGAGTAAGGTATGGCCCAAGAGTTGGGCCCCCTGATCTGAGCCCTGAGCCCTCTGGAGAGAAGTCAGAGTTTAGTGCTTCCAAGGGGCCTCTTACTTCCCCTGTTCAATTCTGACCAGTCTTGAGTCGAGACTTCTGACCCTCCTCATGCATTCCTCCCAAGCTGCTTTGTGGTTTCCAGCCTCCAGGTGATTCTATGAGCTTGGCAGTGCCCAGAGCTCTTCTCCCAGCTGGGCTTTCACATCCTAGATCAGACCCCACTCTGTTCCATACAGTGGATCGGCAGCTGAGAGTCTGGGTGCAGCTCTGCGCTCCCTGCACATGTACACGCATGCACACGTGAGCGCGCGCGCACACACAGACACACACACACACCGCAATACGGAGGCAACTAACCAGGTCTCTACCTTTACCCCTGGGCAGGTTCATCAATGCCCGGAGGCGCATACTGCAGCCCATGCTTGATGCCAGCAACCCAGACCCTGCCCCCAAAGCCAAGAAGATCAAATCGCAGCACCGGCCCACCCAAAGATTCTGGCCCAACTCCATTGCTGCAGGGGTGTTGCAGCAGCAGGGCGGCGCCCCAGGGACAAACCCTGATGGTGAGACTGGGAGATGAGCGTGCCCTAGACTGAGGCTGGTGGGCAGGCCCCCCCGGACATGCAAGGGGTGAACATCTACTTGCCTGAGCGGCACTGGGGGCTCTGTCACATAGTGAGCCCCGCACAATCTCCATCAAAGAATGTGTGTAAGCCTGAGAGAAGGGGATGTTTTTGCATCTATTTTAGCAAGCCAGAAGCAACCTCACAAAGATGAGTGGGAGGCTGTGGTCATCAGAGTCCATGACGGCTCGGCAGAGCCCCCTCCTCCCTCCCACACCCTCCCGAAAGTTCCTTAGCGCCGATGAGCGTCTGCACGGCTCTCCAAGAGCGAGGGCCATCTATAAATACTGAAGCAGGCAGCTGGCTCGTGAACGGAGGCCAGGAAGAGCTTTGTTTTCCCAGCTTCTCCATCACACCCTCCATATACACTTTTCTAATTGCCGGTCGCCTGGTGCACAATGAATAATTCAATAAGCCAGACATTTTATAGCTTGGCACGTGAAGATAGCTCTGTGTGGGAAGTGAAGTGGAGGTTTGCGTGTGCACGCACATACCTTCATGTGCATCTGTATGGTTGTGTTCAAGGTCCCGTGCGATGGGCAATTGCCACGTGAGGCATCGAGGAAATAAACAGACTTTGAGCCAGACTGACCAAGGAGAGAATCCCAACTCCTGACTGACTGGCACTTTGAGCTCATGACTTAACCGTCTGAGACTCAGTTTCCTCCTCTTTAGAATGGAGGGAATAATACCTACCGAGCAGAACTGTTAGAAAGTCAAGGTATTTAACGTACTTACATAGAAGATGCTCAGTAAATGGTAACTAGGAGCACCTAAGGGTGCTGGAGATGAGGCCAAGAGTGGCCAACAAATGCACGGGCGGGGGGCATCGTGCCTGGGAATTGTCCACCACCCCATGAGCCAGTCTGCACACCTCTACCCAACACCGAGATTCCTGGGCCTGACCCTTGCCTTCTTCTCTCACGTAGGTTCCATCAACTTGGACAACCTGCAGTCCCTGTCTTCAGACAATGCCACCATGGCCATGCAGCAGGCTATGATGGCCGCACACGAGGACTCATTGGATGGCACAGAAGAAGAGGATGAGGATGAGATGGAAGAGGAAGAGGAAGAGGAGCTGGAGGAGGAGGCCGACGAGCTTCAGACAACAAATGTCAGCGACCTGGGCTTGGAACACAGTGACTCCCTGGAGTAGTTGGCAGCCCAGCTGGCACGGGTCACCGAGCGGGAGAGGAGTGTCGTCAGGAGGGCTTCAGGGTGGGGGGGAGGGGGGCACGGGCAGGCAGCACCGAGGAAGTTAGGCCCTAGCTTCCCCAAATCAGTAGCTTGAAGAAATTGCAGAGCAGACGCCTGCTCCTTCCCAACCACCGAGCTTCAGTGAGTACCCCAGCCCCACTTCCCTGGAACTGCAGAGGACTCCGTTTGCGGGGCCGGTCAAGCAGCCCATCCGGAGAGGCAGGAGCGGGAGCTGGACTCACCCAATCCCTGAGGACAGATGGCACCCGTGGCCCCCCTACTGAAGGACTTGAGTTGTTTACAAGCCCTGCGCTGTGAGGCGGATCAGCACTGTTCGCAGAGTGAGCCTTGCCAGGGTCACAGCTAAAAGGAAAGGGAGAGTCAAGGGCATCTGGGTTCCACCCCCAGAAGGTTCTCAGCTCCTCAGAGAGACACTCAAGATCAGGAGACCAGACGCATCACCTGTGGCTAGCGGAGTGGGCGGCCCTGAGGCCTGCAGATCACAGCCCCCTAGGGCTCCCGCTCATTCCTCCAAGGACCTGTCTCGGGCACAGGCAATCATGGACTTGGGAGAGAGGGTAGGAGCCACCGCAGCCGCCTGCTCTCTCTCTCCCAGAAATGAATGGTCAGCTAGCAGTCTCCGACTGTAGGGGGCTAAGAGGATTCCCTTCCCCTGGGTTGGCTCAAGGACCCAAGGAGATGGTCCCGGGAGCCGTCTCAAGGTGACTTTGGGGACCACAGCCAAGCCTAGGTGGTCGCAGAGCTCAGCTCCTGTAGCAGCAGGACAACGGTGTCTTCTCCCAGACGTCCCAGCCCTCAGCCCCCCATGGCTATTCCCTGCTCCCAGGCTGGCCTCACCAGCCCCATGCTCTCTTCTTCATTCTTCAGAGAAGACAGAAGAAACATTGGAAAGAAGCATCCAGTCCAACGGGAAGCCAGGGGTTGGAGAAGGTGCTACATCCCTCTTCCCATCAATATCCAAAGTGTGGGCAAGGGCCCAGAGAAATGGCCCCCTGGAGCCAAGTGGTGCCCCACCCCACACATCCCGCTGATCTCCCGCTGATCCACCCACCACCACGACACACGGCACTGGAGGAACTGGGGCTCCCTCGCGGAGGAGGCTTT
>NW_027528872.1:7755428-7763604 GCF_008692635.1 Crocuta crocuta | reverse complement strand
GGGCCCCAGGCCTGGCACCCCCTCCTCCCCTCCTGCCCCACCCCTTGGCTGTGAATGACAGGACTGATCACACGTGTGTTTTCCATTGGATTTAATTTAATGGACTTGCAGTTTCATTTGTAAATTGTGCATTGGCCATCTCCTTCAGTGGCAGGATGCGAGCGGCTACCTGGCTCAACTTGAGGGGACGCTCAGGGCCCTCTGGGGCTTCCCCTCCCCCACCTGGTTGGGGTGGAGCAAAAAGGATGGTCGCTTTCCTGAGGTCTCCCTGAAATGAATGTATTTCTCCCCCAAAAGAGCTGATATTTAATGTTTTAATAGGGATTTTTGAGAAACAAATAACCTTATTTATAATCTGGGTGATCCAATCATTTTTTACTCCCTTTTGATGCCATAAGTAGAGGAAAGTCTAGCTTTTTTGGCGTGAGACTTTTGCAATGTGCAGTGGGATAAAATACATTTCCTTTTCTGGTTCATTTCTCTCTCTCTCTCTCTCTCACACACATACACACACACACACACACACACACACACACACACACACACACCCCCTTTCACCTACCACTTTGGACAGCGACCTGCCCCGCACAGGCACACCCGCACACATGTGCCCACACATCCTCCTCCAGCCCCTCCACCTGCCTAATGTTATGCAAGCTCCTTCTGATGTATCCACCAAACCAGTACTGAATGTGGCCGAGAAGTTTTCAGTAAATCTTATTACCTACCATAATTCTGGTGCGCAATTCTTTTTCTGTGGTTCGTGGTTACTGGGACCCTGGACCGAAGAAAATTTGGAGGCCTCAGCCTACCTCTTGTTGAACACTCTACCCATGGAAGGAAGCAAGGTAGAAGGCCCTCTGGGTGGCCTCGGTTTACCTGTCTGGGCAGGAAGACAGCACACGTTTGGCACTCTCACTGCATGCGAGTCTGGCTGAAAGACAAAGAGATTAGGGAGAGATGGGAGGAGGCTCTACACTGCCCTCTCCTGGCAGCCCTTCCCCATAGCAGCGGAGCGCTCAGAATGTGATCTCTTCCACCAGCCTCTACCTCCCTCCAAGGCCTCTGCTTTTCCCAGCTGCATCCTAGGCTCTGAGGGTTATCACCCTTGAAGCTGTTGGCACCACTTCCCCTCCCCCAGCCATCACATGCCCATCCAGGTCCCAGGAATTGGGACGGAGAGGAAGTCTTGACTACCCCCATTTAATCCTAGAGACTGCGTCTTGAGGGGAGCCTGCCCTCTGAACCTCTGAACTGTGTCCCCTGGGGCAAGTGGAACTCTAGGGTCAGCTTCGCCCCGTAAGCAAGCAGGCTTTCTTGTTATTTTCAGTCCAGAGGTTTCCTCATCTGGGCACTGTTGCTGAGATCGATGTTCAGGGCATCGGTGTAGAAGCAGGGGGGAGGCCTTCCTTGCTCACACTCACAAAGGCTGGCAGGGTGGGGCGTGCCCAACACCCTCCCAGCCAGGCTGAAGGCGCAGAAGGGAGTGCTTACACGGGCAAAATGGGTCTGCACCCACCACAGCTCTGAGGACCACTCCCTGGCTCACCACTCGCACGGAGCCCAGCCCTCCAGTGAGACAGGGAGAGTCTGCAGAGACCAGGCCTCTAGGCAGTGATAAAGTCTCAAGAGCCCCCAAGAAGATGCTACTTAGAGCCTCGCCTCCCAGAGCCAGGAAGCCAGCAGACTTTCAAAGAAGTGGTTTCCAAGGAAGACACTGTTAAAAGATACGCTATCAAATAAAAAAATCCAGGGCCAGATCAATCTAGGATGAACTGAATAATCTATTTTGCGGGTGGAGCTCTGTAGTGCACGTTATGAATAAAGGCTCTGCAGAGTCCTGCAGGAAAGAAGCCTGTTTATCTTGTTCCCCAGATTTCTTTGCCTTTTTTTTTTCAAGTAATAGTTATTCCAGGTATGCTAGTACTCCACAAAACATGCTTCAGGGAACACTATTCTAAGAAATTACAGAGTAGCCCGTCCTGGCCTCTCACGCCCCTTCCTAAGTGTTTCTATCAAGTTCTGCCAGCTTTTCCACAATGCAGCCAATGAAAAGGAGGTTTCCTAAATCATTTTGAGATATGGCTTTGGTGGAGGTGGGGTTATGAGGAGGCAGCAAACTCTCTCTCCGTGTATGACCCAGATCCTCTCCTTCCCAGGGCCGAGATGTGTCACAGCCCGTGTGGAAGGAAGAAAAATGGGAAAATGCAGATGGGACTGGCATGCTGGTGTCAGGGCCCTGGGGGCTGTTCAAACAGATTTCTGGCCCCTATCCCAGCAGGGCAGACCTTTTGGGTTGGAAGATTCCTGCTCATGGCAGCTGATGGCCAGGGCTACACTGCCTTGACCAAGAGACCCCCCTGCTGCCTCGACCTGGGCCAGATGAAAGCATTGACTCTGTCACACCACAGCCTGCCCAGACTCACCCATCCATCCGATGTGTATTATTGAGCACCAACTCTATCTCAGGAGGTTTCAGATACGGAGGGTACAGCTGTGATCAACAAAGACAAAGCTCTTGCCTTCAGGGAGTTTCCAGTCTAGCAGGAACTTGAGACTGAATGTGTGCTGGTGACGACCCTGTCATGGTTAACATATGACCTCATCCTAGGACGGTGACCTCAAACCATCCTCAACTCTCAACTTGTCATTCAGAGTTGCAAACAAGACTGTCAGGTCAAACGTGGCATTCAGGTCAAGTTCAGCTCCCAGACATGTTTTGTTCAGACATATTATTTTTAAACATTTTTGTGCCAATATTTGAAAGATAGAGAATCACAGCTCAGGACCTATATTCCTACGAGGAACTTACGATTACACCTACAAAGTGTAATTGAATCATTGCTACCCCTTATGATGTGCTCTCCAGGTTATCATGACACTGGCCATGCATGCGGTCTCCCCAGCACTGGCACTAAGTGCCACTTGCCACTTATTATCCAGCTGTTGCTATTTGGTTGGCTCATGGCCAGTTAGGCTTCCCCTACCCTTCCTTTTAGTTGTGTTTTGTTTTGTTTTTTTACTTTCCTTCCAATATTTGAGTGCATGTTTTTAAGTAGGGAACTATTTCGGGGCACCTGGGTGGCTCAGTTGGTTAAGCGTCGGGCCCTTGGTTTCCGCTCAGGTGATGATCTCACAGTTCATGGGATCACAGTTGGTTGGCTCTGTGCTGATGGAGCGAAGCCTGCTTGGGATTGTCTCCCTCTCTGCATCTCTCCCCTGCTTACTCTCTCTCTCTCTCCAAAAGAAAATATATAGACTTAAAAAAAAAACTTTAAAAAAAAGAAGGGAACTATTTCTCTATACCCACTGCTCCACTGAGCATGAGAAAACAAGACAATCCGAGAGGCTTTGCCTTTGAAGAAAAAAAAAAAATCAGAGAGAACATATCTGCAGAAGTGAAGATATCCCTACCTTTAACTTTAATTGCAAAGTGTGCCCGTGTCCTACATCCAGACATCTTCATTCATACTACCCGCCTACCTGACCTCTACAGGCAAACATTAACCTCCGGGCATAAAACCCACCAGGTTGCTCATTATGCAGATTCTGTCCCAGGACCAACCTTTTTCCAGATTCCAAGGCAAGAAGTCTGAGGATGTTGAGGAACGTTCTCTCAGAAAACAGTTTTCAGGTGCCTTCTAGAAGTTACTTGTTTATCGCTGCTCCCTTTGACTTCGTTTTGCGATTTAGACTACAAGCTCCGAGCCCATTACTCAGCCAGTAAGATTCACAGGTACTTACTCTGTCCTCAGGCAGGGGACAGAAGATAATTCAACTTTGCACAGCATCGCAGGGCAAGGGATCACCAACGACTGGCAGACAGAACGTCGATTGTGTCATACTCCATGCATTGCCACTTTGGCATCTTATTTCCATCCCACAGATGAGGCAGATTTTATGATACTACTTTCAAGTGTACATATCTTCTAGTTTTATTATTTCCCAGCCTCTCTCTGGGCCAATCTCGTTTAGCCCCCTTGCAAATTAAATGCATCTCATTCAAGCGAACCCATTTAGGACAATGCCCTTCAGGTGTGTGCATCTTGGTACATCGTTCATTTTAAGACAAGTGTTTGATTTATTTTTCATCTCATTACACTCTTTAGAATTATGTGCATCTCATTACACTCGGCGCGGTGAGACGACTTATTTCAGGTGTAGACATTACACCCGGTATTATCAGGCAAGAATATTTTTTTTTCATTTCATTACAAGCCTTACAATTTATGTACATCTCATTACAATCAGCCATTTAAGACAATTCCCTTCAGTTGTGTATACCTCATTATACCTTTTCATTTTCATATTTTTTTTCATCTTATTACACCCAAGCACTATTCAGAGAACTCATGTCAGGTGTCTACATCTCACATCCACCTGTTATTTCATTAATTTCTCGGTGGTTGTTTCCCCCCCTCGTAGTGCAAAATTCTCATTAGACGAAATGCGTTTAAGGTTGGCTCCGCCCACCAGTGGGCCTCCCATGCTCCTTTGCGAGGAGAGGACTTGCACAGGATTCTCCTGGATTTGGTCAATACTCTGCTAACAATTCCCACTCGCACACCGGGACGCTCTCAGTTAACTTCCTCATCTGCACACTGAGGGCTTAGAAGAGATGGTTGCTAACTTCTCAGTTGATGCTCCATGAAACTAGTCCTGCGGATGATGACGTGGGTCCCCAGCTTCTCCCCGGGAGGGGGACTGCTCCGCTCTCTGGACAGCGCCCATCTCTGCTGGGGAAGCTGAGATTGACATCACTACCCAGGCTTCCAACTGCCAGCTGCCTTCCCGCTTCTTGCTGCCCTTCTGATGGGGTCACAGTTTGGAAGGGGATGAAATAACTTGTCTCTCATGTTGGAATTTCCCCGAGCACGTCGGGGCCAACAGCATCTTCGCCTCTCCTGCAGCCCCAGCCAGGAGCAGTGGGCTCGGGGCACCTAGAATTGCTGAGCAGCAGTTAGTTGCTGAGCCAAAGTGGGGGAGGGGGTGTGCTGCTGCTGCAGGAGCCCAAGCTCTGTTCTGTGTCTGCTCAATCAGTCTCCCAGGATGGAGCCAAGGTAAGTGCCTTTTTGACAGCACCCCGGCGATTGTGAACCACCACCGTCTCACCCAGACTCGATTTCAGACAAGGATCTGTGGTGCAGCTGTCCTGGGGGGGGCTGGGGGTGTGGAACGCCTGATGCTCTTGAGTGTGGCCCCTCCCAGGCAGGTTTGCCCACAGCAGGGATCCAAGCCTCGAATGAAAAAATCTTTTCTCAGCCCCAGAAAGGGTCAGGAAACCCAACCTGCTTGCCCCCTACAGGAATCTCATCCACAGCGCATCATAAATTGTCATCTGCCTTCACCATCCACCTCTGGCCTTTGGGAGCAAGGTCTCCCAGGCAGAAAGGCTACATGGCTGCAGAGCCACACGATCCCTCCAACTCCCCCGGTGATCCAAGAGCATGATGGGAGACAGCCCAAAGAAGCAGAAACGCTCCAGACTGTTTAAATGTGGTCTTCAGGGCTCAGGCGGTGTGTGGGACCAGTACTTAAGGAAACTGGCAATGCCTTTCCGGAAACTCTTGGACCACTCCTCACATTCCCACCTGGCTGGCCTAATCATAAGGTAGATGTGAGGCATCTCTGAGTGTCTCTGGGGTGGACTGTGGGTTTCCTCTGCTGTCGCTCTACCTGTCACCTTGGCAGTGGAAACAGAATCTTTTCGCTACGTGAAAAAATAAATTGGACTTTTCACCCTCCCTCCTGCACCATCCCCCTTGGATGAGCCTGCTGAAGAATCAGAACACGCCCCAACTCCTGCCTCTTTCCTTTGCCTCCTTGTCTGGCGTACTCGGAGACACCAGCTCCGGAGTGAGCAGGTGCCGGCAGTCATGGGCCACCACTAAGCAGGATTTAGAGAGGATGGAAGGGAGGGGTAAGGCTGATTTTAGGGGGAATAGCCCATACCTTGTCTTGTTTCGTTTTGTTTCATTTTCAGGTCCTCTGTGCCTGCTGCACTGAAAACGTGATCAGGTCCCTAACAACAAAGAGGCCACAGTGTCCAGCCCTTTCTCTATGTTCCTCGAGCTTTACTAGTAAAAAGTCACAATTTATTGAGCACCTAGCATGTATGTGAGAGACTGTATTCAGAATAACCCTGGGAGAATGACTGATAGTAGTATTAGTATTCCCACTTTTAAAATGAGCCTCAGAGGGCCACCTGGGTGGCTCAGTCGGTTGAGCATCCGACTTCAGCTCGGGTCGTGATCTCGTGGTTCATGGGTTCAAGCCCCATGTCCAGCTCTGTGCTGACAGCTCGGAGCCTGGAGCCTGCTTCATGGATTCTGTCTCCCTCACTCTCCACCCCTCCCCAACTCGTGCTCTGTCTCTCTCTCAAAACTAAATTAAAAATTTTTTTAAATGAGCCTCAGAGAAATTATTTTCTCAAAAATTATTTAGCTAGTATGTAGTAGAGCTGGGATTCGACCCCAAGGCCAAAACCCATATTCCTCCTATGAGATAATTTATCTCCCTAAGTCTCAGCTTGTCTAGGGCTGGCCTTCAGGGTCAAAGGCAGAGCCCCCTCTTCCCTGAAATCTCAGAGGTACCTGCATCCCTGCACCTGCCTTGGTTTTTCTCTTCTAAAGGCCCCACAGGCAACGGCATTCAAAGATACGAGATCCAAACCATAGCCTGCTTCCCCCATAGCAGAGCACCTACCCAGTAGTCCCCCCAGCTCCTAACTTGAACCTGCTACATTTGGGGGATGTGGGGGGGGAGGGGCCAGATCTCTGCATTCTTCTCTTGAAGCTGTGCTATAGAAGGGGGCTGGGGAGCTCCTCTTAGAGAAGAGGCTGCTGTTGACCATCAGAAAACTGGGATAAAGAAGCAGGCAACAGCAAGGCTATTGTCCGGTCGTTGACGGCCGCTGGCCGCTCGGCTGTGTTGTAGAGAAGGCCAGGTGAGGTCAGGAACCAGGGAGGTCCGGTAATCTGTCGGTGATGACAGCTGACATCCAAGCCTCCTCTCCTTCTGCCTTCGAGGTGACGCCTTCCCTCCCATTCAGAGGGCAAGGCCAGGGTCTTAGATTTTTAGGCTTGACTGGTGAAGAGTGAGAGCAAACAGGTTGGAAGGGGAGGAACTAGGACCAAGGAAAGGGGCTCATCTCTGGGGAAGATGGCAGAGAATGTGTCCCCAGACAGAGTGGACGGGCCGGGAGCCCAGGGGCATTGTCAGACCGGGCAGCACTTCACGGGGCAAATACCAAAGTGACTCTGTGGGAGGAGGCCGGGACGAGAGAGGATGAAGTGGAAACAAACCAGACCTGAGCACCGCCGACCCCATCGGCTCCTCCGGGCTAACTTGCTCCTGTGGTTCTGTGATGCACTTTCCGCTCTCCGGCAGGTTGGGAGTGCAAGAGAGAATGAGGAGGGGGACACAGGGTAGGGAAAGAGACAGAGAGAGGGAGAGAGAGAAAGGAACTAGATGTGCAAGTGTCTCTGGGGTTTTTCAGACAAAGCTATTATCAAAATGCCAACCAGCTCCTGCCTGGCCAATTTGCATATTCCATGCTGTGCTCTTTGAAGCGGGATGAATATGCATGAGGGCCTGGGCGGGGTGTGGAGCTGCTGGGCTGTGGGCTAAGGTGGCTCATTGTTCTTTTAAAGGAGAGGCATTGATATGAAGCCAAGGCACCTTTCTGGTCAGCAGAGTGGCCTCCATTCCCCTCCATAGTGGAGGGAGGAGGAGAGCAAAGCTGAGGCCCAGACAGAAAGCCCAGCGACTATCCCCTCATCCTCTCAAGGAAATAAATAATCAGGCGCCATCAGCGAGTCTCTTCTCCAAGAGCAGCATTTAATTACCCTGCCCTCCACGCATGCTAATCACGGAGGCTGGCTGGGTGAAGGGAGTCACCTCCCCTGGCTTCCGGGGAAACGAGGCCACCTCTCCCCATTTTGTGCTCCTGCTGCAAGTCAGGGTGGGCGTCCCGGGGTGCTCCCTGCTCTTGGCCTTTGGTGGGAACCCCCCCAATGCTGCCGTGGCTGGGTGGGGTGGGAGGCAGGACTCTGTGGGTACTCGGAGCACACACCACACGGACCGGGTGACCACCAGGTGCCCGTCAGAAGCTGGGTTATTGGCCCTCCTGAAGCACCTGCAGGACGCACCTTCTCACCTGCCATCCGCGTCTCTT
>NW_027528872.1:7750884-7755339 GCF_008692635.1 Crocuta crocuta | reverse complement strand
CCCCCCCCCCCCCCCCCCCCCAGAGTCACCCTCCAGACCTTCCAGCGGGCATGAAAAAGGTCTCTTTAATTTTTAAAAGCCAATTTATCCCACAAATGTTAGGGCCACAACACTCTTAGCTTTTCCTGCTGAGTTACCACATCTGTCTCCCTCTTGAAAGAGAGGGACAAGGATAGGGAATATTTGGGAGATGGCTTGTCCCCATGTGATTGTTTCAACCCCATACAAACGAAGACTGGTGTCTGGCTCCACAGGTGGAGTTTCCCTACCAACATTTGATCCCATTAGACTTGGCCAAACCCACACAGGGGCCTTTAACTGCAGGGAACCCACCTCAGTTAAAGCCCACCTGCTACCTTCTGAGAAGGATGCCCCACAGGCTTGGGCTCCCCGGTTCTCCCCACTGAGCACACACAGCTGAGACTGGACTTGAATGTGGCCATCAGGGCTGAATGGCGTCTGAAGTGTCCGTCTTTGGGGCACCTCCTCCGAGTTCCTACCTCCCGGAGGAAGAGAAGAGGGGACGCTGGGGGAGGAAAATTGCGTTCACCTGTTAACCCCACTGCGCTTTCCCCTGGTTCAGCCTCCATGAGGAGAAACTTCTCCAAACCTTGAGGCAAATACCAATTGCCTGGAGAGCTTGTTCAAATGCAGATTCTGGGCGCCCTTGGGTGGCTCAGTTGGTTAAGCATCTGACTCTTGATTTTTGGCTTGGAACATGTCAGGGTTGTGAGATCAAGCCCTGTGTCTGCGGAGCCTGCTTAAGATTCTCTCTCTCCCTCTCTCCTTGGCTCTCCTTACACACACACACACAGAGCGCAGATTCCTTTTTTTTATTCTTTTTTTAATAATTTTTTTTAATTTATTATTTCTAGGAGAGAGAGAGAGAGAGACAGCGTGAGCAGGGGAGGGTCAGAGAGAGAGGGAGTCACAGACTGAAACAGGCTCCAGGCTCTGAGCTGGCAGTCAGCACAGAGCCCGACACGGGGCTCGAACCCACGAACCGCGAGATCATAACCTAAGTGAAAGTTGGACGCTTAACCGACTAAGCTACCCAGGCGCCCTGCGCAGATTCGGATCCCTGAGGTCTGGGCCGTTTCTAACAGGCACCTCGAGGTTGTCGGTGCTGCTGGCCCAGGCACCACGTGTTGAGTAGCAGGGAGAGAATTTGACTGAGTAGTCCCTCTAAGACTGCTAACGTGGATGAAAGTAGAGATAAGAGGAATCACCATCCCCACCTCCTTTCCCCTGCTCACCTCCTCTAGCTCCAGTGTGTCCCTGATCCTGAAGATTTATTTTTAACTGCCAGCAGCTTTGATTAGCTTGTCTCTGCTGCCTCAGACACCTGCTGGCAGGATACATGGCGGGGGGGGGGGGNGACCCAGATCTGACAAATCCAAGGCAGAAAGCAAAGCTCTGGGGATTCACTGCTTCGCCTTTGCTGAGGCAGGTGAAAAACCCTGGCAAATGACCTCACGCCACCAGTGACCATAACCATAGCGCCAGTGAACACAGAACTGAGGTCATCCTTTTTTGTCAAAGCACTGATACTTACGTCATATGGCCCCTAAGGATTTGCATGGCTCTACCTATATGGACATTCTGCTCTAGGCAGAGGCCTGAGTTGAGCCTACAGCTTCCCCAGAGGGGTAGGTTCCTCCTCACCCCATGGTAAGACGGCCACGGCTCGGACACACTGCCAGAAAAGCAGAGCCCGAAGAAGTAAGAGGCAAGACACCAAGGATGCCTTCTACTGTCACCCACGTGGACCCACAGGCTTCTGAGGAGTTGCCAGTGTGATAAAACATGGCTTTCTGTTTGATATGTCCCTTTAGAGCAAACACTATACTGAGAACGAAATGGAAGGTGGCAGTCTGACTCTACCACTTCTGAACATCTCTGCTTGCTGGCCTCCTCGTCCATAAAACCTGGGCGATGCCACTGCCTACTGACCAGGGAGGGGTGCTATGATGTGAGCAAAGTTATGGGGTGATTAGGTCAGTGGCAGGTACGTGGCACGTGGTTTTCGTGTTAAGGAGGGGCCGTGGGAATTCACAAGGCTAATATCATTCAAGCCAGAAGACGGAAGCCAAGAGGTTCTGGCTACAGTGAAATCAAGCCAGCATCCAGGTCTGAGGACAGCACTCACCTGCTGGTCAACCAAGGCTGGCAGCTGCCTGCCAGCAACAGCAGAGAGGGCACATAGGGGTCAGAGCTGCTGCACCCCTAGGGCTGCCAGGAGGGTCAGAGAGGGCATGCATGGCCATAGGACACCGTTCCCAGAGGTCACTGGGTGTGTTCAGGGAGCAGCTGAAATCCCCCAAGCTGGGGTTGCTCAGCACAGCTGACTCCCTCCAACCCCCGAGCCTCAAGGTCCCCGTGGAAGGGCTGGCAAGTGGCCAATGTGGCCATCCCAGTGGGTGGGGTGCCTCCTGGAGGCTCACTTCCTATCTGCTAACTTCACCATCACCCGCTAGTCTGACACCCTCTAGCCACTGGCTCCTAGAACACAGTGCACAGCTCCCTTGAAAGCGGCCAGGCAGCAAGGCCTTGGGGTTCTGTGGGTGGTCTCCCCCTTCTGACTACAGGGCAGCCCACAGCAGGGCATCCTCCGGTCCCTCAGCACCCGGGGGTCCGCCATAGGCCACAGGCCATCACGCGAAAGCAGCCACACAGCCTTTCTCTCCAGGTTTGAAATACCACGCTCCAAAGCACATGAAGAATATTAATTAAATGAACGTTTATTTCAAAATTAGTCTTAGAATGTAAGCTGTTTTTGAGGGCTGGAGCCAGACTACGTAAATGAGCAGTGAGAGCGCCCGCCTTCCTCCAGCGTGGGTGGACGGAGAGGCGCCTCAGCGGCCCTGCCCCTCGGTCATGCATCCAATGGTCACTAGGACTAGAAACCAACAGCAAAGGACCCCGCGCACTTGCTCATGTTTAATCCGGGTTAAGCTATACACGTTTAAATACACGTCGGAGGTTACGTGGTGTCATGCAGTCCCTGTGATGGAATGACTCTTGCTCAGTGACCTCCGCAGCAAGGCTGCCCCCAAGGGCAAGGTTAGGTGGGACAGAGCACTGAAAAGAGAAGGGGAGAGGAGAGAGAGAAGTCAAAGCACAGCGTGGGTCAGGACCTCCCAGCACAGGGTGGTCCTGGCCGAAAGGCACTCATGTCCTGAGCATTGAACTACCCCCTAGGAACTCGGGAATAACTGTGATCACGTGTCTTCCTTCCAGAAGAGACCATGGTAGGTGGTCGTCTGGTGTAATGATTTAAGTCTCCAGTGCTTGTCTGCCTGGGTTCAAACCCTGCATCCGGCCTCTGCTAATTCTCCAACCTCTGGGAAATCACTTCACCTACCTGTGCTTGCTTCCTCATGTGTACGGCAGGCTGTGCCTCTGCCTACCCCACAGGGTTGTTCAGAAGCAAACAGAAAGTGCTCAGTAAATGTTAACTAGTTTTATGAATTCACTGACATTTCCGTAGATCGCAGTGGGGAAAGGGGTCTAGCCCTCAGGCTCCCAGACTTACAGGAACCCATTTCCACAAACCTCCTTTGAGAAATTTGCTTTTAAAGCCTTTAAGAGTCAGAAGTTCTTCCCAAGGTTTAGCCTGAAGTCCTTCTGCAGAAATTTAAGACTAATCTTTCTGATCCTTCTGGAAACAATAGAACTCAGGTTCCTAGCTGAGATCCACAAGCTTACAGGAACTGAACCTGACCTGTGTATGTGTGTGGAGCAAAGCCTAATGAAGTCAAGAACCTGGACAACAGATGACCATCAGTGGACACTGTTATGGCTTGAATGTTTGGGTTTCCCCAAATTCACATGTCGAAGCTCTAACCCTCATTGCTTGTATTTGGAGACGGAGCCTCTAAGGAAGTGAAATGAGTCATAGGAATGGGGCTCTGATCAGACAGAATGAGTGTCCTTATAAGAGATACCAGAGACCTCTAGCACGCTCTCTCCTCATATGCATAAAAAAGAGGCCATGAGGACATGGCGAGAAGGTGGCTGCTGACAAGCCAAGGAGAGAGCCCTTGCTGGCAACTGGATTTGCTGGCACCTTGACTGTGGACTTCTAGCCTCCAAAACTGAGAGAAAATACATTTCTGTGGTTTAAGCTAGGTATTTTGTTTTAGCAGTCTGAGCAGACTAATACAGGTATTAACACCATGAACAGAAAGACGACCAGAGAATATGAGTCTCTTAACAGAAGTTTATAACCACCAATAATGTAATGCTCATCGAAAAATATAAGGGGCACCTGGGCTAAGCATTCAACTCTTGTTTTTTGGCTCAGGTCATGATCTCATGGTCACGAGATCGAGCCCTGCATCAAGCTCTGCCATGACAGCATGGAGCCTGCTTGGGATTCTCAGTCCCTCTCTCTGCCCCTCCCCTACTCGCTCAAGAGCGTACAAGAATATTCTCTCTCTCTCTCTCTCTCTC
>NW_027528872.1:7740923-7747500 GCF_008692635.1 Crocuta crocuta | reverse complement strand
GAGCTGGCAGTCAGCACAGAGCCCGACACGGGGCTCGAACCCACGAACCGCGAGATCATAACCTAAGTGAAAGTTGGACGCTTAACCGACTAAGCTACCCAGGCGCCCTGCGCAGATTCGGATCCCTGAGGTCTGGGCCGTTTCTAACAGGCACCTCGAGGTTGTCGGTGCTGCTGGCCCAGGCACCACGTGTTGAGTAGCAGGGAGAGAATTTGACTGAGTAGTCCCTCTAAGACTGCTAACNGGGGGGGGGGGGGGGGGGGGGGGGGGGGGGGGGGGGGGGGCTGACCCAGATCTGACAAATCCAAGGCAGAAAGCAAAGCTCTGGGGATTCACTGCTTCGCCTTTGCTGAGGCAGGTGAAAAACCCTGGCAAATGACCTCACGCCACCAGTGACCATAACCATAGCGCCAGTGAACACAGAACTGAGGTCATCCTTTTTTGTCAAAGCACTGATACTTACGTCATATGGCCCCTAAGGATTTGCATGGCTCTACCTATATGGACATTCTGCTCTAGGCAGAGGCCTGAGTTGAGCCTACAGCTTCCCCAGAGGGGTAGGTTCCTCCTCACCCCATGGTAAGACGGCCACGGCTCGGACACACTGCCAGAAAAGCAGAGCCCGAAGAAGTAAGAGGCAAGACACCAAGGATGCCTTCTACTGTCACCCACGTGGACCCACAGGCTTCTGAGGAGTTGCCAGTGTGATAAAACATGGCTTTCTGTTTGATATGTCCCTTTAGAGCAAACACTATACTGAGAACGAAATGGAAGGTGGCAGTCTGACTCTACCACTTCTGAACATCTCTGCTTGCTGGCCTCCTCGTCCATAAAACCTGGGCGATGCCACTGCCTACTGACCAGGGAGGGGTGCTATGATGTGAGCAAAGTTATGGGGTGATTAGGTCAGTGGCAGGTACGTGGCACGTGGTTTTCGTGTTAAGGAGGGGCCGTGGGAATTCACAAGGCTAATATCATTCAAGCCAGAAGACGGAAGCCAAGAGGTTCTGGCTACAGTGAAATCAAGCCAGCATCCAGGTCTGAGGACAGCACTCACCTGCTGGTCAACCAAGGCTGGCAGCTGCCCGCCAGCAACAGCAGAGAGGGCACATAGGGGTCAGAGCTGCTGCACCCCTAGGGCTGCCAGGAGGGTCAGAGAGGGCATGCATGGCCATAGGACACCGTTCCCAGAGGTCACTGGGTGTGTTCAGGGAGCAGCTGAAATCCCCCAAGCTGGGGTTGCTCAGCACAGCTGACTCCCTCCAACCCCCGAGCCTCAAGGTCCCCGTGGAAGGGCTGGCAAGTGGCCAATGTGGCCATCCCAGTGGGTGGGGTGCCTCCTGGAGGCTCACTTCCTATCTGCTAACTTCACCATCACCCGCTAGTCTGACACCCTCTAGCCACTGGCTCCTAGAACACAGTGCACAGCTCCCTTGAAAGCGGCCAGGCAGCAAGGCCTTGGGGTTCTGTGGGTGGTCTCCCCCTTCTGACTACAGGGCAGCCCACAGCAGGGCATCCTCCGGTCCCTCAGCACCCGGGGGTCCGCCATAGGCCACAGGCCATCACGCGAAAGCAGCCACACAGCCTTTCTCTCCAGGTTTGAAATACCACGCTCCAAAGCACATGAAGAATATTAATTAAATGAACGTTTATTTCAAAATTAGTCTTAGAATGTAAGCTGTTTTTGAGGGCTGGAGCCAGACTACGTAAATGAGCAGTGAGAGCGCCCGCCTTCCTCCAGCGTGGGTGGACGGAGAGGCGCCTCAGCGGCCCTGCCCCTCGGTCATGCATCCAATGGTCACTAGGACTAGAAACCAACAGCAAAGGACCCCGCGCACTTGCTCATGTTTAATCCGGGTTAAGCTATACACGTTTAAATACACGTCGGAGGTTACGTGGTGTCATGCAGTCCCTGTGATGGAATGACTCTTGCTCAGTGACCTCCGCAGCAAGGCTGCCCCCAAGGGCAAGGTTAGGTGGGACAGAGCACTGAAAAGAGAAGGGGAGAGGAGAGAGAGAAGTCAAAGCACAGCGTGGGTCAGGACCTCCCAGCACAGGGTGGTCCTGGCCGAAAGGCACTCATGTCCTGAGCATTGAACTACCCCCTAGGAACTCGGGAATAACTGTGATCACGTGTCTTCCTTCCAGAAGAGACCATGGTAGGTGGTCGTCTGGTGTAATGATTTAAGTCTCCAGTGCTTGTCTGCCTGGGTTCAAACCCTGCATCCGGCCTCTGCTAATTCTCCAACCTCTGGGAAATCACTTCACCTACCTGTGCTTGCTTCCTCATGTGTACGGCAGGCTGTGCCTCTGCCTACCCCACAGGGTTGTTCAGAAGCAAACAGAAAGTGCTCAGTAAATGTTAACTAGTTTTATGAATTCACTGACATTTCCGTAGATCGCAGTGGGGAAAGGGGTCTAGCCCTCAGGCTCCCAGACTTACAGGAACCCATTTCCACAAACCTCCTTTGAGAAATTTGCTTTTAAAGCCTTTAAGAGTCAGAAGTTCTTCCCAAGGTTTAGCCTGAAGTCCTTCTGCAGAAATTTAAGACTAATCTTTCTGATCCTTCTGGAAACAATAGAACTCAGGTTCCTAGCTGAGATCCACAAGCTTACAGGAACTGAACCTGACCTGTGTATGTGTGTGGAGCAAAGCCTGATGAAGTCAAGAACCTGGACAACAGATGACCATCAGTGGACACTGTTATGGCTTGAATGTTTGGGTTTCCCCAAATTCACATGTCGAAGCTCTAACCCTCATTGCTTGTATTTGGAGACGGAGCCTCTAAGGAAGTGAAATGAGTCATAGGAATGGGGCTCTGATCAGACAGAATGAGTGTCCTTATAAGAGATACCAGAGACCTCTAGCACGCTCTCTCCTCATATGCATAAAAAAGAGGCCATGAGGACATGGCGAGAAGGTGGCTGCTGACAAGCCAAGGAGAGAGCCCTTGCTGGCAACTGGATTTGCTGGCACCTTGACTGTGGACTTCTAGCCTCCAAAACTGAGAGAAAATACATTTCTGTGGTTTAAGCTAGGTATTTTGTTTTAGCAGTCTGAGCAGACTAATACAGGTATTAACACCATGAACAGAAAGACGACCAGAGAATATGAGTCTCTTAACAGAAGTTTATAACCACCAATAATGTAATGCTCATCGAAAAATATAAGGGGCACCTGGGCTAAGCATTCAACTCTTGTTTTTTGGCTCAGGTCATGATCTCATGGTCACGAGATCGAGCCCCGCATCAAGCTCTGCCATGACAGCATGGAGCCTGCTTGGGATTCTCAGTCCCTCTCTCTGCCCCTCCCCTACTCGCTCAAGAGCGTACAAGAATATTCTCTCTCTCTCTCTCTCTCTCAAAATAAATAAATAAACTTAAAAAATTTTTGAGACTGAGCCTGAATAAGTCTTTAGCTCTGTCTGTTGAGCAAGAAATATAAAACATGAAATAAATAATTATTAAAATATTTTAAAATTATTAAATACAAAAACTAACTTATTAAACTAAACCATGGGGACACAACTAACTAGCAGAAGCCAAAATGAGGATATTTTATGGGGCAAATAACATGGTTTCTCTAAGAAATAAATTTCAAGGAGAGGAAAGAAAGGAAAATCTATATATACTAAAAGAGACTTAAGACACATATTATCCAGTTGCAATGTATGGACTCTCATTGGATGCTGATTCAAATAGACCGAAAAGAATATCTGAACACTGACTGGATAGTCAATGATTTGAAAACGTATTTTTCTAGTTGTGTTAACAATATTGTTGTGGGGTTTTTTTTTTTTAAGTTTATTTTACCTTGAGAGAGAGAAAGAGAGGGGGAGGGAGAGAATCCCAAGCAGTCTCCACACATCAGTTTAGAGCCCAATGCAGGGCTCGATCCCACAAACCATGAGATCATGACCTGAGCTGAAATCAAGAGTCAGATGCTCAACCAGCTAAATCACCCAGGCATCCCTGCAGTTATGTTTTTTAAAAGAGCCCTCATGGGGGCGCCTGGGTGGCTTAGCTAGTTAAGTGTCCGACTGGCTCAGGTCATGATCTCACAGTTTGTGGGTTCGAGCACCGCGTCGGGCTCTGTGCTGACAGCTCAGAGCCTGGAGCCTGCTTCAGATTCTGTGTCTCCCTCTCTCTCTGACCCTCCCCTGCTCACACTGTCTCTCTCTCAGAAATAAATAAAACAGTAGAAAAAAATTTAAACAAGAAAAAAGAGCCCTTATGTTTTAGGGGCGCCTTGGTGGCTCAGTTGGTTGAACATCCAACTTCGCCTCAGGTCATGATCTCACCGTTCGTGAGTTTGAGCCCCGCATCAGGCTCTGTGCTGACAGCTTATAGCCTGGAACCTGCTTCTGATTCTGTGTCTCCCTCTCGCTCTCTGCCCCTCCCCCGCTCACACTCTGTCTCTCTCTCTCTCATAAACATTAAAAAAAGAGCTATGGAGTCCTTATGTTTTAGAAATGTACACCAAAATATTTATAGATTTAAAAAGATGATGATTAGGATTTGCTTCAAAATAATATGGAGAGGAGAAGCTGGGTAGGGGTGTACGTGAAAAAAGATTGGCCATGAGTCAATAATTACTGAAACAGGATGTTGAGAACATGAGAGTTCATTATACCTATCATTCAACTCTTATATATGTTAAAAGTTTCCTTAATTAAAGATAAAGCAAAAGTTAGGGAAGGATGTAGCTAATCATGACTTCATGCAGCTGAAACCTAGTAAAGGTACCCCGGCTGTGTTTTTCCCAACGAAACAGCCCAAAATCCACAGAACCTTCACAATATTGTGCTGGCTTGGCCACCCTAATGTGCAGTCGCTCTGGTGACTCCGGGGTGAAGGAATCTCCTTCTCCAGCCTCCTGGCAACATCCATAGACAAAACCCGCTCCCGGCCAGGGCCTCACAGTTGTCCCAGGGTGGCCCCTGGCCCTGCGCCCTCTGGGCAGGCAGGGTCGCTCGCTTGGGGACCTGGGAAGGCCCTGCTCTGGGAGGCCTGGGGGCTGCTCTTACCTTTTAAAATGTAGTCCGTTAGCAAAGTGGGCACCTTCTCGTTATCCTCCTTCATGGCAAAGAGAACTGGGGAAGGAGAGAGAGACAGAGATGAGCTGAGGTTCTGTGGCCAGAGAGCCCACCAACCCAAAGTGAGGAATGATTCAAGGAAACCAGACATTATGGAGTATTGAGCAAAAGCCTAGAAGCTTCTGTCAAGAATCGGCACTCAACGTACTGATGGAGGAGAGAATACATTCGAAGAGTCAGAGTGGCCTATCAGTGATTTTATTTCCTTTTATCTTATATGTGGGGGGGCGATATTTTTGCTCACCTGTAATCTCCACATTACTTCCTAAGTGTATATCTTTAATAAGCATGAACATAAATAAAACAATTTGGGAAAGAACCCGCTTCAGATGCGATCTAAGTGTCAGGAATAACAGTCATCCCATTACTGAATCACCAAGAAAACTCTTTAAAGACATTCTATCCTATGTTCTTGGGTTCAGNAATTCTGATTCAGGAAAGATGGCAGTTTTTTTCTTTTAAAAGGAATAAAATATTGGAATGTGGTGGACCCACATGATGGGAGAGAGAGCCATAAAAAGAACGTTAACCAAATGTTAACTGATAGAATTAAAATCATGATACAAAATTTTATAGCCAGTATCATCCCAACTATATGGAGAAGACATAAAATATTATGGCTGAAAACACCAAAATAGTACCCACAGTGGAGGGGACAATGAATTATTTATTTTCTTTTGTTCACTTTCCCGGGTTTCCAAACTGTTCTAAATGATGGATATGCTCCAATTAAAATTTTTCAAACGAACTTGAAACATGTAAATAAAACCCACTGTTTCTTAATTAAAATGAAAAAATTTCACACTGAATTCCTGAATGGGTATCTGTAATAAATTTATAGTTCTTCCTTTAAAAAAAAAAAAAAATGATAGAGTACTTTAAATATATCAACCTGCATAATTTGTCCAAATTATTTTCCAAGTGTCTACTGCTTGTGAAAACACAAACAACCTATAAATGTCAGTTCATTTCTGTCGGCTTCCTTAAAAAAAAAAAAAGTGCATATTTATGCAAATAAAGGAGTTTAAAATGAGTGAAGAGGAAGCCAATGTACTTTGAATTTAAAATTCCAGATTCTCAAGGACACCCGGATCCATGGATGTAGGCAGGGTTTCCATTTCCCAGAATCACCTGCTTTGGTTCTCCCAATTGATAACAATGAAAATGTTTGGTCACCTTTTGTAGTGTCCAGGGCCCCAGCAGGTATCTGTCTTCCTCATCAGAACAGGAAACTCCTCATCCCCTTCCCTGGGGTATCAAATAGCCTTGTGCTGGCCTAGCCCCGTGATGCTGGGCCATTGCCTCTGAGGCAGGGCGACACTGGGCCGGGCCGTCTGGCTAGCATGTCACTCAGGGCCGCGCATGGTTGCCAGGGAGATGGACATTCTTGGGATTCACCGAGCCTGCCTGCCACCCAGTCTCAGCTTTTCCTCTTCCTAAAAGCATCAGGCTGACACTGATGGCTAACACCTCGTGCCCCC
>NW_027528872.1:7704920-7740851 GCF_008692635.1 Crocuta crocuta | reverse complement strand
TGTGTGTAAGGAGATTTTGCCTACAAAAGGCTCTTTATCACACACTGGTTTCTCCCGCAGCTCAGAACATTTATTAATATTTGACAATAGAGTCAAAGCAAAGGGGAGGAGGCAGTCATTTCCTGGAAGGAAAAACTGTTCTTTCAAGTCAGGCTCACCCACCCCGCCACCCAAGAAACCGCGCTTCTCCTTAAAAATGCAGCCAGTCCTGAGGCACCTGAGCGGCTCAGTCGGTTGAGCTTCCAACTTTGGCTCAGGTCATGATCTTGAGGTTCATGAGTTCCAACCCCGTGTCGGCTCTGTGCTGACAGCTCAGAGCCTGAAACCTGCTTCAGATTCTGTGTCTCCCTCTCTCTGCCCCTCCCCTGATCTCTCTCTCTCTCTCTCTCTCTCTCTCTTTCAAAAATAAATGAACATGAAAAAAAAGTTTTACTAATAATAATTTTTAAAAAGCAGCCAGTCCCATAGACCAAGCTCTCCGCTTCCGGGCCGCAGGGTAGGACAAAGTAACCTCAAGTAGCTCACATGAGAGCAGGGAAGGCAGAGAATGCAAGGCCAGCCCCCAGCCTCCTTCACCAGCTCATTCTTTCCTGGCAAGTCTCTGCCCTTTACAAGGAAGCAGGGGAAAAGCAAGAGAGCTCCAGGGCGCCTGGGTGGCTCAGTCGGTTAAGCGTCCGACTTTGGCTCAGGTCATGATCTCGAGTGCAGTTCAGGTCATGATCTCACGACTCGTGAGTCGGGCTCTGTGCTGACAGCTCGGAGCCTGGAGCCTGCTTTGGATTCTGTGTCCGTCCCCCTCTCATGCTCGGTCTCTCTCTCTCAAAAATAAATAAACATTTTTAAAAAGATAAACAAAGAAGACAGCTCTGGGTACCACTGCAGCGTACTTTAGTTTTGCAGCTGTGTAGGGGGAAGTGAGTGACACAGTGATAACGGAGCACATTCTGACCCATCTAAGGCTGCTGTTCTGGGGGAAACCACGGGTCTGAAGCACCAGGGCTGATGCTCACAGGGAGGGAGGGAGGACGAGAGGAACTCACTGTTTGTCAGCATCTGGAGATCTTCCACTGACAGAGGCAAGGCTTTCTTCTCGTAAGGGATGACGGTGTTCAGATACTACAAGACAACATGGCATGCAGCGCTTGAGACTCACGAAAGATCCCTCTGCTGGTAAGATGAGGTGACAATTCGCACGGGGCTTGCGCTTTTCTCTAACAAACACACTCCATCGAATTGGACACTCTTGGCAACACCCAGGACACTGTGCGCACCCCAGCTTCAGGACCCTGTCCCCCTCATTGGGGATGGTCTCTGAAAGTAAGACCTTACCATATTAGCCTTCTATTCCATCTAATACATTCTTCTGACACCAGAAACTTCGGGTTATTTAGGAATCCTGGTGAGCAGAGGCTGAGAGCGGGGAATGTTTTCAAGGGGGATTCTATTTTCTCATCCTTTGCAGAGGGATTTAAAAATGAACAGTCTCTCTTTTGTCAAAGTGACAGGGGAGAGAACCTCGACCCCACCCTCGGTCTTGGATGTTGGGTTTGCTCCCTCTGCTGGATACCAGATGCTTCTACAACAAGATCATCTCTGCCCGGTGGGATGTTGGAGAACGCAGCGCCAGAGAAACCTTGAAGATTGCAGGAGAGCCTGGGTACTGAGTGAGAAGAGCTCTAGACCAAAAGCCAAAAGACTTGTATTTTGGTCTTAGCTCTGCCCCTCGCCGTATGGCCTCGGGAGAATACCTACCCTCTCTGAGCCTTAGCTCTCACGGCTGCAAAATGAGGCGCCTGAGGGGCACCTGGGTGGCTCAGTCAGTTAAGCATCTGACTTCGACTCAGGTCATGACTCACAGTCCGTGGGTTCGAGCCCCGTGTCAGGCTCTGGGCTGACAGCTCAGAGCCTGGACCTGCTTCAGAGTCTGTGTCTCCCTCTCTCTCTGTCCCTCCCCTGCTTGCTCTCTGTCTCTCAAAAATAAATAAAAACATTAAAAAAAATTTTTTTTACTGAGGTGCCTGAGTTAGATATTCCTAAAATCTCTGCCCATGTTACAATGCTAACATTCTAACCCTGAGGATTTGGCTACAACTATGTCTAACACACACACACGCAACGATGTGTCCTTATTCCACCATCTCAGCCTCACCCGTGTACGCACTCGCCCTTGCGATCAGACCACGCACCTCGCAAGGGCAGGAAGCAGGACTTGCCCATCTTTGTATCTGAGGGCTTGGCTCAAAAGCAGTTCGCCTTTTAAAAAACACTGGCTGTCTCTCCTTAACAGCAGAAGAAAAGTTGAAGACCCCCACCCCCCCTTGCCTGAGTCCCAGGATAATCCCAGGGAATCACCAAGTTGCAGGGGTCCGGGAGGAGAGCTGGGAGCAAGGAAATTGCTTATACCTGCTTGTCCGTTCCTGAGGAGCCAAAGGTCTGGCGGATGCCGCTCTGCAGGATGTTGGAGATGCCTTCCATGCTGAAGCGCTGTGAAGAAGAGGAGGCTCAAGGGCAAATGCTTCCTGCTCCATAGTCATCGCCCCTGGGGGACCTCGGTGTCCTCCCTGAACTACCCAGACCCATCAACTACCACCATGTCCCAGATAACATCAGGGCTAAGAGACGGGCCAAAATGGAAGCCTGAGCTTTGCAAGAACCTACAGTAGAGTCTCAGAGACTCTCATCTTTGTCCCTCAGGGCAACAGGCTCCCCTGCGCTCCCTTCTCTTCCTCACTCCCACCCCCCGTGTAAAGAGAAGAATGAAGCAGGATGGTACACCTGGGGGCAGATGATGGCACGAGCATCTTAGGGAGGACAACGAAATGTCCAGCCGCGGGGAAGGGCAGATGTAAGTAAAGCTGCTGTCCTTCACTTGGAAGCTTTCTCCAAAATGCATGAGCCCATGGGGCGCCTGGGTGGCTTAGTCGGTTAAGCGTCAGACTTTCACTTAGGTCATGATCTCGCGGTTCGTGGGTTCGAGCCCCGCGTCGGGCTCTGTGCTGACTGCCAGCTCAGAGCCTGGAGCCTGTTTCAGTCTGTGACTCCCTCTCTCTCTGACCCTCCCCTGCTCATGCTGTCTCTCTCTCTCTCCTAGAAATAAATAAAAATATTTTTTTAAAAAATGCACAAGCCCAGCACCAGTTCAGTGGGTCTGGGCTAGAGCTTGGGCCAAGGTATCTTGAAAGATCCCCTTGGATGATTCTCCCGAGCTTCCTTGATCAAGAACCACAGGTCTGAAGAATCCTGTCACAATGACAGGAAGTAGGGCGTCATAATTTTCAAGCCTGAAACACCCTACTGACATCCTAAACAGGTAAGTGAGGATGAGTAGCAGGGATTCTGACCCTGAGTCCCGGGGCACAACGCCCCTCAATACCAAACACCTTCACCCCTCTCTCTAAGGTCTTGCCTAAGGGAGCACGTGCCGTGTGCAAGTATTTTCCGATGTCCGCGTCTGCCTCCGCCAGCTGGACCGGGCTTCCTCGCGGGGAGTAAAGGAGACAGGGGTGTCTTCTCCCTCTTTACAGCCCCACTGTCTGCCAGGGGTCCTGCTCGCAGACGCTGCTCCGCCCCGGTCTGCTTACGCGTCCTCTGCAGGGTCGGGACGGGACCCGGGACCCGACAGGGCGAGGATCCAGGGCTGGGCGCACCCAGTCCTCCCGCTGGGTGGCTCACGTACCTTGAGCGGCATCTGGTTTCCCTTCTCTATCCGGCTGCTCTGCAGACTCAGGCCTTTCTCTTTCCGCCTCTTCTTCATCAGCTCGCGCTGCTCCTTCTGCTTGTTCTGAACCTCAATCAGCACCGTGATGAAGGAGTTCTTCACTTCCTTCTCAAACTCCAGCTCGTCCCGGCGCGCCAGCTGCTGCACCAGCTCCTCCGAGAAGTCCCGGATGGCGCCCTCCACCTGGTCCAGCAGCTCGGTCAGCTCGGACCCAGACATGTGCCTCAGGCCTGCAGGGAGAGACCACCCCGCAGGTGACAGCGCGTCCGAGCCAGGGCCCGTCCGGGAGGCTCCCGGGGCGCTGCCGCCTGTGGCGGCCCTGCCTCTCCAGGGGGGACCCCTTCCAACCCCTTATAGGACCGGGAATTGAGAGCCACGCCAGAAAGGGAGGGACCTGTATACCGACCGCCAAAGCGAACGCTGTTCTCAAGGACTCAGAAGAGGAAGAAGAAACAGCCCCCCAGGAAGCCTGTAAACTGTTTGCAAAAATGTGCATGGACAAACATGTGGCTTTTTGATCCCGTGTTCCTCTTCCTACTTCTTCTCTGTTTCTACAATATTCCAAGTGCGAAATGGGTCAAGAATCAGGGGCAGAGGGGCCCCTCGGGTGGCTCAGTCAGTTAAGTGCCCGACTCTTGGTTTTGGCTCAGGTCATGATCTCACAGTTTCATGAGTTCAAGCCCTGCATGGGGCTCTGTGCTGGCAGCACGGAGCCTGCTTGGGATTCTCAATCTCTCCCTCTCTCCCTGCCCCTCCCCTGCAAGCACGTGCACTTTCTCTCTTTCTCTCAAAATAAAATACAGAGCTGGACGGAGACCCAATGCCCTCTTCACCCCTCCCGTGCTGTGCCGCAGGGCAGATATATCAGAATCACGGGAAGCATCAACACACTGAAAAATGAACCCTGGCTGGTTGGGACAGAGTTTGCTGTCAGGAGAAAGGAAAGGGAGTCTGAAAGAAAGGGATACAGATAACTTTATCTTAAATTCTTGTCCCCTAAGATTTCTTCTTTTAAAATCGATTCCAGTGGAGGGGAGGAGGGCGGCAGCGTTTCAAATCTGTCCCTTTCTGAGATCTTCGGTTTCTGCCCCAGAATCCATTTTACTTCTCCGTTTCTGCTCTGGCCTCTGTACTTGCTGCCTTGGTTGGCCTTCCCCGTTTCTTCTGCTCTCGGGAGCTGCCTCCTCCTTCCACATTTGCCATTTCACTCTGCACTTCAGCTGTTTTTGGGAGTCTTGAGCTGAATGCCACTGTGTTTGGGGCCTTTGTGTGGCTGAGCACAACCCGGAGGCAGCCAAGTCTGCCACCTCACTCGGAGCACATTCCTTCTGCACTGGCCACTGCCCGGCCTCTGCTCTTTAGGGCCGCTGAGTTTCATTTTCAGGACACAGCTCTTGAGATCAGGTCTCAGTTTTTGCCATGTTTGGGCCTTCACACCTGCCCAGCCCGCCTTCTCCCTCCTGTGTGTGCAAGTCCCACCAACCCATGTGCAAATGCTCTCGCCGCCCGCCCCCCACCCCCTGCAGGACGGGCACCCTTACCCTTCCAGACTGACGACTTTTGACTTTTGTACCCAATGTTGCCTTTGCTGTGTACACCTTTCCATGTCATGCATCATCCACCACTTTTTTTGTGTGATCATACTTACTACGAACCTGTATCAGACAGCTAACGTGATGCACAGATTAAAAGTATACACAGATTAAGAGTTCTGGCATCAACCTGCCTTCACATATAGACTCCAGCCCTCATGGCCTGTATGTGGTAAAAGGGCAGATACAAATAAAAAATAAGAGGTTTGACTCTCCCTGTTGAAAATAAAGGAAGAGACTTTCTCTCTCCTTCACCTGCCTTTTCTTTTTTTTTTTAATATTTTTATTTATTTCTAGGAGAGAGAGAGACACAGTGAGCAGGGGAGGGTCAGAGAGAGAGGGACATACAGACTCTGACATAGGCTCCAGGCTCTGAGCTGGCAGTCAGCACAGAGCCCGACGCGGGGCTCGAACCCACGAACCGCGAGATCATGACCTAAGCGAAAGTCGGACGCTTAACCGACTAAGCCACCCAGGCGCCCCTTCACCTGCCTTTTCTTTGAGAATGGCGTCCTTGGTCCTTTGCAGATAGATGCCAATCATTTTAATGGTTAAATAAGCCTCTTGCCCAAAGTCTCAGGACTCAGGAATGTTTCCTCCACCACCTGGGAACGACGGCTTTGAAAAGTAATCTTCAAGGAAGATGACAGGAACCTAACTAGTCGCCTGACTCCAGACTGCAAAACCTGTTTAATGTAATGGGTTGTATCCACCTAGCTGTAGACGAGAGTAGGATTTCTTCCTGGTGTTGCAATCCCTTTAGCGAGTCGCCTGTAATGTGCACTCCATTCTGGCTTAGCGCTCATTCAATAATAAAACTGTTTTCTTTCTCTTCTCTGTGGAAAGCTTTTCTGGATGGGGAGGAGACTTTGTTTTTAATTAGATTTCCCCAACAGTGGCATCGAACAAGTCACTTAACCTCTCAGGATACTCAATTACCCCGATCCTAATGGAGTCGGCGTGGGGAGGAAATGCAATTACGCACAGAAATTCTCAGAATGGGGTCTGGTACGTAGAGAGCTCTCCAAAAAATATCGGCTGTCATGATTATTACCTTTTCCATTGATTGTGTGGTAGCATCATTTTGGATAGTGCATTCACATTTCTTCTCCTTTTTCTGTCTTTGTCTTTTTCCTTGGTTACTTTTACCATCTTTGATTTTGTTTAACTGCCTTTCTCTCCATCCCCCCAAAAATGCTAACTTCTCTCCTGATGCCCAGGAAGAAAGGTGCCAGCAGCCCCCTTGATCTGAGGTTCTACTAGCTACATGTGAAGCATGTGCCCACGGCCTGGCCCAGAGTGGTCTTCAGCCTTGGCAAGCCCACCCACCAGGGTCCTCACCTTCATAGGACCAGTTGTTGTTGAAGGTTTGGGTCAAGGCTTGCATCTCCTGAAGGAGGACCGAGTCAGCCTGGGAAGAGGTTTCTCCCTCATCTTCCTCCTCCAGAACCTCCTCTTCTTCCTCAGGGTCTGGGGAATTCTGCATCATTTCTTCGATCTCCTCAATTACCTAAAGAAGGTACACAAGAGAGTGCTTACTCTGTCCTCTGCTGGAGGGACATGCTGGCTCGAATTTGGATCAGTTAAGGATGTTTCTAATGCGCTGCCTGTAAAATTCCCAAAGCGGCATCAGTATTTAATACATATTGAATAATAATAAAAATAGATCTGACCAAAGGCTTACATACACTCGTTCTTTAATGTAAAGCACTCTTTAATGTGAAACCTCTTCCAAGAACACCATTTAGATGAGTGCTTTATTGGAAATAAACTCCTCTTTCGGGAAACAAAGCAAAGCTGCCTGGAAGGGAACATTTACTTCAATCCGCTGGGCACTTTATTTCTAAGTGGGGAAATACTTTATCCAACCTACTTTAGCACAAAACCCAGTCCATTAGCTGTCACAGTGCTTATGTTCTTCCTACAACAGCTCAAAATGGGGAGGCTTTTTTGCGCCAAGAAAATTTCTCCAGAATTCACCTGGAGAGGAACGAGGGCTGCCCAGACCCAAGTACAAAACAGGGTGATAAAATAACAAAAGGAGAGGTAGGATCCTGAGAGCAGAAAAGAGATAGGAGAATCAGTTGTAATCTAGACTCTTTTTTAAAAAAATTTTAGGGGCGCCTAAATAAAAATAAAATAAAGACATAAATTTTTTTTTAATTTTTAATGTTTATTTTTGAAAGAGAAAGAGACAGAGCACAAGCAGGGGAGGGGAGGGGCAGAGAGTGAGGGAGACACAGGATCCGAAGCAGGCTCCAGGCTCTGAGCTGTCAGCACAGAGCCCAATGCGGGGCTTGAACTCACAAACTATGAGGTCATGACCTGAGCCAAAGTCAGACACTTAACCAACTGAGCTACCCAGGCGCCCCTAATCTAGACTCTTACCAGGGTCCAGCAGAGAGGGCTGAATGAGAGTAGTGCCAGAAGACTAACTGAGCTGATTTGTCCATTAATGGTTTACACATAAAGAAAATGGAAGAAGCAAAGAAGGTCTGAAAGGCATCTACAGATCGGTCAGGTCACGATAGGGCATTTATACATTTGTCTGTCCTCGATTCTGGAATGGATTGAGGCTCCAGGCCACTGGACTGTGGTCTGTGAAGCAGATTTCTTCATGTTAGCTGGACCAAGGACAAGGGGACTTAGGGTGCCCTCCTTGAGAATAATTTCTCTTTTATTCCCGCAACTTCTCGCCTCCACTCAGCCAATTTAGGGAATATTTAGTCTTTGCTGACCAAGAGCCACTTATAAAATGCAAGCAAATGACAAACCCGTGTTAGAATTTTATGGCTGGGTTTCTCGTTCTTTCAGACTACTTGTCCTTGACTTTGAATCACTTCTCTTACATTCACAAGAATAACTGTTAACCCCTATTCCCTTTTTATCTGGCTCCTTTCAATCTCTTGATCCTTATCTGTTTATAATCCCACCTCTTTGTCCCAGATATGAAAGAGTTCCTTGTACCAAAAAGCGCTGTCTAGCACCAAAGGCTCCTGGTGGAGCTTCTGCAGAACGACTTTGTGAAAAACTCATGTGGGACCTGCTCAAAAAAGTCATCCATAAATATTTGTTGACTAAAAAGTTGAAAAAAGAATCCAAAGACCCAAGATTATTCCCTCTAAGTAATAAATGTCTAAAGCCAAAATATAACTAATTCAATCAAGTGTCAAACACTACATTTTTTTTTTTAAACAAAGACACAACTGTACATTATGAGTCCTTTTGGGGGCTCGTGGGTAGCTCAGTCCGTTAAGCATCTGACTTCAGCTCAGGTTATGATCTCATGGTTCATGAGTTCAAAACCCCACACCAGGCTCTGTGCTAGCAGCACAAAGCCTACTTGGGATTCTCTCTCTCCCTCTCTCTCTGCCCCTCCCCTGCATTCCCTCCCTACCTCTCTCTCTCTCTTTCTCTCTCTTTCTCTCTCTCTCTCTCCCCCCTTCTCTCAAAAATTATAAATAAATTTTTTAAAAGTTTAAATAAAACAAAATAAAAGGATGTGGCAAGTATATGTACTTAAAACTTTTTCTTGATCCAGAGAACCAAAGTCCTGGGAACTAAGAGAAATATTCATACCTGATCCGCTGTGAGTAGAGGCTCCTCATTGATACCAGAGTCGTGTTCGCTCTTCTCATTGAACTCTTCCTCTTCTTTCTCATGGATCTAAAGGGGGTGGGGGGTGGAATTCTAATGGATCAGCCACAGAACCAGGGCTCTCTTTACTCTCTGGTCTCTAGAATGGATAATATGACCGATAGGCCCCTCCGGCCGGCCATCCGCTGTGTGAAGAGGGAATCTAAAGAGTGCCCAGAGTCTCATCCGATTCCAAACACACCCCTTCGGCACAACATGTATCCCTGAGTCCATCTCAGTCAGAAAACGACAACAAGGGATGGATGTCTGGACTCAAAGGGAGGAGTGCTGTTCTTTAACCCACAGACAAGTTGTCCCTGCGTGACCAAGGAACCCTTCCCAAGGCGAGCAACACTGCAACCAATTCCTGCAGCAAAGGCACTCTTATTTATACAAGGAGCATCAATCTGAGGTTTTGTTTCCAGAGTTTACTTAATTAGGCATTATAATGGCTGGGACGTTCCATTCCAAACGGTCAAGCTTTTAGAACTTGATGTAATGCTGTCTGGAATTGGAATTGGAATTCTAGGCTTGGTGTCATAGCTGCTGAAAGATGTGATGAATCCTCATGAGATATGCCACAGAATCACCTGACCACGTGAACTGCAGGACAGACTACACACCTAAAATATCGAAACATTTCCCCTATGTCTCCAAAACTCCACAAGGCCGAGTAAGATTCTGAAAGTTCACCGCCATTGCTATTCGAGATGTTGAAATCCAACGAGGCACTTACTGGCCTTACAGACCATATCCGAAACAGCCACAGTCTGGCATTTATGTTCCAAGCCTACACAGAATAAACCACCAAATCACCCGACAGGCTGTCCACATCCGGAAGTCTGATTTGAAAGTCATGGAAGGACTGGTAAGGAGCTTCCGGGAAATCTTGCTGCAAAGACACCTCTCGTCCCAGAATCAGTTTTTACTTGCTCGTCCATAACTGACAGGCTGATCTGCCTCTTTCGTGGGGATCACACCTCTCCTGTTCCAACAGAAAACACCCAGTTCCATCCCAAGCAATCATGTCAGAGATCATCTATCCTCAGAAACTTCTCCCCGATTCTTTGAGCTCCACCTTGGCAGATGCCCCTCACTGAACACATCACCTTCTGTCTACGTTTGCTTAAAACCAGGACTGTGTCATTAAAAAATTAATCAAATATATCTCAAATGCTGCTCTGCACTCAACCTGGATAAGAGGTAGGACAAGGAAGTAAAGGGATCATCTGAGGGGCCTGTGTGCCAGATGGTGATATCTATTTCTGCTGGAAAACCCATATGCCGCTCTCTCCGCCAAGTCTACCTACCACCTGCGGTGGCCGCCTGGCTTCCGCACTCCCCACTCTGCAGAACGCAGCTCCCAGAGCCACACTTTGCTCACGACTACACTCATGGCGAACTTGCTCAGGGCCAGAGAGTCCTGTGCTAGAAGTTAGGCTCGCCCTGGGGAACAGAGATGGTTGTTTTCTGCTTGGATTCTTTTTTGTAAACACGTGTCAGATAGGACCAGAATTTCTTTGACATTAAGTCTACTCTAAAAACGAAAGGTTTACATCTTCTGAGATATGGTCAGTTTTCACTGACTATTCTTATTGCCTCATTTAGCGGCATTGTCTCCTTTCCCAAGGTCTTCCCTCTGAGTTCCCGGCTGAAGGCAAGGAGGGAGCTTCTAGGGACAGACCCTTTTTATTGTTTAAATGTTAGCGACCCTGAGCAGCGGCATGGATGCCTCTTAGAGCTGCCACGCCTCTCCCTCTGGCACAAAGCCTGCGGGTCTGATTTGTCAGGCTTGGGTAAAAAGAGACCTGAAAATCAATTATAACCAATAATAAGTTACCCTGAGTTCCTAGGATTATGGGAGCAATCTCTAACCCCATGTTTTCTCAGATCTCACCAGTCTGACACTAAAAAGTAAAATAAAAGGAGAAGCAAACACAAAGTACTTAAAGAAAGCCCTGGCTCCTTCCCTCTGCTCCTACATGTGGATTATCCCCTGCCTCTGCTTTCCCACATCCACCTCGTCCCTGGCCTCTTCTCCTCCCTCTCTAGCTTTTGGTTCTCATCCTCTCTTCCCTCTTCACCCTCTCCAGGGCTCTTCCCACATCTTCTCCCCATCTTAGCAGACTCTCTTCTGTTCTAACAGCTTCTGTCCCTTCTCAACAAGCCCTCTTCCCTTAGGAATGCCATTTACAGACTCCCTACATTCCCTTCTTTACCAGGACAATATCTGAGGCAGAGAGTGGAAAACTGGGTAGGAACGAATAGGAAAAAAGAATTTTTTGAAAAATGATAACACTTGTGCATATGGATAGGATTATATGATTTACGCACACACTTACGTACATGGAACAGTATGTGTTGCTCTTATTCTCAATATATGACAGAAACCTAGAAATTGCTACAGGGAGCTCCTTTCGTCTCTTGTGTGACATTGGGAAGGCTAAAGCTAAAAACAACCTGCGGGCGAGATCATTTGGAGCTGAATTACACTGTAGACTAAAATCCAAGTTGTGTCCATAGTGTAGAAGTGAACTAATGATTGTTCCAAGAAAAATCATTCTTCCAAGTGACTTCTTTCAAGGACTGAGAACAAACGACCGAGATCCAGAAAAGGCCTGGCCACACTACTCGGCAAGCCGTTTCTTCCTCCGGCTTTGGGTCAAAGGTGGGCCCCTAAGGCTGTAACGCGGTAGCTTCAAACTTGACGCTAAATGTGGAGAACATTCCCTGGAGTCTGTAACACTGCCGAGTCTTGCTGCACAGAAGCCCGAGTGAGGACCGAAATTACAGAGTCTTTGTGATGTCCAAATGATTCTGTTCATGAGAACGGGAATTGCTACTGCATAACATTTCCCTCCCCTTAGCACGATTGTTTCACACAGGCGGTTGCCTTCTTGACCAAAAGGAAGAGAATGAAGGTACATGTTCACCTTCAGTCAAAAGTTAAAAAAAAAAAATCAACGACATGCACCCAGCCTGGGGAAAAGACAACTACATCCCCTTTACACTTGTGAACAACCAGGAAACATCTGTGTGGGGTTAAGTCCTTGTCTCTGAATCCCCACAGTGAGATGCACCAGGGCCGAGCAAACAGCATGTAGACAACAGGCGCTTTCTGAAAGAATTAATGAGCTAATGAAAGAGAAAGGAATGGCAACACGATTGCCTGCTATGGTCAGTCCCTGTCCATGTACAATTTAGCTGCTTAGTCACCTGGAAAACAGAAGGGTAGAACTCCCTGTCCTGGACATTCCATTCCTCTTGTCCAAGACAACCGTGACCTGCTATTAATTCAAGTTACAGGGACAAAAGAGATCCTTTTATATCACTCAGGAACAGAATACTGATTAATATAAAAACCCAATAAATGTGGAGAATTGTAAGTAATAATAATATTACAGGGCTTGAGCATAGTATTTTGATCTAAAAATACACTTATTTTTTTTCCCAAGCTCCTAATGTAAGGCTAAGGCCTTTTTCTTCATGATGGGCCTCTGAGTTCCATATCAGCTTTCTCCTATCATCCACAACAGAACACGATTTTCTAAATGATTTAAATGATTTCCTATTTCTGTGTTTTTCTAGCAGAAGGAAGATAGGAGATGGCACATACATTCCTTTATCTCCTCTTCCTCCTGAAATCCAACTAAAGTGAGAGCTAAGGAACCGAAAGAGAATACCCCACAGGAACAAAATGAACCAGAGAAGAACTACAGCAAAGGAGATGCTAGAAAGCACATGCTGAGCTAGCAGGCTAGAGGCGTAAGCTCTGTGGGAGGAAGCTTCCCAAAGTTCTTTTACCCCAAAGATGCTGGAAGACTCCAGAATTGGAGACTTCAGGTGGTACTGGGAGGTGGGGCTGCAAGAGGAAGGATCTGCTGGGGTTCTTCATAGGAGCATCAAGACCCCAGGTCTCTTCTCCTTCCCGTATAAAAAGGCAACTACTGCCCTCTCACCATTAAAAGAAGTGGAGATTTCACTCTGGAAAGGTTGAGCTAGGAGGCCCTGGACTCAAGATACCCAAGTCCACCTGAAAGCAGGGGTGAGGGATCTTGCCCAAAACAGAGGGATTAAGGGAAAGTCTGCATACTCACCAAGACCGTCCTGCCCTTATTAGCCTCTAAGGAGACTGGCAGTCAGGCTTATCCTCTTCAAGCAAAACACTGGAGGACTCAAGTCAGTGGTCAGCACATTTCTATTACACTGCCCAAGAAAAAAGGCCTATAGATACATGCCACTATTTGGGGTCTCCAAACAAAATGACCAGGTACTTAATGATCACTATAGTGGGGGCAGCAGGAAACAAGCCCTGTCCCTCTAAGAAGAGCTCAATGAGTCTAGTGTCACTTTTAAATATGAAATTATGCCCAAAGACTTTCAAACATTTGCAGACAATCCCCAACATGAAAGACAAGGACTAAAACAAATACATAGGAAAAGTAAAACAAAAGCAATACAGAGGGTAGAAGAAACTCCTTCCTATCATTACTGCCCACAAAGAGATAGCAAGAAAACATTGCTTCCTTGAAACATGGTCTTTTTAGTAGAATTAATTAAAAACAACAATAGCAATAAGAAAAAGCTCTTAGAAATTAAAATTATAGTAGCAAAATCTGTATTTTCAAAAGAAGAATTGAAGATAAGGTTGAGAAAGTCACCAAGAGAGTAAAACAAAATAAGTAGATAGAAAATGGGAGGGAAGAAAAAGCAGAAGATCATTTTAAGTCCAACACTTGAATAAAAGGAATTCCAAAAAACAAAAACAGAAGAGATGGTCTCTTTCAGCCACAAAAGAGTAGCTATTACTGGACTTATCCCTCCAGCCACATACAACTATAAATCTGGACAAAATCTATGAGCCAATTGTTTTGAGGCACTAGGCATAAACAGTGAAAGGCTGTGACCATTGAAAGAAGGGAAAACATGAAATAAATGAAAGCTGAGAATCTGTCACCTGTGAACTAACACTCCAAGAAATCCTATAGAAAGTTTTTTGGCCTAAAAGGAAATGATTAAAAATCAGAGCCACAGGAAGGAATAAATAATACCAAAAATGGTAAATATGAAAAACGTATGCTTTTTTCCTTCTCCTAATTTCTTTAAAAGACAACTAACTGTCTAAAGCAAGAGATGAAAACTTTGTGTTGCAGGGTAAGTAATATGGATTGAAGTAAAACATATGACAACAATACCACAGAGGATAACAGGAGCAGACTTATGCTGTGGAAAGTGTTTTACATTTTATGTGAAGTAGCATAATATTAATACTAAATAGACTATGATAACTTAAAATGCAGAATATAATCTTTAGAGAAGAAGGCAGTAAAAAACAAACAAACAAAAAAACCAGACAAACCAGAAACACACACACAAAGAGATATAGCTAAAATCTAATGGAAGAAATAAAATGGAATACCAAACAAATTTGATTAACCCAAAAGAAGGCAGGGAAGATGGAACAGAAGAACAAGGAAAAAAAAAAAAACCCAGATAGAAATGCAAGGTCATACACTTAAACCAAACTATTAAAGTTACTTTAAACACTAATGAACTAAACACTATGCAAATGAACTAAATCCAATAAACGAAAAAGCACAGATCATCATTTTCAGACTAAATATAAAAGACTAGGGGCGCCAGAGTGGCTCAGTCAATTAAGTAGCCAGCTCTTGATTTCAGCTCAGGTCATAATCTCATGGTTCATAGGACGGAGCTCTATGCTGGGCTCTGCCCTGATGGAGGGAAAGAGTCCTCAACCCCCTGCCCTTCCCCAGCTCTCTCTCTCTTTTACAAAAGTAAAAATAATAATAAAAAGACTCAACTATATGCAATCTATAAAAGACACCCTTTAAACATAAAGACACAGACAGGTGAAAAGTAAAAGGACTGTTAGAAACACCATACAATCCAGTAATTACACTGGAAGGTATTTACCCAAAGAAAACGTAAACACTAATTCAAAAAGACATATGCACCCATATGTTTACTGTAGCATTATTTATAATAGCCAACATATGGAAACAACCTGTGTCCATCAGTAGATTAATGAATAAAGAAGATATGATACACACACACACACACACACACACACACTGGAATATTACTTAGCCATAAAAAAGAATGAGACTTTGGGGCACCTGGGTGGCTAAGTCAGTTAAGCACCCAACTTTAGCTCAGGTCATGGTCATGTGGTTCATGAGCTCAAGCCCCGAATCAGGCTCTGCTCTATCAGTGACGAAGAGCCTGTTTCAGATCCTCTATCTCCCTCTCTTTCTGCCCCTCCCTCACTTGTGCCCACGCACATGTGCACACACACTTTCTCTGTCTCAAAAATTACAAAATTTAAAGAAAAAAGAATGAGCTCTCGCCATTTTTGACAACACGGATGGAGCTAGAAGGTATTATGCTCAGTGAAATAAATCAGACAGAGATAGGCAAATACAAAATTTCACTTATATGTGGAATCTGAAAGAAAAAATAAACAAAAATAGAAACACTCATAAATTCAGAAAACAAACATAGCTGCCAGAGAGAAGAGTGGTGGGTGTAAGGGGCAAATAGCTGAAGAGGTACAAACCTCTAGTTATAAAATAAATAAATCAGGGGAGCACCTGGCTGGCTCAGTTGGTAGAGCCTATGACTCCTGATCTTGGGGTCATGAGTTCAAGTCCCACATTGGGCACAGGGCTTACAATAAATGAATCAATCGATCGATCAATTAATCATGGAGATGAAGCAAAGCAAAGAACTATAGTCCATAATATTGTAATAACACTGTATAGTGACAGATAACTACATGTATCATGGTGCACATTGTATAATGTACAGAATTGTCAACTCACTATGTTGTGTACCTGAAAAGAGAACTAACTTAATATTGTATGTCAATTTTACTTCAATAATAAAAATTAAAACTAAAAAATAAATTGTAGTGGATAAACAGACAAAATAATCAGTTAAGATATAGAAGAATTCAACAATACTGTAAACCAACTTAAGCTAGATGACGTTTATAGAACATTGCAACCTACAATTACAGAATATACATGCTTTTCAATGGCACACAGTACACTCCTAAGATACAACATATGCTGAGCATATATCAGTCCCAGTATATTTTAAAGGACTGAATTTATACAGATAGTGTTCTTGACAAAACTAAATTAGAAATCAATGACGCAATGATAACTATATAAAATCCCCAAACATTTTGAAATTCAGCAACATGCATCTAAATTACCCATAGGTCAAAAAAGAAATCACAAGAGAAATTAGAAAATATTTCAAGCTGAAGTTTAATAAAAACATGCCATCTCAAAATTGTGGGATTCAGTTAAAGCAATGCTGAAAGGAAATATTATTGTTTTAAGATGCTTGTGGCATCACTGATCTGAACGTTTGTGTCCTCCCAAAATTCATGTGTTGAAATCTTAATGTTCAGTGTCATAGTGTTATAGGTGGGGACCCGGGGATTTGCCTGGCTCGTGATGGTGGAGCCTTCATGGCTAGGATTGGTACCTGAGAAAAGAGACTCCACAGAGTCCCCGAGATTCCTTGTACCAATAAGGACACAGCCAGAAATTGGCAGTCTGTAAGCCAGAAGAGAGCCTTTACCGAAACCTAATCATGCTGGCACCCTGGATGTCCAGCCTTCTTAACAGTGAGAAACAAATCTGTTGTTTACAAGTCATCCTGTCTGTGGTATTGTGTCATAACAACCTGAGTAGACTGAGACAATTATTTTTAAAGTTTAAAATCTGATCTAAGCTCCTACCTTAAGAGGCTTAGTAAAATCCTAGTAAGTATAAGGAAGGAAATAATAAAGTTAAGGAAAGAAATCAACAAATTAGAAAATGAACAAACAACAGAGGAAAAGAAAACCAAAAGTGGTGTGCTGGAAAGATGAGTAAAATTGATAAACCCAAAATTAGACTTAAGTGAGGTTGGGAGGGAAAGAAGGAAAAAGAAAACACAAATTAGCAGATCAGAAATAAAAAGAGGGCCATCACTATAGATCTCACTGACATTAAAATAATAAGAATGTATCTTAAACAACTTTGTGGTCAATGCATTCAATTATTTAGATTAAATGAACAAATTCCTTGAAAAACACTATTTACCAAAATCAGCTCAGGAAGAAATGGAAAATCTGAACATCTTTACATTTATTAAAGAAATTGAATGTGTAACCAAAAATCTTCCACAGAGAAAACATCTGAGCCAGATGGTTTCACTGGTAGAGTCTATCTAACATGTAAAGAAGAGATAATACCAATCTAAGGCAAACTCAGAAAACAGAAAAAGAAAAATTCCCAATTCATGTTATGACATTACAAGAAAAGAAAATTACAGAAAAAGATTCCTTGTGAGCATAGATGTAACAATCTTTAATAAAATATTAGCAAATCAAATCCCACATCATATGAAATCAATACTATGTCATAACTAAGTGAGGTTTATCTTAAGAATGAAAGGTTGGTTTAATATTTGAAAATCAATTAACATAATTCATCACATCAACATAATAAATTGATCTGCATACATAATTTGATCTATGGATTTAACACAATCACAGTTGAATTTCCAGCAAGTTATAGAAATTGAGTAGCTGATTCCAAAATTTATATGGAAATGCAAAGGACCTAAAATAGCCAAAAGAGGGGCACCTGGGTGGCTCAGTCAGTGAAGCATCTGACTCTTGATTTCAGCTCAGGTCATGATCTCACAGTTGGTGAGTCTGAGCACTGATCAGGCTCCACGCTGACAGCACGAAGCCTGCTTGGGATTCTATCTCTGCCTCTCTCTCTCTGCCCCCTCCTTCAAAATAAATAAATAAAATTTACAAAATATAAAAATAAAGAGAAAATAAAATAAAATAGCCAAAACAACTTTGGAAAAAAAGAACAAACTTGGAAGACTTATACAGTTGACCCTTGAACAATGCAGGGATTAGGGGTACCAATGCCCTGCACGGTAAAAATCTACATGTAATTTTTAACTCCCCCAAAACTTAACTACATGTAGCCTACTGTTGATGGAAGCCTTTCTGATAATATAGACAGTTGACAACACATATTTGGCATGTTATGTGTATTATACACTGTATTTTTATATTAAAGTAAGCTTCAGAGAAGAAAATGTTATTGAAAATCATAAGGAAGAGAAAATACATTTATGGCACTGTACTATATTTGCCAAAAAAAAAAAAATCCACATGTAAGTGGTCCCACGCAGTTCAAACCTATGTTGTTCAAGGGTCAGCTGTCCTACGTTATATCAAGACTTACTACAAAGCCACAGTAATGAATACAACACAGTATTGGCATAAAGATAGATACACATCAATGAAACAGAATAAAGAATTTAGAAATCGATCCACACAGATATGGTCAATTGAGTTTTGACAAAGGTGCCAAGACAATTTAATAGGGAAAGAACAATATTTCTAATAAGTAGTACCAGAACAATTCAATAGACACACACACACACACACACACCACACCACACCACACACCAACTTTGAGCCTTACCTCACACCATATATAGAAACTAACTTGAAATGAATCATAAGCCATAAAAGAGGTAAAAGTAGAAGACTTCTAAAAGACTTAAGAAAAAATCTCTATGACTTCTTAAATACTACACAAGAGGGGGTACACCTGGGTGGCTCAGTCGGGTAAGCGTCCAACTTTGGCTCAGGTCATGATCTCACAGTTCATGAGTTTGAGCCCCACCTTGGGCTCTGTGCTGACAGCTCAGAGCCTAGAGCTTTCTTCGGATTCTGTGTCTCCCTCTCTCTCTCTCTGCCCCTCCCCCACTCATCTACTGTCTCTCTCTCACAATAATAAATAAACATTTTAAAAAATTAAAAGTAAATACTACACAAGGAGCACAAATTGTAAAAAGAAAAAGTCAATAAATTGGGCTTTATCACATTTAAAAAACATTTGACCTTCAAAAGATAATGTTAAGAAAGTTAAAAGGCATAGACAGAAAGAAGAAATTTACAAAACATATGTCAAAGGACTTATGTCTAGAACATATGTGTTGAATTAATTAAACAAGGAGGCCATTAGAGTGATGTGGTTTCAATGACTTAGAAACCTACTAAGCACACCAAAATCTAAGTCTCTAATGCCTCAAGGTTAAGAATTCAAATAGAAGAACAACCAATCACAAACAGCCAACTGGCCTTTCCCAAATAGCACAACCACTTAAGCTATAGCCAATCAAATAATTTCCTTCTTTGCTTCTACTTTTCTATATGAAAGTCCTTCCTCTAGCTCCTGTTGGTAGAGCACTCCCAACCACTGTAGCTTTGGCCCCGTCCTATTTGATTTTTACTCAAATAAACTCTGAAAAATTTAGTTGGCCTCATTTTATCTTTTAATGTAAAGAACAATAACAACTTAATAAAAACACATACAACCCATTAAGTAAGAGAGCAACAGGTTTAAATATGCTCTTCACTGAAGAAGATACACAGACTGTAAATAAGTACATGGAAAAATGCTCCGTGTCATATGTTAGTAAGGAATTCACATTTAACCAAAATAAGATACTCTCTATGCCTACTCAAAAGTCTAAAATTTAAAAGTCTCCATCTCTCTTTGACCCCCTCCTATTCCTACATGTGCTCGCTGTCGCTCTTTCTCTCAAAAATAAATAAATATTAAAAAAACAAACAGTAAAATAAAAGGCTGTCCATAACAAGTGTTGGTGAGGATGTAGAATAACTAGAGATCTCCAACTGGAAAACAGTTTCTTAAAAAGCGAAACATACAGTTACCACATGATCCCAACGTCCCACTCATAGGGTTTTTTTTTTACCCAAGAGGAACAAAGACATAGGTCCACAAAAAGACTTAGGCAAGAACGTTCATAACCGCTTTATTTGCAATAGTCAAAAACTAGAAACAACCCAAATGTCCATCAACAGGTGAATGGATAAGCAAATTATGGTATATCTATATAATGGAATACCCCTCTGCAATAAAAAGGAATGAACAGTTGATATGAACAACAAAATGGATGAATATCTAAGCAATTATACTGAGTTTTAAAAAGCCAGACCCCCCCCCAAAAAAATGCATGCTGCATGACTCCATTTACAGAAAATTCTAAAAAATGCAAACTAATCTCTAGTGACAGAAATGGGTTGGTGAAAGGGAGTAGTTTGGGGATGCTCAGTATCTTGATTGTGATGATGGTTTCACAAATGTACACATATGTCAAAACTTATCAAAGTCAACACTTTAATATGTGCCATTTATTGTATGCCAATCATGCTTCAGTAAAGCTATGAGAAAAAAAAGAAAACCATAAAATGAAATGAAATAAAAGAGTAATACACCATGACCAAGTTGGTTTATCTCAAGAACGCAAGGTTGACTTAATACTTGAGAATCAATTCATGTAATTTATCACATTAACATAATACAGGAGAAAACTACACACGTAATCATCTCAATAGAGGCAGAAAATAGAAATCATTAACCTTCAGAGAAATAACACAAGTAAACATGCCACAATTTAGTCCAGGTTGAAAGGGCCCGTTAAGTATAATGCAGAATGAATGGGGGGAAGACCTCACTATAAGGCACATCCCTCGAAAATTTCAAACGAGAAAGAAAAAAGAATATCCTAAAAGCTTTGAGAAGGAACCAAAAGAGAGTCACGTATAAAAGAAGGAGCAACAGCAAGTGAAAGCTGGAAAGAGAACAATGCCTTCAGAATTCTGAGTAAAACAACTTTTTGCAACCTAAAGTATCAAGTCAAACTCTCAACCAAGTAGGTGACAGGAGAATAAAGACATTCTCGAATATTCTAATAAAAGATATTCTTCTGTACCCTTTCTCAAGAATATATGAATTTTTTCCCCACAAAACAAGGAAATGAATCCAAAAAGATAAAAAAAAACTATGGCAGTCAGAAGGCAGGGAGAGAGTCAGGATGGATCCCCTGGACGAAGGTGAAGGAAAGTCCCAGGACAACAGTGGGGCATCAGATCTAGAATACAACCAGACTCATTGATAACAGAAAGATGGAGGTACTAATTTGAATGTTTCAAGACAAAAAAAAAAGTCTGAATTAATAGAATATCTGATTTTTTTAACCATATTGTGAGATCTAAATTTCACTCAGAGTTTGGGATTGAACTATTGATAAATAGATATACAGAAAACCAAGCAAAAAATAAAATAAAATAAAATAAAAACAAGGCAATTCCTTGTTCCAGGTTAAACAAAAAGTGGTACAAGAGAGGAAATATTTTTCCACAATACTGCATGATTCAGTAAGAAACAGTATTTACATAGTTACAACAGTATATATTTTTAGTATTGATTTCACTATATAAATTGGTGACAGTCCTATGGGAAAGCTAAGTGTGAGTGTTTGAGGTGAGGTGGTGTAAAAGAATTAAATCTTATCTTCCATATTGCAAAGTTAATAGATAACAGCCAAAAACTGTCAATTTTAATCATCAATAACAATATAAATGTATTCCTTAGAAAATTGGAGATACATGCCAAAAGAAATAAAAGTAGTTGCCTCCGGGCGCCCTGGGTGGCTCAGTCAGTTGGCTGACCGACTCTTGGTTTCGGCTCAGTTCATAAGCTCACTGTTCTGTTCGTGGGTTTCAGCCCCTCGTGGACTCCATGCTGACAGCACATGGCCTGCTTGGGATTCTCCCTCTCCCTCTCTTTCTGCCTCTCCCCCTGTCTCCCTCTCAAAATAATAAACTTAAAAAAAAAAAAAGTGATTGCCTCTATGGAGTAGGGAAAGACCAGTCAGGAGCTGCTGGGGTTTTAAAAATATTTTAAGATTGGGGCGCCTGGGTGGCTTAGTCGGTTAAGCGTTCGACTTTCGCTTGGGTCATGATCTCGCAGTTCGTGGGTTTGAGCCCGTGTCAGGCTCTGTGCTGACTGCCAGCTCGGAGCCTGGAGCCTATTTCAGAGTCTGTGTCTCCCTCTCTCTCTGACCCTCCCTGCTCACGCTGTCTCTCTCTCTCCTAGAAATAAATAAAAAAATATTTTAAAAAATATTTTTAAGATTTTTAAAGTATTATTTGACTCTTAAAGCTATGTACATGTTATTTGATTTTAAAAATGCAAAATATGGTTCTCTTTGCTGTTATAATCCAACGGTTTCTATAATTCTGATTATATTACCTAATAGTCACAAGGACAAGGATAAAGAAGTTCAGGAACAAACACAACTGATTCTTGGCAATGAACCACTTAAGTAGAAGAGGAGCTTGCTAGAAGAAGCCTACCGGCTGTGTGCATTCAGCAACCCAAGGGCATTGGGTCAGTCGCTCTTTTACAGGAGCACAGAGCACTGGTTAATCTAGCAAATCATTTAAACTGAGGTCAGTTAAAAGAGCTTCTACTGTAATGAATCCAGATAATAAAAGAGATGAAATAAAACAGCCTTAATCCATCCACTTCTGCTACCTTGTCATTTTCCCATGGGTTAGATGGAAGAAATTCTACAAGGAGTGGAACTCAAGATCATCCTTCTCGGGGTCATTCAATTTGCCCTGAAATATTAACCCTCTTGAGGGAAATCTGCAAATGAGGATAAATTAGAGTCCTTCTGAAGGGCAGGCTATCTTAAACATCCTTTGGCTTAATCCACAAAATTAGTTGGAAAGGTAGCAAAAGAGATAAAGTGAAATCCGCCTTTTGCACCATGATGGGCCTGATTTAATTTCAGTAACTAGATTTATTCCATGGTTGCCTCCTTGTCCTTTGCATTTGGGATAAAGATACATATAAGCATTGGAAGAGAAAATAAAGTCAGAATCAAAAGAGGAACTGAGACACAGCCTCATATATCCACGCTGAGTGGGCCTGCAGCAAATCTCTGAGTCTTGAAGTCACCATTTTACCTGTCCCACTTGATGAAACCTTAAGGTTTTGAGAATTGAGGATTGCTAATTATTAAGAGTTAAGAAGGATATACAGCCACCTTTTCAACCAATCAGGAAACTGCTGATCTCTTTGCTGTGCGATTTTGGGCAATGATCTGCAGAAATCTCACCCAGTAAGGGAAATCTATCTCTTACTATTATCTTACTTTTTCACTTGGACTCAATTCTGGAGTACCTATGAAGATTAGACCCACTTTCCTTTCCCTCATTGGCTGTGACAGCCCTTCCAGGTAAGAAATTGTCAAATTCCTTTTATAGCTGAAACTAGAAAACCAAGCAAGGCAGAAATTGGCTTTAAATGATTTTACGTTCCTATATGTAGATTCAGCTAAGAGGGGCCCTTTGGACCTTCAGAAAGGTCACTCCCCATAGCCTATGCAAATCAACAAAAAAATGAGCATTCTCTTCATTCAGAAGCCCTTAGGCTACCTCGTCTTTGGTGTCAGTAAGCACAGAATGTGACTCCGGTTCAGCCAGGTTGAGTTTATAAACGTCTCATTGGCCACTCCCCACTCACTAATGTCTTGGCCCTAGCTCTGGCCATTAGCCAGGCTGTGAGCTTGCCGGAAATCTCTCAACACTTGCCATCTTGTTTTTGGTGAGACTGAACTGTTCCTTTTAGATAGGAAAACCTGATTTTTTTTTTAAACCATTATTATTTGAACATGAGAAGCCTGTGATAGTCACTCCTTTCCTCTTCAGGCCGCCTTGGCTTTCATGTTGCAGCACACAGATTAACAGGAAAGTAATTTGCATTTATGCTTTTTACAGACAGCCATTCGAATCACCTCACAGACACGGGATGTCCCCTCCTCTGATTCTTCACCTCCTCCATAACACCTGCCTTCCCAGCAATGTTTTGGAACTATGGGTGAGTTTCATTACCTAATGGGTAAGACTGTTGAATTAATGAATGTTTTTCTAATTGGAATCCACATCTTCTCAAGCCTTATTAAGTAAGGGGCCCCAGAGAGGTACCTCAGTGTCAGAGCTGTTGCCATTCAGAGCCTCCATGTTTGGGTCCCTCCAGTCTTCTGAGAGTGAAGGGATGTAATTGTCTGTCAGAGCATCCCAAACCCTGTAAACAAAGAGAAGCTCTCATTAGCACACATCTGTGGCCTGGCCCCGCCTGGAGGAAGGAAGAGCTGGGCCAGGGGAGGAGAGAGGCTTCTGTGTGTGCCAGGCTGAGATCATCTGCCTTCCAGCATGCAAGAGCAAAGCAGCTTAAAAACTGAATTAGAGGCACTACCAGGAGACAAAGAGCCAAGAGAATGGACCCTGGCCAGGGCCTTCAGCTTGAAAGGTGTTTGCTTAAGAGAAGAGGAATGTCTCACCATGGAGATACAAATGGTAGAGTCTACAATCAAAGCATCTCGGGCAATGCCTAAATTGCCCCTGAAAATAAATCTGTCCCTTAGCCAAATGGTTCATGACTCGTGAACCTAAGAGATGCCCGTGTTTCCTTTCCTTTCCTGTGGGCAAAGAGTGAGAGAGAAAGAAGGACAAAAAGGAAGATAGTGATAGATGATAGGTAGGTGGGTAGGTAGGTGGGTAGGTAGATAATAGAGAGATGGATATCTGGGCAGATTTTCTGGCTGAATCTCTTTGAGATCAGGGCCACCGCAGAGTTCACATGCATTTCCATTCCAGAGGCCTGCAATCTAAATGGTCAAGAATTAACTCCTTGACGTCTAATATAGCGAAAGGGAAAATGCCAATGCTGTTAATGCTTACTTATTACCCAAAATGTTCTAGCGAGCCCATGGGTGGCACAGTCCCCCAGCTCTAGCAGTGTAGAGTGTAAATGTGCTCTGTCTCCATCATGGACACTCTAAGGCAAATGTATGAAAGGAACCAATCAGTACACCTCTAACCATTGGGTTTTAGTGAGGGTAGATGGGGGTCCCTTTATTACATTGCATGAAAAAGTTCTGCTATGTATCTTATAAGAAAAACTTTTCTATAATTTGTGTCGTTCAATTCACTTATTTCAGAAAGATTTCTTTGGGGGAGAGGGGAAGGAGAGGGTGGGGTGAAAACCGAAAGTCACAAACTCACCCACAGGAAAATAAACAAAGGAGTCAACATCCAGAGACTAATGTAAATCAGTAAACCAAGCTCCTAAAATAATGCCATCCATGGAAGTCAGAGGCATTTGAGTTAATATTAGCTAATGATAAATGAGGGCTCTACGCAACCTCCCTCGGGTGCCTACGCATGTCAAACATGAGCGATACCTATGAAAACAAGGTATAAGAAGGTAAATTGTATTTAGATAGGCTCATAGGAACAAGCAGCCACTTAAAAGTAAGCAAATATGTGTATATGTGGATCAAATTCAAAATAGGACAAAATACAGCACAAGATGCTGAAAAGGTAAGTGCGAGGTGGAGAAGAGCACAGACACCTGACATTAGGAGAGGTGAGTGCTCTTAACATACATCAAATCGGGATTAATATATGATGCACGGGGACAGAGCCAGGAGATTTTCCCAGTGCACAAAGCATACAGTTGGCGATGAAATGCATTAAAGGAGCTCAAGAAAGCACAATTTAATAGCAGTGCTTGGGTCGTCCGCTGATTCATGATTTTTCCTGCAATTACAAGCAAGCACTTTGAGAGGACTCATCAAGTGTTCATTAGCCATCCATCCAGCAGGACTTCAGACTCTACCTCTTAAACATGGGTGATAATCCAATCTCCATCAGGCACTATTAGAGCTTCATTAATCCAGCCTAATGCTAAATGCAAGTCTCAGTAGCACTGTACAGCCAAGAGGCAAAGATGATTTGTTTTGTCCAAGACAAAACTCCAAGCACCACACCCAGCGGGGGAAGGCCGGGAAGGCCAGACTCCTCCTTGTGTTACATTCTCTGCCGCAAGAATCGACAACAAGCATACAGGCACTGACCTTCGGATTTGTCCCTGCAACAAGTGCCTAGAAAAATAAAATTCAGCAAAGCCTAAAATAGGCGGAGCCTTCTGTGCCTCTCTTAGGCAGGCTAGAAGTTGGGACCTTTAATGAACTAACTGCACACTTTCCAATGACCTTGAAACTGCTTATGTCCTTGAAATGACAACTGGCGAGGGGAGGGGAGGGGCAGGCTACTCAAATCATTTAGGGAATGGCGGCTTTTCTCATGTGGGCCTTGACTGACGTACTCTGGATTTCACCTTCTAACTCTAGATTTTTGTGACAATTCCCTACACCCTTTTCTCCTCGAGATCTCAAGCCATCCTCATTCTTTCCTGTTTTGTCCCAATTTTCTTTTTCTTTTCTGAAGTACTCTTTATCCAGGTAACACTAGCACTGGCAGCCACTACTTAATGGGCACTTACTATAAGCCAGGTACTCTTTCTTCTAAACCTTTGTATGGATTAATTCATTCATTCTTCACAACTCTGTAAGGCAGATTCTAAGGAGAAAAATAAAACACTAAAACAGAGAAGTCAGGTAACTTGTCTAAGGTCACACAGCCAGTAATGACAGAGGTGGGATTTGTAACCAGGCAATACGGCTACAGAGCCTATATTCCTAACCACACAACTACCCCCAAGTCTTTCTCATTTTGTGATTGGCACTGGCACGGGCATCAGAGTAATATACCAAGTTCCCAATCACAAGCTGGAACAGCAATTCAGAAACCAGCGCTGCATGAAAGATCTCTAACTACATTATTCTTGGACATAGCGCTTTCATCCATCTATAAAAGGAGGAACGGCAAGGGCAGCGGGGCGCATGACTGCTTCCTGTCTATCTCTCCAGCCCCAGCGAAGGTTAAATGGAAGGCAAAGGCAGAACACCAGCGGCAGGCTGGCAGCCAGAGCAGAGCCAGTGGTGGGAGGGAAAAACACAAAGCTTTCTGTGAGGAGGAGAATGGGAAGGGCTTTTCTCCCCCCGCCACAGAGAGGCTATCTGTTCTATCCTAGGCAGGGGCCTTGGGAATGAATATATTCCCTTTTACAGGCACCCTGAGGTGGACTGTGAAACTCTACTTTGCTGAGAAACATCCTGCTACTGACTCTTATCTTGGGGGAAGGAGACTCTGAATGTTATCTCCTATATATGTTATCAAAGGGCTAAGATTAAACAGGTCGCCTCAATTCCTGGCTTTTGCTGCCATGGTAGCCGTGATTCAATTTGCTCTCTCAGTCCCTATGATGACAGAAAAGGCTTTTCGTGGGCAGGTTTTATAGCCTGGGCTCAGGTGCCTATGGAACTGGCTAAGCTATCTTTCACCATACGGGGCTAGGGATTTGGAAAGGGACACTGGCACTGTGTGAACATACCCAACAGAATGGATTGTGACAGGACACACCTACACAAAGATCTGGGTCCCCTGGTAATCACGTAGCCATTACGTGACAAGAGGCTACATTCAAGGCTACATGAATCTCGCCTCCCTCCACACCCCTCTATCCTTGACAACACGGTAGGCAGCTAACCGAAAGGGCTTATTAGAATTCCAATGTGACAACACTCCCCTTCATCCCCTCCAGGCTGGCTACCATCCTTATCCAGTGTCTTGTGTCCAATCCAGCCAATATCCACACTTAGATGTGTGCTCACGTGAGTACACTCTCGCAGCTAAGACTTAGGAATCATTATTATTAGCACATAATGGCTTTGAACAACTTTTTAGATTCTTTCAAGCACTTAAATAGAATCAATTCTACCTCTGCCTTCTAAAGGGGGAAACTGAGCCTCTGAGAAGAGAATTAACTTTCCTAGAAATCACGGTCATCCATCCACTTACCCTATCCTGGTTGTGCGGTATTTACTTGACTTCACCTTCCTTCAAGTATGGCTGACTACACACCATGTATTTATCGTGCAGACTTACTTTTTCACACCTTTAACCCAATAATTCTATCTGCAGAACAGGAAACGGTGATGGCTCTCACAAGTTTGGCCCCTTTCTATCCAGGGAGCCTGTAAAAGGGCGGATCATAATTCCAGTGAGATAAGGATCATACATTGCCCTTTAGAGCCTTTAGAGGCTCTGACCTCTGAGTTCATCTCTTATGACACAGGAAAGGATGATCACACATATGGAAAGAACAGATTCTGGAACAGTATCTAAATTTAAAACCAGGAAAAATCTATTCAAATCTGACTCTATTGTAATACCTAATACTTCCATGCCCTGACAAGTCAGAGATAAGTTGATGTCTCCACCAATTCCCTATTAGCCAAATAGTTCCACAGGAGGACTAGAGAAATCCAAACTCTAAACGGAATGACCACATTTGCTTTATGATTTGTGCTCTCTTGAAGGAGGTTAGTTTGAGAAGTTAATTGCTTTTGTTTCATGTTTTTATTATGTCCCTCTAACCCACCCAACACCCTTTCAATTCGTTTGCAGGGGAAATATCCATCCAATTACCAAACCTAAGCAAGTTTATTACAAGCTATGCTCAGGAGACTCACCACCAGATTAGATATTAAGTTATCTTACCCCTTACTTCATCAGAATTTTACAGTTGAAGTATCTGGATAGGTATCTATAAACAAAGAGTACACCTTAACTCTGATTTTTAAGTTGGAAAGGCTTAGATACATTGACTGTCTTGAAAGCACAGTGGTCATTTTTCTCTTCCCAGATTCCTCCCTCTACACTATCCCCAAATTGTATTTTATCTCTAAGGAACTATTCAACCTTTGGTCTTTTAACTGAGGCAGTCAATGAGGCAGGCAACTCAGAAAAATCAGGGTGAGAAGACCAATAATCCCATGTGACGGTAATTAACATTGAGTGGCCTCTACTAATGTGCTAGAAGAGAGTAAGAACTTGCTCACTGGGCCTTCATCCTTAATGAGGCGGGGGGAGGGAGGGTTAGATAGGGGAGAAATGATTTGTTGGAAGCAAAAGGAATGGGACGCATCTTAAAATGTCATTTTCAGAGCACAGTCTGGGTGAGGTAAGAAATTAGGTTCTTTCCAAGTCCTTAGCCCCGCTTCATCAAGATTGAGCTCTGGAGGTTTCAAAGATGAGGACCCACGCAGTCAACTAGAGTTAAGTGACTAGCCCAAGGTCACACAATGAGTTAGCAAGAGTATGAAAATTATAATTCATAGTCTTTGTATTTCTAGTTCATTGCCTGGTGCAATGAACTATAGGGAAAAAATACTCTGTATAAAAAAGCCCCAGAGCCATTCTTTTTAGACTTATAGGAGTTGAACAAATTAATAACGGGCTCAGAATTTAAGACAAATCAGTTTGAAACTTAAAACTGAATTAAAACACATAGCCCACAGTTACAGTAGTGTTCACCAAGGTAAAATGTTCTCTGTGATCATGACTTCAGGTTAACATTAATTAAAAAGAAAAGAAAGGGGGCGCCTTGGTGGCTCAGTCGGTTAAGCATCTGACTTCGGCCCAGGTCACGATCTCGACGTTTGTGGGTTCAAGCCCCGCATCGGGTTCTGTGCCTGGAGCCTGCTTCAGATTCTGTGTCACCCCTTCTCTTTGCCCCTCCCTTACTCATGCTTTGTCTCTCTCTGTCTTTCAATAATAAATTTAAAAAAAAAAGAAAAAGAAAAGAAGGAAATGGTGTGGACCTGGAAATACGTTACCTGTACCTACAAAGCTAGCTATTATTGTTCACCCGATTCATTCGACATTCAGTATTCCATTCAAAAAATATTATTTGATTACTTACGACACCCCAAGCCCTGTAGTAGCCATGAGGATATAATAGCAAGGCAGACACGGAGCCCCTGTCTGCCCACAGAGTCATCAAGTGAGCAACTAGCTCCCAAACAGGTCAGGTTTAATTGTCTGGGACACACCTTTCACTCCACTTATTTATGGGCAACTCCTGCTACTCAAGTTCACAAAAAGAGAAACCAAAAACCCAGTTGCTCCCAAGTTCCATTACAACCACTTGACATTTGTTGTGTGATTCCTTAAGAACAACTGATGCTTGGGGTGCCTGCATGACTCGGTTGGTCAAGGGTCTGCTCTTGGCTCTTGAGTTCAAGCCCTGTGTCCTTATTGAGCAGAGTCTGCTTGGGATTCTCTCTCTCTTTCCCTCTTTCTCTCTCTCTCAAACACACACACACACACACACTTGCTCTCACTCTCTGCTCTCAATCTCTCAAATAAATAAACTTTAAAAATAAAGACCAATTGATGCATATTTTATCTCTATAGGGAATTCAGGCCTATTTTTACTAAGTGCCCCAAACACCCTTCTTTAATTTATGTTACAAATTATCCCCTTCTTTTTCTAGTTCCTCCTCAGTTTTCTCAAATCCCTTTTCTTGACTACTGTTAAGACCCTAGAAGGGAGCTAAGTGACACAAGGAATCTGTATACTCAAAAGCCACGTCACCTAATGATCCCCTTTATTTTGCCCAAGTTTAATCTCCTGGGCTGTCAGTTCAATTTGTATGCTTTCTTATTTGGACATATCTTCACATTTGTAGATGATTTTCCAGTCCTGAGGGGGGATTTGCTAACAGTCTGGAGGTGTTCATAATTCTGATGTTTCTTGAAGCAAATTGTTCCAGTGACAGATTCCTCTGTCACAGTTAATTAATTTTTTTCTGACCTTTATTTCTAATATCTGGGTGGATTACTACTGATACAAAGAAAACCGAAGATAGACACATCCTAAAATGGATCATGCTCCTAAAATTCTATTTTGTACCTAAGAAAACCTATTTTCTAAAAATTCTTCTTTCCTCCAAGATTTCAATTTAAGAAAGCTCTCCAGGTCCCTGCAAAGGGACATCCTAGAATAATGTCAGCAATTACCAGGGCCCTGGCCCACCGACATGAAAGCATAAATGATGCACCGTGAACCCACAGACAGACCCCAGTTCTACGTCAAAGAGCCCCAGACCACAGGGCTCATGTCTGAAGCAACAGAGGGCAATTAAGACGTCTTACTCCTCATCCTGCAGGGTCTCTTCCTCCTCCTGGATCTGGAACTGGTTCTTAACGGGGGCCAGGGTCTCCGTCTTGGCATTGTAGTTCCGGAAGCAGACATTGAGCTTCTCATCAAATTCGTTCACAAGGTCCTCCATGGACTTGAAGCTGATTATTTCCGAGGAAAAATTCTCCAGCTCAGAGAGGGAGGGGTCCTCTAGATGGTGGGGAGACGAACCATAGAAACACTGTGGTTTCTCTTCCTGCTCCTCCGAGCAGCAGGCCCGAAGGTCCTCAAACTCTTCATCCAAACTCACCAGTGGAGCCTCCATTCTCGCACAGCAAGAGGCCACCTGTGACTTTCAGGATTCGTCGATCTAGAAGAAACAAATGAGGGACGGTGAGCTTGGACCGGGCTTTTGTCCCAGCTCTGCTGAGGAAATATCACCACATATTCCATTATGCTGTATCCCTCTGAAAATGGAAGATTCCACTTTCCAGGCATCCGTCACTTCTGTACGTCCTCACTAGTGTACACTTAAGTTGTTCAAATAGCAGCGTCTGTATGTATAGCTTTAGTGGAGTAAACTTTGGAGACATGCCTGCTTCCAGGCTCCTGCTCCAAAAACCAAAGCATCGTGCTAAAGTCCACAGCCTCCAGACCAGATTGCCTATGTTTGAAGCCCGTGCTGGCCCTTACCAGTTATGACCTTAGCAAGTTACTTAATTCTGTTTCCTTTTTCTCTTCTCGAGACAGAAATAATAATCCTCAACAGACTGTCTTAAGGGTTAAAGGAATAAAAATAGAGGTAAGTGATTAGAACAGTGGCTGGTAGATAATAAACATCATTGTTGTTCCATAATGTCTCTGTTTATTATTATTATTATTACCTGAGGTCCACATCCTTAACCATGTGCTCTGAAAACCAGAAGACTTTCATAACTTATTTGGTGGCAAAACCCGACTTGACCTAAACTCACTTGGCAACTAAACCTGATCTACATGAATATAAAGTTGCCTATGGTTTCAATTTATCCGACTGAGTGTGTTTTGCTGCAGAAATATTAATTTTTTAAATTATAGTGATTGCTACCCCGATCCCCAGGAAATGATATGCAGAATACAGACTCTATTACTGCTTTCTAAAATGCCTGGCCCCAAGGGTTTTTTGGATAGGGATTCATGGACCTGGATATTACTACCCTCATCAATAAGTAATAGACTAATAAAGACTTTCAAACAAGCACCTGAGCTTTTCCAAGATACAGAGCTTATGTCTGGGGCTGGAAGAATGGATTAAATGACTGGTTATCCTGAAAGAGATAGACCCAGCTACCCTTGTGCTCCAAGGTCAGCCTCCATCACCATCTTGGACACTGGACCCTGGAAAGCTGCACATTCAGGCCTGCTTTCATCTCCTCAGCTCCAGGCCCTCTTCATACACTGCCTTCCACCGTGATTTATCCAACTGTGTGTGTATCCAAGCCCTTCCCCAATTTTAATTTAAATTCCTCGAGGGCACAGACATCCTCTGGGCCTCCTGCATGATTCTTAGCACACACTGCTCTGTGGCTAGGCAATCAATCAATGTGTGTTCATTGAGAAATGATCATCTGTCCCCCACAGAGGTTTTTCATTTTCCATTCCAGGCAGCACAGCGTTACTGTCCATCACACCCTTCCCTACATACTCCACTTTCTTCCCTGTAATGCGGAAAGGCAACCAAACTTTTCTCTCCTGCCTGTGTAATTACTCATCCAGTTAGATGCTTAAATTCGAACCATGACCTGAGGAGAGCCGACCAGACAGTAAACACCACGGGTTTTGCCCTGAAAGTGCCATTCTCCATCTCTGCCTATAGAACTTAAACTCTAAGTAAGCGAGGCAAAGGCCATGCCAGGTGGGGACCCAGACAGCTCTTACTGGGATTGTACTGGGATGAAGCCAAAACTACCATTGCATCACATCAGCGTATATTCTGAGTATTTACAGTTTGCAAAGGCAACCTGTTAGGACCTTATATTTTGGAAAGAACATATTCAAGAGCCAATAGGGGGTGCCCAGGTGGCTCAGTCGGTTGAGCGTCCGACTTCGGCTCAGGCTCAGGTCATGATCTCACGGCTCGTGGGTTCAGGCCCCGCGTCAGGCTCCACGCTGACGGCCAGCTCAGAGCCTGGAGCCTGTTTCGGATTCTGTATCTCCCTCTGTCTCTGACTCTCCCCTGCTCACGCTGTCTCTCTCTCTCTCTCTCTCAGAAATTTAAAAAAAAAAAAAAATATTCAGAAGAGAATCCCATAGATTTGTCTCCATTGTCAAAGGGGCCAATAGCACAAAAAAGATTAAGCATCCCTTAGTGCCAAAGTAAGTTGAGAAAAGATCACGAAGCGGAATAGGAAGCAAGGAAGGTTTTACAGATGGGGGATTTGGGTTGACCAGAGCAGGACCCTGTGATGGTTAAGAGCCTGGATTCCAGGTTCCCATCCTGGCCCCATCATCTCCTAGCTGTGAGACTTTGGGCAAATTATCAGCCTCTTTGTGCCATGGTTTCCTCATCCATAAAATGAGGTGGAAAAGAGTATTGAAGCTGAAGGTTATTTTGTGGAGTAATGAAAATAATCGTTGGCAGTGCTAAGCACAATGTACGGCATATGTGGTATTCGATAAATGTCAATGATTTTAGGAAAATGAGGATAACTCAGTTTCACGTGTTGGGGGAGGGTATTTCAAGTAAAAACAAAACAAAAATTCCCCTGCCGTGATAGTCTATGTGCAATGCTTCAGATGCTGATCACTTGGGAGAACTATTGCCGAGTAAATTTTATCACCTTTTTTACTAAGGCACCCCTGCTATTTTCATTTTATTTAGTGACAGCTTCTTGGATCACTGGCCCCATTTCAGAAAGACATGAGAGCTAACCAGCTGAGGTTAGGGACATTTACACTTCCTTTAGATTTGTACTCTTCTCCAGGAGAGAAGGGGAAGCCAGAATGAATAGGTGATACCAATGGGGTACCAATTTGAAGTGGGCACAAACGATACTATTAACCAGCAACAAAAGGGCAATCCAATCAGCATCTAAGACAAAGACTGAGTTTTGGGTGCTGCCAACAGGAACACCCTGCTCAAAGCACCTATCCTCGGCCAGGGAGCCTCTAGAGAAAATGGATTCACCTAGAGGATGATGAAAGAAGAACTGGATATCACAGCTCGAGAGTTCAGAAACATGGCCATTTGAACAATCCATAATACAGCCTGCTTGCTTTTCATCAACTCACTAGCCAGGAGTCAAGAAGCTCTGTATGAATGACCACCTGGAGATGAAACCAAAACTGAAGCCAGCACTGGGAATTGGAAATCACCCAAGACCCAGACTGAGCCGGGCATTTGTACCAAGACCCCAGATTATAGCAGAGGCCATGAGAGCCTGGCTCAAGGAGGGGTCTCTGGGTGGAGGCTGGCAGCCTTTCTTGAACCTGTGTCCTTTCTCTCCTTCCCTCAGCTCACTTTTGTTTTGCTCTCTCTTGGTGGGGTGCGTTTGCACCCTCACTGAAGTGTCCTACTCTTGCATCCTGGCCCACCTGCCCGTGCCTTCATTCACGGCTCATTCCAGAGGCCTCCTCCCTTAAAAGTGAGGGTTAATACAACTGATTGCTTATCCTCTTTCCGTACACTTCCAAAATCAATGTTTTAAAAATACATGAAGAGTGGCAGAAAAAGGGAATCACAGAAGGGTCACCTTGTCTTTTTCTCTTAGCCTAGAGCAGAGTGCAGGACTAGAGTCTGATTATGTCCTATAATCTATTGCATTTATTGTGGCTCCCAATAGATTGTGTAATTTGGAAGAGAAATAAAGGCTCTGAGCTTAACAGAGACCCCGTAGGAATCACATAAGCCTCTCCTTTGCAGCATGATGATGCACCAGCCACGGCTTGGAGCTGCAGTACAAATTTTCACTCCCCGCTTTGCTGAGCTGAGCAGAGTGGAGGGGGAGCAGTGGAGAATTCACCATGCCTCCCCCTACTGGGCCTCTAGCCCCTCCGAGAGGCCCCATTCCATCTCCTCCTTCTTCCTATTACCTGCCCCATAGATCAGTTGATTTCTATCCCCTTACCCCACCTCAGCCCTAAAATCTGCCCTCCACCGAGCCACGGGAGTGTCCCACTACTACTCAGCAAAAGCAGTCAGCATACAGGATTGTGCCAGCTTCCCATTGCCATACAGAGTATTTCGTTGCAGAGAAGTCAGCAACCCCTTTGCGGTTCCGCTTACCCTCCTCCCACCCCACCCCCACCCCCCGGGTCTGTTGGGGTAAAGAAAGGCTTCTCAAAGCATCACAATGGCTGGCGCTCCAGGAACACTGGGCTCATTCCGCGCAGGCCGCACACACACTTCCCGGCCCTCTGGCCAAACAAGAGCGGGACACGGGAGTGGCTGGGAGATCCTGGGGAGTGGAGCGGCGAAAAGGGAAAGAAAGGGCAAAAAGAAGGGAGGGCTGGGATCACACGCCCGCCCCGGGGCTCTGTCAAGCCTTGCACCCCCGAGCCCCAAGGGGTCCTGGGCCCTCCGCAAGGGCAGCGCCCCCACCGCCACCACCCTCGTCCTTCCTCCGACCTGTTCCGTAGTAAAACAATCGCTCCCGCAGCGTCTGCGGCAGCTGCCAGCCGTTCTGACACTGCAGGAATGCACGGTCCTGGGGAAAGGCTCGGCCCCCCAGGGAGGGGCTCGGGCGGGTGCGGGGTCAGGCTCTTAGGGGCATAGAGGATCCTGGGGCGTTTAAGGGTGGCCAGACCACATAACGGTCCTGGGAGGAGGTACAGATCCACTGGACCACACCACCGGGCAACATTTCCCGGTCCCCCAGCCCCCAGCCCGTCTCTCTGTCTCTCTCTGTCTCTCTGTCTCTCTCTCTCTCTCTCTCTCTCTCTCTCACACACACACACACACACACACACACACACACTCGCACGCGCACGCACGCCGGGCCTGGCTGGGGGGCCGAGGCTCTGATCTGATGATGCTTGAAGTGCCCGTCATCCCACCGCTCCCGGCCCCGGGCGCAGCACTCCCGTGAAGGGCTGGGCAGGAGGGCGACGGCCTCGGCGCTCCTTCGTTCCGATTCCAGGATGGGACGGGCTGGGGACGCGGGGCTGCGGCGCCCCCCGACCC